>NC_062545.1:44826971-45199321 GCF_016906955.1 Phacochoerus africanus
TCCAGCGTTGCTGTGAGCTATGGTGTAGGTCACAGACTTGGCTTGGATCTGTGTTGCTGTGGGTGTGGTGTGGGCCAGCAGCTCCAATTCGACCCCTAGCCTGGGAGCCTCCATATGCTGTGGGCGAGGCCCTAGAAAGACATAAATAAATAAATAAATAAATAAATAAATAAATAAATAAATAAATAAATAAAATCAATATAATTCACTACATTAATAGAATTTATTTTTAAAAATCATACTAGACACGGAAAAGGCATTTAAGTCAGCACCCATTCATGTAAAAGCATCAGCAAACCAGGAAAAGATGAAAATTTAACTGGGCTCAAAAAGGAAAACTTTTGAGAAATAATGAAGGAAAATAGTTGAGACAATGCTTTAGTATCATCTTGCAAAAGGAATTACATTGGTAAAATTGCTTTTCAATTTGGGTTTGCAAGCAGTCACAAAGATGATGATAACGATAATGACTTTGATGATGATTATGTTCTATTTGGAAAATTGTTATGTTCCAAGGATTCAAAGCCTTGCTGGGAGTCTACTGGCTCAAATGAATGCAGAGGGAAGATAGCTTCAGATTCAGAGACTTCAAGTGAACTAAAGTTTAACATACGTTTCTCTTTAAAACTAGACTAACTTTACTTTTTGAAGCCCCATGTATGCTCATCGGTGGATATTATAATTTTATTAATTCAGTGTACACTCATTCATTTAAACAGTCAACAGTACTTCCTGAGCACTTAGCATCTGCCAGCCACTTGGAATTCATCAATGAACAAAATGGAAAATGATCTTACCCTTGAGAAGCTCATATTCTACCCAAGAAGATAAACAACTTAATAGAATTATGAATAAATAAATTATGTAATAAGTTAAAAGGGCATAAGTTTGGTGGGAAAAAGTCAAAATAGTACAGGATAAGTAGCATCACGAGTGCTGGGAGGGTGGGAGTACCAGGGGTGGGCATGATTAATAGCATTAAATAAGGTCATCAGCATAGGCCTCCTTGGAGGACCTATTGAGATGGTGACATTTGAACAGACACTTAAGGGAGGTGAGGGAGTGAGCCAAGTAGCTACATAGAAGAAGAGGAAACTACTAAAGCCATTAGCAGGAAGGGATATGCTCAGTTATACAGAATAGAAAGAAGGCCAGAGTGGCAAGAGGTGAGTGAGCAAGCAGAACAGCAGTGGTGCTGAAATTAGAGAAGTAATAGGGACTGCATCCCATAAGGCCTCGAAGGTCACTGAAGGACGTTTACAAAAAATTGATAGAACTTTACTTTGGGGTAGAGGAGGGACATGACCTGACTTTCATTTCAATGTTCCATCTGGCTGCTGTATTGAGACTTGGCTGCAGGGGGATGTTCTGATTACTGCTGGCTAACAATTTACCCCAAAATATAGTGTTAAGATACAACCACTCTCTTATTGTATCTCTTGACTTCATGAGTCAAAAATTCAGGCAAGGCTCAGATGGGCAATTCTCTGTTCCGTATCGCACTGACTAAGGTCACCACATGGCATTTTGCTGGTGGAAGGGCTGCTCTGGAGAGTCTGCGATGGCTGCAGTCACATCTCTAGTGTTTTGGAAGGCTGAGCTGAGATTGCCAATGGAGCACCTACACATCTGTCCACCACAGAAGGCTCAGGGTAGTTGGATTCTTACGGAGAAATTCAGGACTCCCAGACTATTCCAAGAATCTGAAAGTGGAAAAACTTGGGCCTGGAAATTGGCACAGAGTCAATTCTGTGATATGGTATGAGTCAAAGAAGTTACAGAAGCATCTGAAATTCAGGGAGAGGGGCCATCTATCTCATCTCTCAGGGACAGGAGGGTCAAAGAACGTATGGCAAGCTCCACAGTCCATTCTCTGACCACAGATTACTTATATGCCTCCCACTTGTAAATTACACTCCCTCTCTCCCCAAATCCCTAAATGTATCATTCCCTTATGGCACCAGGCTGAGGCTAAATTCAAGGATCTCTTTATCTAGATCACATCCCTTCCCAGCCCCCCACTTCCCACAGCCTCTGAGATCTTACTCTAATCAGGATGGGGAAATCTGCTTGATATCATCATGTATTTTTTTCAAATCAACTCTATAAGGCAAATACTTCATGTTCTCTTGCCTTCCAGGCTTCATCTTTGCTTTCTTATCTCCCACAAGTTCAACTCCATCAAAAGTCTTGGCTTTAAGATGGTTGTCTCTGATGTACAATTTTTAAAAATCTTATTTTTAAGACATTTATTTCCTTTCCTTGCTTTTAATCATGAGAAAATTAGTGTCACAGTGCAGAATGGACAGGCTTAGGGAAAAACTGGAGGCAGAGAGGTGATTTAGGAGGTTGTTGCAATCTTACAGGCATAAGATGCTGTGGACCAAAGCATCTTTGGATTGTGCCAATGGTCTGTTCTCTTGCCCAATTATAACACTAAAAATTATTATTTCTTCTTTAGGTTATATTGACTCAATTCAAAATACAGTTTATTATTCTGTAATTTACTATCTCATCGAACTCTTGAGAAAGTCTGAAAGACCTTGTCAGTGCTCAGTACACGTTAACCATTATCATTATTAATAATAGTAATACTCTATATCTTTAAAACTAGGAATTTCCAGCTCTCTAATTGAATAATATTATTTAAAGTTACCAGTAGGTGGAGATGTTGAACAATGTTTTTCTAAGCAGTCACAAGCCTCATTCCGGACATTAAAAAAAAAAAAGAAAAAGAAAAAGGCCTACGAATAAAGATCTTCCTTCCCTATTATATTAAAAAATATCTTTTTAATGGAAATTTTTTTCCAAACTTACTTTTACAATAACTTTTTTAGGTTCTTAAAATAACCATAGAAAAGATTGGATTCAGCCTAGAATGTGAACTCCAGAGTTCCCAGAGAAGCTCTGTTACTGCCTTTGGACTGCTTAGTGGACCCCTAAATCAATGTCTCATCTCCATTACGGATTCAATGCTTTGAGAGTGGATTACAAAATAGAAATGATGGATAAGTGCCTGCGTCTGATCCACACGCTGAAAACACTAGGATAGAGCCTGACACTACTTCTCCTTTCACTAATCATGGCTATTTAGCAACTACTGATGCCAGGTAGTTAATACTTGGTATTATTTAATCCTTATAGCAACCCAAGGAGGTCGGTATTATTAGCCCTGTTTTAAAGTTAAGGGAACTGGAAAATTAAGTTACTTAGCTAGATTCTGTCCACCATTAGGTGGTGGAGACAGAATTTCAACTCTGCCTTGGTTGACTCTCATGTTTTATTTCTCATCTGTCTAATAAAATACTAAAAGGGAAACTAACTTAAACATGTGCACTGTTGGTCACATCTCAACTTCAAGTATTTAATTGATGGCCTCTGTTTTATCCTAGGAGTCAATTTTGACTAAGAGCCTAAAGATGAAGTGATACTAGTAAATATTGTCTCCCTCAGTGCCAAAACTACAGCATTCAACTGTACCTTCAGTCTCATTGTGGGGTTTTGTTGGCTTCTATGGAAGTTGCCAGTTTAGCAACAAAAGAACAATATTTTCCTTGACTTATCCATGAAATTCTTTCCTTAGACTTGCTATTCTAACCTAAAGGGACATTATTTTTCTATTTAGAGAAAAACCATGGAGAGGGGTGTGAGAAGACAGATATAGAGTGTTAGAAAGTAATTTTAATTCATATGTCTAGCAGAACGTATAAAGAATCCCTTCAAACTAGAAAGAAAAGAGATAAACCCCATTTTCAAACGGTCAAAGCACTCAGACATGCATTTTGTAAAAGATATCTCCCTACGGCTGTATGTCTGTAGGATGAATAAAGGCTGAGAAGTCAGAGACCTGGGCTAGGGTGAAGGGCTGGGGTTGGGGGATATGCCTACTTGGTTTAACCCAATGTTTCCCACTTTATTTAAATACAAATTCCTTTTTATTAAAGGACATCTAGTAACACCTTAAGGAAATTTAGGAAACATTGACCTACAAATTTTATGCTTTTTCCTCTTCCTCTAGCAGCTCACATAAAATTCTCTCTCAGATTTTCCTGACACTCAAACCAGGAAGTCAGCAGACACCACTCTTACTCGCAGTCTATCATTCCCTATAATTATAGTTGTTCAGTGCTTTGTTTTTCGTATATATCCTGGAGGATTTTTTTCCTAAGTGGAATTAAATTTTTGTTTACTTCATAATCACAAGAAAATGCTTTTATCATCTCTTGTTTACTAAAGCAAGTTATAGTGGTTTTTAAACTAAACATGAAAGTGAAATGTAAAAATACATTAAGTAAGAGATAGAGTTCAAAAGTTGAAAAATGTCAACTATTATTCTTTTCCTGTTTTTGAAACCAAATGGAAGAAACTCTTTGATCTTTTGCATTTTCCGAGATGGACACATTCTGTTACTGTTAGGTAAACATGAAGAATCATGAAGTTCAAAATAAACTTTCCAGCCACACCTCATTAAAAATAATATTTACTACATAATTAAGTAAGAGAAAAGACAGTTTGCATTTTATCTTTTATCCCATTTTATTTGAATATCTTAGGATAAATATAATATTAGCACAAAAATATTGAGAAATATTATGTAGGTTTCTTGAATATTTATCTACTTTAAATTACAGTCTTTATCACCAAGTAATTCAGCTTCCTGAATCTAGAAGCCAAATCTAGGCTAGATCCTTAGTATAGCTGTAATGGAAACTGAGAAAAGAAACAAATATGAATTCTAGATCTGGCAATTTTTCCTAAATAATGATGTCAGCAAATTCTGTTGGCTCTATTTTTTAAATACATCCAGAATTTAACTACTTTTCACTTCCTACTTTCACTGCTACCAGACTCATCAGAGCCAGCATCATCTTGCCTAAATTGTTGCAATGGCTACCAACTCACTTCCAATCTGTTCTCAACACAGAGACAAACTGATCCTTTAAAAATGTCAATCAGGCTCTAACTCTCCACTACTCAAGACCTTACAATAACTTTCCACTTAGAACCAACGTCCTTACAATGATTTGCAAAGCCCTTATATATAGTCCCTATCTTTTATTTAATTCATCTCTGAAGGGTCCTCCTTGCTTCCTTTATTCCAAATGCACTGGCATCCTTGCTGTTGTGGGTGTTTCCTCTTCAGCCTTTGTCCTTGCATCTATTGAAACACTCTTTCCTCCCATACTCACAGGCTTCTTTCTCTGACCTTCTCTAAATCTTTGCTCAAATGTCATCTTCTCAGCAAGCCCCTGACTGACCAACTTACCTGATCAACATTCCAACCCAACTCTGGAACTTTCTATGTCCCTTTATGTAAAAAAGCCCTTTCTATGTGCTTTTTTATTCTTTACAACCTTCTTAATATCTTCTAATACATTATAAAACTACATTGTGTGTAATTACTTGCCTCCTCCATTAGAATGTAAGCTTTATGAGGGCTGGGTTTTTTTTTTCTGTTTTGTTCACTTCTGTTTTTCCAGCACCTAGAACAGTGCCAGAGACATAGCAGACACTCAGTAAGTATAGTATGAAGATACTATAAGCATGGTTTAGTACACCTACTTACTAAGAAAGGAAAGAATCTACAGGCAAATAAAAAGGAACTTTGATCACCTACCAGGCAACTGAGGCAAATTTAGATAAAGCATGCCTCTGAATAGAATTCCAAATATAAATGATCCAAGTTCTCGCTACACATCCCCAAAAGCACTGAATCTGAATTGCTACATAATCAGTTTACCTTTGACAGAACCTCAGGAAATGGATAATAGTCTACCAGCACACATATGGTTATGATTCAACCTTATTTATTGTTTCTAACTCCCATTTGTCTACTTCACAGTTTTAAAGAACTATATACATTTATTTCTACATTATTCGAGGACAAATTTATGGATTCAAAGAGCTAAATGATTCTGGTCAACTGAATCTAGCCAACTAGGATTCCATACAGCAGTCATAAGCATAGCTGTTATCTTTCTAAATAAGTTATTTGTTACACTTATTTCCATCTAAATAAATTATCTTTTGCAATCGTAATAGAGAAGATTTTACCTCTGTTTTCAATAGGTCTTTTATCTCTTTCTATAAGTTAACTTAAAAAAAAAAAACACTTCAATGATTGCTTGCCAACTGAAGCAGCCAGATCTGCAATAATTCACCAACCTGGTTTAACCAAATTAGTCTGCCTTTGTTTGAGGGATTAAATCTGCTGATTATCTGGAATCTTAAGGGAGACAAGCTGAGTCTGTCTCTTACACAATATCCTCTTCCCCACTCAAACTCATCAACCTCTTTATTTCTGCCTGTATTGATGTGAAACCTATAAAGGGAAAGACTCCTGTTCCTGAGCCATCTTGCAGTTTTTTTCACCAATAACTTGTTCATGTGACAGAGTTTCTGAGTTTGTTGTCTAATTACTTAACATTTACTTTGGCCTGTTCCAGCTACTGAATTGAAACTAACAGCTGCATGTGTAGCACGTATAAAAAAAAAAGTTATTTATCCTTAAAACACAAACATGTGATACTCACAACATGAACTGTGAACCTGGTGGAATATGTTGAAAACAAATAACAAGTCGGTAGTGAACAGTGTGTTGGGCTTACAATCAGCCAGGCGCTTACTAGTTCACCTCATTAGGAGTGGGGGGGGATGAAGACAAGGGGAGCAGGTGTCCTGATTCCCCAAACACATCTTCATTCTGAAATCAAAAACTCGAGAAAAACAACATGAACTTGATGTTTCTGCTTTAAGCCTGTGAGTGGGATTCACCAATACTCAGCTCTCAGAGTTACTCTGCTGCTTCAGGTTCCTAAAGCTACATCCACTGGCCAAGAAGGTCATCTAAGATGTACCCACCCATTTCTGTACAGCTCTGAGATATACACGCATTTGTTCAACAATAGTTATTGAGTGCCTACCATGTGCTTAGGCACTGTATAAGATACTGGATACAGTAACCCTATGGCATAATCTCTATCCTTATAGAGCTTTAAAGTATAATGGAGAGGGACAGTAAACAAATAACTAACAGCATGAGATACCAACCAATGCCGTGAAGAAAATGAATGAGTTCTCTAAGGAAGTGACATTTAAGCCCAAACCAAATGCAAGCAGGTTGAAAATACTCGTGTCAACATCTGTAGGGTAAAAAAAAAAAAAAAAAAAAAAACGTTATCTTTAGACTTCTTCAACTTTGAGCCCAATGCAGTAGCCTCGATAAGAAGGGATAGGTTTATGACTCATGTAAGTATTTGTTGTGTGCAAAATGTTTATTAGGGAATGTGGGGATACAGGAATAGTTTGTAAATTCCTGAAGAAAACTTATGTTATAAATTATCCATTATTTATTTACCATAGAGAAAATATTTAATATTTAATTTGATTTACAAGTTATATTTTTCCCGTTTCCTATGTAAGAAGTAACTCTCAAATACATATAAAGTAGTACATTAATTACTTTTGCATATGGGCTAACCTATCTCTTTCTTCATTATAGCAGACATACAATTAGTTTTATATTGTAAAACTATTTATTAAGCAGTCACTTACCATTACCCCTACCTCTAGCCTCTTTAGACTATCTTGCATTTGAAACAGAGAGAGAAGTAAATTTTGATTTTTTTTTTTGTCTTTTTATGGCCGCACCTGTAGCATATGCAAGTTCCCTAATTAGGGGTTGAATTGGAACTGCAGCTGCTGGCCTACACCACAGCCACAGCAACGCTGGATCTGAGCCCCATCTGTGACCTACACAGCAGCTTGTGGCAATGCTGGACCCTTAACCCACTGACTGAGGCCAGGGATCGAACCCACATCCTCACAGAGACTATCTCAGATTCTTAACCTGCTGAGCCACACTGGGAACTCCCAGAAGTAAGTTGTTTTTATATGTGAAGGTTTAGTGGTTACCAGAAACACTGGATGTTAAGGTTGAACAAAGTAACTTCCAATAAAAAGTTGCATGATTTTCCTTTAACTAAATAAGTGAATATTAAAATATTTAAAATATGCTCTCTCCATTTTTAACAGTAATATTGTAATAAAACATATTTCTCAAACTTTAATACATTTTATGTGTATCTATGCAACCCTAGAATCATTTAAATATCTTTTATTTATAATAAACCATAGGCCACCTTTTAGATAAAATTTACCCTGCTTTTTTGAAAGAGTTTTGATCTTAATTAAAATGAAGACAGTATGGAATTCCGATTGTGGCTTAGTGGTAACAAACCCAACTAGTATCCGTGAGGATGCAGGTTCGATCCCTGGCCTCGCTCAGTGGGTTAAGGATCCAGCATTGCTGTGAGCTGTGGTGTAGGCTGCAGATGTGGCTTGGATCCTGCATTGCGGTGGCTGTGACGCAGGTCCGCAGCTGCAGCTCCCATTCGACTCCTAGCCTGGGAACCTCCATATGCCACAGGGGAGGCCCTAAAAAGCAAAAGCAAAACCAAAAAAAAAAAAAAAAAAAGAAGAAGAAGAAGAAAGAAAGACAAATAAAGAGAGTAAAGTAACACACACCTATGTACTCTCTATCCTGGCATTTTCACTTTTCTAAACAACCTATTGAATAAGAAATAAACATATTAACATCAATCAGCAGAGCTTATATAGAGTTACAAGGCAAGAGTATCTTATACAGCTCTAAGGAAAATCTAATGAAATTTCTAGACACCTGAATGGATTTTAGCAACACTCTCTCAACAGAGACACTTCTGGTACAGGACTGAGTTATCAGCTCTTGACCTCAATTCAAGCTTAAGTCTCTATCTTATTCAAGCTTAAGTCTTTGGAATGATGGTGGTAAAAGAGGTAACTGTTATTCATGAACTTGGTAACTATGTTGGGTAATAACTATAGTGAATTCTGGCTCAGGGACCAGCAAGTTTAAGTGGTTGTCTTGGACTATGTATGTACACATCAAAAAAAAAAAAAAACCATCAAAAATTGAGATTGAGACGTTCACTCAATCAACTAATTGTATCAGCTTCATGAAAGCAACGTTTTGGCAGGTTTGTTTTTCCATTGCATTTCCAATGTACCTTGATACAGAAAATGGCTTTCAAGCATGTGCAACTTATACAAGAAACTAAAACATTTTAACTTTTTTAAAACTCCACTGAAGATAAAATCTAATTTGAAATTTGAGAGATTTAATTAATACATAAAAGGAAGATTGAAGCAATGCTTGGATTCTTTGGGATTTTGATTCCCTTGCCTATTTTACAATTAGGGATGAGATGGGTAAAAGAAGTTCTTTTATAACTAGAACAGTAAAATCGGAGTTAGGAAGGTGATGAAATGCTATATTACCATTCCATGTGAGACTATGAAGGGTAGTTCTAAAAGGTAACCTAATTTATTAAAGTTCTTCTCTTAAGAGAAGTTACAACAAAATAATTATTTTAACAACAGCAATATTTGTATGATTGGTAGAAAAAAATAAAATGAAAACAGCTTTAAAAAATGGACATTTGGCCCGTTCTGTTTTGAACAAATAAAACTGTTACTGCCACTTAATTTCACCAGAAAATAAGTTTCTTGAGTTCCCATCATGGCGCAGTGGAAACGAATCCAACTAGGAACCATGAGGTTTTGGGTTCGATCCCTGGCCTCCCCCAGTGGGTTAAGAATCCAGCATTGCTGTGAGCTGCAGTGTAGGCTGCAGACGCAGTTCCAATCTGGCGTTGCTGTGGCTGTGGTGTGGGCCGGCAGCTGTAGTTCCAATTAGACCCCTAGCCTGGGAACTGCCATATGCTGCGGGTGCGGCCCTAAAAAAAATAATAATAAAAATTTAAAAATTTTTTTAAAAAGAAAATAAATTTTCTTCTCTACATTTTGTGGTAAGTAAAGTATGTAGGCCTGGTCCCCTTAAGGTGATCCTCTAGCTGTGTTCTGCTCTGCAATGGAAGAGAAGTATTTTGTGGTCTTTTGACGGGTGGTATTAAATGATGATGAGTACCAAGCAAATGATGGAGTAGTTGGCGGAAGATTAGTGAGGATGATTTGAGTAACAATTGGGTAACAACAAAGGCAGGATCATTATCTCAAGAAAACATTCCTGTGTTTCCCGGGAAGCAAGGCTCAAACGGGTTCTAATAGACAGTAGTGCCTAACTTCCCTGGGGAAAAAAGACTGATAATCCGATAAAAGCACTGAATGCTCTCCCCAGAAAAATCCACATATGCCTTCACTCAAAATGTTTATATAATTTTAAGGGATTCACAGACTTTGATGAAGTCCATCCATAGGCATCTTAGGGTTCCCTGAGTAGGATAATATTCCGTGTGTTGAAGATTAAAAAAATTAATTACCTAATGTTAATACTATAGTTTATAGTAAAAAATGCTGGGGGATAAATTTCAGTTATAGACAGGAGTATAGCAGATGGTGTATGATGGAGCAGAAGTGTCGCAGTGATAAATGACAACTCAATGTGGAGTAGCACGGTGATGAGTACTAAGACCAGGTGAGTAAACACAGGGGAAGAGGGACCCCATAGGGAAAAAGACTCCAAGAAGACCAAAATTTAACTTAATTATTTTATAACCTACTCTTTTTTTTTTAGCCAAAACTTTTTATAACCTTAACTACCAATTCTAATCTTATCACTATATTTGATATCCAATTAAATTAAATTACCTAGCTAAGCATGTAGGCCTCTGCCATCTTATTTTACCTCTAGCTGAAGTCTGTGGAACTTTGTGATTTATAGGATGATGGTATCCCTCTAGCATTCAATGCTGCTTAAGCATGTATGAATTGAAAATTTGACTTTTGCAAGTGAATGATTATAGTAACAGATTATATGAGATGTTGATCATACCTAGTGAATCCTGTAGCTCAAGTCAGCTTTCTGAGCTGCAGTGAGTCAATCCATCATCACTGCTACAGACTAATAATGACAGAGCAAAGCATCCTTATTCATTGATTTTCCATTCCTACTATACCTGTCCAAACAGGGCAATGGTGTCTTTATGAGAGCTACTTGGGTAGCGCTATCACTTCGGTACTATTCCATTTAAATGATACTAGCCTTTTATCTCTTCATATACAGACAGTTACAAAGAAATATAGAACTTTGAGATCAAAAGGAGGAGCAAGCCAGTGTTACCAGTAATTCATCTCTCAAAATTTCTTCGGGTTTTGATCTTTCAGGAACAGCTAAGGAAAAAAAAAAAAACTTTTGAAATAGTAAGAGTTATTGTGGTCATTTTTAAGTGTTTTTGGATTGCAGAAAATATGTAGTAACTATAGATTCAAAATCATGACTAAAAGTTGTGTCCCTGGTCTGAAATTAAATTTTGATAATAACAGAAACTACAACAATGAAGATAATGTGTCCAGTGAAATTCCAAAGTAATTAATATACTCTATCTTCCTTCACTCTGAACTCAGTAGTGGATATACATTCTAGGGAGATAATAACCAGCCAGTGGTACTACTACAAACATCATCGTCTCTACCAGGCATGCATTTAAGATGTCTCGGGAGAGCTCTGAACCATGATTTAGCCACTGTAGAAAGCACTCCAAATTTAGGAATTAATAATTTTCATTTGGCTTTGGGACGAGGAAGGAGGCAGCTGCTATGTACTGAGTGTTTGTATCCTCCCAAAATTCATATGTTGAAACCCAACCCCAAAGGTGATGGTATTAGGAAGTGAGACCTTTGAAAGGCTCTGCCCTCCTGAATGGGATTAGTGCCTTCATAAAAGTGTTCTTGAGAAAGCTCCCTTGCCCTTTCACGTGAGGCTATAGCAAGCTGTTAGCAGACATCAAATCTGTTGGCACCATCATTTTGGACTTTCCAGCCTCCAGTACTGTGAGGAATAGATGTCTGTTGATTATAGGCCACCCAACTTACGGTATTTTTGTGATAACAGCCTTAATGAATTACGACAGGAGCTAATTATTGAGTGCCTACTAAAATATAGGAGCTTGAATTGTGACTCAGCAGGTTAAGAACCCAACTAGTCTCCATGAGGATGTAGGTTCAATCCCTGGCCTCCCTCAGTGAGTTACGAATCCAGTGCTGCTGTAAGCTGCAGCATGGGTTGCAGATGTGGCTCAGACCTGGTGTTGCTGTGGCTGTGGTGTAGGCCGGCAGCTGTGGCTCTGATTCAACCCCTAAATGGGGAACTTCCATGTGCCACAGGTGCGGCCCTAAAAATGAAAAAAAAAAAAAAAAGAATATAGGAGCTTTACAAATTGATTCAGCACAAGTCTCAAAACATACCCATGAAATAGAATATCTTATCCATTTTATATATGAGAAAATTATTGTTCGGAAAAGTTCAGTAACTCGTTCATGGTCACATGCTAAGTGGTGGGCAGAGCCACCCTGTCTGTCAGCATCCAAAGTTTGAACCCCTTCTGCCACATGACCTTGAATTTTACAGAACAAAGGCTTTCAAAACCTTCTGTTTTCCTATCTTCGGGAAGGCTCCCTTATAGAAACAGACTTCCCAGTTTAGATTATATTTACTAAATTAAGAAAGTGCGGTTTATCTTTTTGTCAGATAACAAAGACCCTAAAGAATGTTAAAACTGCAACCCAAAAACTGCAACCCAAGAGATATCATTGGTATAACTTTTGTCACTGATTTTTCAAATAAATGTTAGGTCTGGGCAATATGGTCACATGAGGGTCATTCCTTAAGTATCAGTGAGTTACTTTATACTTACTATATACTTTTGCTAGACAGTTATCTGAATTTCTTATTTTTTTAGTATATCTTCACCAAAGTCATCTTTGAACTTGCGATGATAGACTCTGGAGATATATGAGCAAAATAACTAATTTCATTAAAAAATAAATATTTCCATGTGCATATGTACAAATACATAAATGAATAATAAAGATTTATGATGGGTAAAATACAATTGCTGAACATTTGAAGAGACTTCAAACTCATGAATATTAAACTTTCTGGACAACTGAAACTTACAGGTTTGGATCCTAAGAGGAAATTCTGCCACTGGTAAAAATGATAAGACTTAAGGAAACATTTGACACTGAAGAGTTGTGACGTCTCCACTTTTTAGCTGGCATAACCGCATATGTCAATGTAAAAAGGAAATCTGAATGATGAAAAATACCATAATTGTCACTGTACTGTTCTATTTTATGAAATTCATTTAAATGAATCTGCTACCCATTAAATAAGCTGGATGCATTAGATGTGGAATAGCTCGCCCAAAGCTATTTCTCCTTAACCCAATGCTGGAAGAAGACTGATTTTAAAAAATAAAGTTAAAATTGTTTAACTTCTTCTTGATGGTACTGGTTACTGAGATTTATCTATCTTTTGTTAAATTCTGAAAGATATCCATAAAGCCATGTCAGTTCAGATTCGGAAGCATTTAAGAGTTCCAAATTTATAAAAATAGAATCCGCAAACAGCCTTGGAAATGTCAGTCATCTATGATGAACCTCTCTTGTTCAAAGCAAATACAGTATCAGACAAGTTTCACCTCATTTTTTTGTTTTGCCCACCACCACAGAAACTCTTTATTTCTAACACATGTAAACTGGAGGTGATAAATATCTAAACTTAGCTGAATTTCATATTTTCACATAGGGTTTTTCCAGGAAAATAAATATGGGATTCTCATTTTCTAAACAGTCTGTAAACTTTGCAGCTTTTGTGCCTTGAATGTGATACCTGCGAAAATGCAAAACTGTCCATTTCTGCAGTGGGGAAAACTTTCCCAAACGGCTCCCTCTTGACGATTCTATAAAAGACTTGACATGTCAGTGGAGTAAAAGAGTGTATCACAGTGAGAAGCTGGGTTTCTAATCTGTCAGCTTATACCTGGAGTAACTGTGATCACACATCAACAGTGGGGTATGAGAGTCTGATAAGCTCTCATTGGTGAAGAACTGTTATGACTGTCATCAAGTATTTGAACACTGACTGTTTGTGGCCCCTGACACTGTCCTATACCTTCCGTAGTGTTTACAGGTGAAATAGGAAGCAGGTTCCTGGCACTCTGTGAGCTCCATGGTCCCTAAGAACTTGCAAGAAGTGAGCAAATGAGATAGGAACATGGCACTGTTGATCATACTGATTACCTGTTTTGTGATTATTTTTGCTACTTCCCAGCCTTGCCAGGCCCCTGACGACTTTGTGGCTGCCAGTTCTCCAGGACATATCATAATTGGAGGTTTATTTGCCATTCATGAAAAAATGCTTTCCTCAGAAGACTACCCCAGGCGACCAGAGATCCAGAAGTGTGTCGGGTGAGTAAAGCCTCAAAGAACACAGTTAGACTTCAAGATTATACCAGAAGACTAGGGCATGTAAATGTTTATTTGTATTAACATCTAAATTATTTTAATAAAATGTAAGATCATATTTTTAAGTTGCATATAGTCTTGCAATTCTTCCTTAAAAGAGACACATATTAGCACTACATGTGTAATCATCTTCCAAGTATAGAGGAAATGAATGCTTTCCATTAAATTATTTATTTGGATTTTGCCTAAAATGAATAACCCCTGAAGTCACGCGATAAAACCAATGAAAAGACACCGTAGCCTGTCCACTACAAACATATACAGCACATCTGTATTTTCATCACTCACGAACATGGGTTGTTTCAAACCTGGATCTTTATGTAATTCTGTGTTTAAAACAGACTTAACATTTTTCTCTACACTGACATTTTTTTCAACACTATGAATGCTTTCAGATAAAATGTAACCCCACATTTCACAAAGACTCCTTCCTGGCATTCTCCCCAGTAGTTGGGCACTTTGAGCTACTGTCATCTTAATCACTGATTAACAGGAATACCAGTGAACACCCCAAAATAATTAATTAAGATTTTTGGAGCACTAAATTGGCACCAAAGAATGACTGCATAATCATAGGCCAAAAAATAAGGATGGAAAATGCTAAAAAGGCTCATTTGACCAATAAGCAAATTATTCTGGAAAAAAAATCTCTGAACATCCTTTCACCTTATTGTCACTCCTTGAGAGAACAGCATTTATTCAACACTGAACAGGTATTGATCAAATGTCTGCTTTACTGAGGCCCTAGTCTAGGCATGAGGGATACTGAGGTAAATACCAAAGTGCTTTGAATATTCATGGAACTAACATGAGGTGGACTCTGAAAACAGCACACATTTTATTTGTTAGACAGATCATCACTTTAACCTTTCTCTCTTCTTTGTTTCTTTCTTTAACTTAAAAATTTAATGCTCATTTGCCAAACTCCACATTTAGATACTCTGCAATAACAAATAGCATTATTCGATTAGCAATTTATCATAAATCAATGAATTAAAAAGAAACTTGAAAATATCAAAACCCTGAACAAAAATATCCCCTTTTATTCACTTAAGAATACTTATTGAATTCTTACTATGTATTAGGCACCTTTTGTATATAGTGGTGGGTGAGATAAACTTGATCAGTAATCAAACAATTCAGTGCTCTAGAATAATCACAAGTCCAGAAATCAACTGGGTAGACCCACTAAAAGAGGAAACATCTGTGCCTTGGAACTTAAATAGTACACATTACCTAGGAGGAAGCTATTGGGCGTTTACCCAGGGCCTGTTTTATATGTAATTCTTAAAAGTTTTATTAATCTGATTTCTAACCACAATAGACTAGCATCAGAAAAGTAAAGTAAGTCTAAAAAAGCAGATACTTGGATAACAATAAAATGCTGGCATCTAACTACAAAAGGGAACGAAAATCAGATAATCTACAGTATACTGAAGAATATTAAATTGAATACTCCAAATGATCCCAAATTTAATCAATAAAGGGTTAAATCCTGTTCTGAAGACTCCATGTAAGAAACTGTAGGTTCCTATATACCTTTCAGAAAATTTTCCATTAAAAATTTAAAAATAAAATACAGATCCCCCCTTCATTGATTCAGGAATTTATTATAAGGCAGAAATGAAAATAAAATAGGATATCACCATGTCTGTAGAAGAGGTATGTTCTGATTTCAAAAAAAAAAAAAAACTTGTTTCTCAACAGCTTTGAAATATCAAATTTTCTTCAAACTCTTGCCATGATACACAGCATTGAGATGATCAATAATTCAACACTATTATCTGGTGTCAAACTAGGATATGAAATCTATGACACTTGTACAGATGTCACTGTGGCAATGGCAGCTGCTCTGAGGTTTCTCTCTAAGTTCAACAGCTCTGGAGAAATCATGGAGTTTAAGTGCGACTATTCCAGCTACACGCCAAGGGTAAAGGCGGTCATAGGTGCTGGCTACTCAGAAATAACCATGGCAGTCTCCAGGATGCTGAATTTACAGCTTATACCACAGGTGGGTTTTATTCTAGCTCCATGTGTTGGATTTGGTTATATTCTTTATTTTGAAAAGATCAGGATAGTCTGGAAAATGTGTTTCGGAGATGCTTTGACTTCAACCTTTCTCTTCAGTCAAAGAGAGGCTAGGCTATTACAGATAATATAGTAATCAAAGCACCAAAGAGTAGTCATCCCTCAGTCTGTCAGGTCTACTTCCTGAGAGCTTTCAGCATGACTTGGATAAGACAGAAATTTCTGGGCACCTCAACTACCTTGTTTCTAAAATAACACCGGTCAGTTATTAGGAACAGAATTGAAGAGGAAGTGGGGGGTAAGGGAGTATGGAAGTCCAGGAAGACTTCTCAAGGAGGTGACATTTAGCCTGAAACTTGAACGAATGGAGACAGCCAAGAGAAGATGGGGGAGGAAAAAAGAGTATCTAGGCTGAGAAAACAGTAAGTGCAAAGTTGAAATGTCCAAAGAATAACAAAAGGTCAATATGGCTAAATCAGTTTGAGCAGAAAGAAGCAGAGTAAAAGACCCATTTGTAGAGACTGACAAGGGCTGGGTCATGTAAGCTGGGATGTGGTTTGCAATTTTGTTTTGAGTATGATGGAAAGGCTTTGAGCAGAGTTGAGGAACTACTTAGCTTCCTATAATGCCAGCTGATAACCAGGAAATAGCAAATGGTCTCTGAAAGACAAAAGCACATATTAGAGAGCATTGCACTAAGTTCCTTCACATTACTCAGAGTCAAACAAGCTCCCTTAGCTTTGATTTTGAGCTACTAACTTTTATATCACATCACTCTGTAACTCGCTAGGTTACTGCTTTCTAAGCTCAGCAAAGATTAGAAACTAAAAGTTAGAAGAGGCTTATTGCAGATTATCAAGAAATGAAATGACCATCTGATATAAGTAAACAGATAGAAATACATATACATATACATTTATGCATAAGAAATATATAACTTTCTGGAAGTAGACTAAATGAGTACAATTCTTGAGAGTTCTGTTATAGCCTAGTGAGTTTGATAACAAAAAGCTTAAGTCCAAAACAGAACAAACAAAAAGAATTATTCCCCCAAATAGCTCAGAGATGAGGCTTTGGCCCCAAATTTCTAGACTATGTGTAAGATTAGTTAGGTTACAAGTAAGAAAAGTAGACTATTTTTTAACAAGGGTTATTTAATGTAAAATTGTAATTTCCATGGTAGACTACACAATAGGAGAGCACGCCCTCCATAGGTAACAGTGATTTTACAGAGGCCCAAGTCGCACAGTGAAGGTGAGCATAGCAATGTCAGGCACCAGGAAGGGAACTAAGATTTAGTGACTGTCCACTGTGTGCTAATATCCATTTAAATTTTCTCCTTCAATCTTCACAAGAATCATGTCATTGCACAGGCAAAGAAATGTGAACTAACTTTGCCAATTATTAGAGTCAGGATTCTAACAGTTTGTTGGACTCCAAAGCCTATTGTCTTCCTGCATTACCATGTAGCTGCTTTAAATAGTAAAAAAAAAAAAAAAAATCACTGACAAAGTGTACAGTGCAATCGCAGCTGTGGAAGATGGTAACTCTCCTTAGACTAAAATCTCCAAAGCTGTAAATTAGAGAAAACTCTGCACACCTTAGGTAGGTTTCCCAAAACGCTGCTGTCCATTTGAGTAGATTAGGGGTCAGGAAACTGTAGCCTGTGGGTCAAATGTGGCTCTCATGCTCTTGTGCTGTCACACTGAGAATAATTTTTACCTTCTTAAAAAGATTATAACAAAAAATACTATATATATAGAGAGAGACGGACAGAGAGCCAGAGACTATATGTGACTGACCAGTATTTTACATGTGGTCCTTTAGAGAAAAAAAATTTCTGACCTCTAAACAGATGATTATTTGTCTGGATGCTTTATTTTACCTAGAATAAATATCACCAAAGTCGTTTTTTATACAAATTTTGAACAAAGTGTTCCAAAATTCATTTTGCTCCTTTGACTGGCTGTATTTTCCCATATTTATCTCTAAGTCTTTAAATAATATCCACTATTGGCTCTGGCCTGAGATATAAGATAGATAGAAATGGATATAGGCATGTGGGTGGAGATATAAGGTAGAATCTTGAAGGACTTCTACTATTCAAACAGTATTAAATGATTGAAAAGCACTGACTAAATCACCAGGTTCTAAATATCATGATTTAAGCTATTTATAAAGTAGTCCCTCAGAGGTAAAGGATACAAGGGATCAAAGAATTTAGAATATATTATGGAAACTCACAGAAATCAAAGAGAAGCACACCTACTATGAATAGCCACCTGCAGCTCATCAACACCGTAACAAAGATGTTGTCCCTTTCCAGGTGAGTTATGAATCAACTGCAGAAACCTTGAGTGACAAAATTCGATTTCCTTCATTTTTACGGACTGTGCCCAGTGACTTCTACCAGACTAAAGCAATGGCCCAACTGATTCAGAAATCTGGCTGGAACTGGATTGGCATCATAACCACAGATGATGACTATGGACGACTGGCTCTCAACACTTTTACAATTCAGGCTGTGGCAAATAACGTGTGCATAGCCTTCAAAGAAGTTCTCCCAGCCTTCCTCTCAGATAATACCATTGAAGTCAGGATCAATCAGGCACTTGAGAAAATCATAGCAGAAGCCCAAGTTAATGTCATTGTGGTGTTCCTGAGTCAATTCCATGTTTTCAATCTCTTCAGTAAAGCCATTGAAAGGAATATAAATAAGATCTGGATTGCTAGTGATAACTGGTCAACAGCCACCAAGATAACTACCATTCCTAATGTTAAAAGGATTGGTAAAGTTGTAGGATTTACCTTTAGAAGAGGGAACATGTCCTCTTTCCATTCCTTTCTTCAAAATCTGCATTTGTTTCCCAGTGATAATAACAAGCCCTTAAATGAATATGCCATGCTCTTGGCTGCCTGTGCAGATGCTAAGGACAGTGATTTGAGTCAGTGCATTTCCAACTATTCTCAGGGGACTTTGGCCTACAAGGCTAACAAGGACATAGAAAGGAACTTCTCCCTGAGAAATGACTTCCTGTGGGATTACACTGAGCCGGGATTTGTCCACAGTATTCAGCTTGCAGTGTTTGCCCTTGGATATGCCATTCGGGATCTGTGCCAAGCTCGAGACTGTCAGAACCCCAATGCCTTTCAACCATGGGAGGTACTAACTCACACATTTGAGAAAATTCTTCTACCATCATTTCCTTCCTTGCTTTAGTTTACAAATATTTACATAAACTGCTTTTAATAAGTAGATATTTCCAGTGTTTGAATAATCTGCATTTCTATCTTTAGTTCTTTCTTTTTTTTTTTTTTTTTGAGCAGAGAAAGGTTTATTGCAGGACGATGTAAGGAGACAGGTGGCTTGTGCCCAAAAAAGCCCTAAACTCCTCAAAGGGTTTCAGTAAAGCATTTTTAAAGGCAAGTTGAGGGAGGGGTGTGGCTAGTAATTACAAACTTCTTGGTGTCAGGTTCCTTTGTTCTTAGTAGCTATCCACATAGGTCAGGTCACAATGTTCCTGCAAAGTATGAGGTTACCAGGGCTATCCTGCTGTAAAAACCACAAGTTAAGTGTCCAAGCCAACTGACCCAGTTAACTGCCAGATATGTGTATGGACACCTCAGATCATGCAGCAGAAATCAATTCATCAGATGACTGCAGCTGCGGGACTCAGAGGGTCCCTTGGGGAAAGTGGAGGGTGGATGTGGCTCACTGAGGGGCAGGACACCAGAGGTGAAGTCCCAGAGAATAATCATTGGCGTCAATTATTTGTTCTTAAGGATAATTGAGTTTTTTTTTTTTACCTTCACCTCCAACTCTAACCCACCAAAGTTGTGTTCTTTTATTTTCCAAGAAGATTCTGTTGATAGTGCTATTCTCCTTTGGTTTATGGATTTGTATCTGATCTTGCAGTTTTTCAAAGCTTCATATTAATTATCTCTCTTAATGCTCTTAACAAATACAAGGCCAGGCATGATTAATGATCCTTTTTATTATTGCTAAACATTATGAATAAGGAAACTGAAGATAAAAGTACCGGAAGTATGACTCTAGTCTGGATCTTCTGCCTCCATACCTCTTGCTTTTCATGGTATCTCTGGTGGTTATAGTCTCAATGCCTCCAGTTATGACTCTTACTTAAGGCAGTCTCCCTAGGACACAGTCTTCTTCATGAGTGTTGTTGGGTCAGTTATAACAACTCCTGCCATATCTCTCAGGTTTAAATGAAACATGAATTATGTAAAAGAAGTCTTTCCCCTTCTCCTCTTTGATAGCTCTGTGGGTTAAACTCAAATTAAAGATGAATGTGGTCAGGAGTTTCCCTGTGGTGCGGTGGGTTAAAGATCTGGCATTGTCACTGCAGAGCAGCTTGGGTTAGTGCTGTGGTGGGGGTTGGATCCCTGGCCTGGGAACTTCCACATGCAGCCAAAAACAAAAACAAAAACAAACAAACCAAAAAACCCCCAAACAACTTAATGTGGCCCTATTCAGTGAACATTTCCCATGGTGTTTTTAAAATATCCATACACGAGGCATTTAAAAGCAAACTGCTGCTTTATATGATAAATTTTACTCCTTTGAAACAAATTTTTCAATCACGTATATTCAAAGCCAAACTTGTCTGTCTTAAGGCAGAATCATACTCCCCCAAAATATATCTTAAATCTGTTAGGGAAAAAAAAAGGTAAAAGGGAATAGGATCCAATTCTTCTGATCACAAAAGTGAGTGTCCAGGGAAGGCTATTTCTACTTGTGTCATTTTTACTTTAAACACCCATAAACACAAGCTCCAAGGTCTGAGGTGATCGGCTTACATCTGAGTGGATCATATGATGGTCATAGGATGTTTTAAGTTGCTCATTTTGAAACTAGTTTTCACCTTGTAAATGCAAGGCAACAAAACCTAAGGAAGAGGTAAGACCAGAGATTAGGAATTTTATTTTCAATCAAAACTCTCCTTACAAATATACATATATAAATCTGTGTGTGTATATATATGAGGTTTCCAGGGCTATCCTGCTGTAAAAACCTTTTTATTATTGCTAAACATTATATGTCTAGTGATTTAAGATGCCTGTTTGAAAGCATACTCTTAGAAGTGTAAAACTTTAATGAAAGATTGGTAAAATAAAATAAAATAAAATAAAACCTGTAAGTTAAGTGGAAATTACCACATGAAATTTTAAGAATGAGAGGTTGAGAAAGAGGAATGGAGAGAAAATAAAAATCAGATAAAGGGGAGAAGCTATAAAGACACTCAGAAGGAAAGAGAAATACAAATAGCAATAGCTATTTATCCACCAGAGACCTGGGAAAGTGTTTTACATCAGGAATAGGTCTCAAACATGCTGAGGCTAAATCTTGAGAAAGTATAATCGAAGCAGAGTCTTCTAAAATGTTTTATTTAAACACTAGAAGCCTGGGATCAGTCTGTATTCCCCTGGGAGCATGGTTATCTAGAAACAAACAGAAACAGACTGGAAAGGAGGAACAGATGCCTGCCTTGCTCTTTTGATCATGAGTGAGTGAGCCACGTTTGTGCCAGATTCAGAAGGAAAAATAATGCAAACAATTGTCTTTTTATAAAGAAATCTCTATAGACATCAAATTTGAAAGATCAGCAACATTTAGGGTCACTAATCAAAGATATATTCCTAAAAATTATTTTGTCCCCTGGCAAAATTCACTAGTATTTTAAAAATACTTTCTGAATGGTTTTAGATTCAAATAACTTAAAAGGAATTGGTTTTCTCCAAAATTTGAGGATAATCTTTCCTTTGGCTCTTCACTTGGTGATATCCATGAACAGAATTCAGGGACTGCACAGTCTTACTTACCTACTTAGTTTCATCTCAACAGATTTTTTTAATGTTTCTCCTATGTGTGAGGATGCCACCTCCTTGTAGTGAATAGTGATTTTGATTTTCCTGCTTTCCTTTCCTTTGGATGATACACAAGGTAGGAAGTGATGTACGTGGGATGAGAGAATGTATAACAGTCAAACTACTAGTCACACAATTAGTTAGCAAATATTTGTTGGATGTCTCAGTGTTTCAGCCATTGTATTGAGTGCTGAAAATATTATAGAGAACAAGACAATTCTCGTCCTAAAGGAATCACATGTCTAGTGGGGTTTACAATGAAACAATTAAGGAGCTGATTACAGTGCAGAATAATGTATTGTAATGTTCCATATAAATACAAGATGGCAGGGAAGCGTATAATTGAGGCAGCTAATTCAGTATTAGCAATTCAGAGAACATTCTCCAAGTTCGTGTCATCTCTGGTGAATGTGATAGATAAGCGGGAGTTAGGCAGGATAGAAATACTGCAGTAAAGTCACAGAAGTGACAGAAAGCAAGACATCTTTAGAGGGCAGAAAATACTGCCTTAGAACTGGAGTCATTTGCAGAAATTACAGGCAAAGAAAAGTGGAGGGTGAGTGAAGCATCCATCATTAAGGCCTTATCAATCAGAGCATCTCTAACTTGGTTGGACAGTTAAATTACGTGGGAATCTTATTTTCATGCTGAAGCTAATTCAGTAGTTCCAGTATGGGGAACCTGAAAGTCTGCACTTTTAACAGTCTCTCAGGTCGAGCTGATACTACTGGTTCAGAAACCATTCTTCCAATAGAAAGTTCGCAAGCTATGTTAAAAGGCTTGGACTTGAGAGAGCAAAGGGGAGCCAATTAAAGCTATTCTTATTTTTATTTTAAAAAAAATTTTAGTCACACCCACAGCATAGGGACGTTCCTGGGCCTGGGATCAAACCTGAGCCACAGCAGTGACAACACTGAATCCTTAACCACTAGGCCACTAGGGAGCTCCTGATTAAAGTTATTTTTAGACAGAAGAGTGATGTGACTTGCTTCCCAGTGTAGAAATAGCATTCTTACTGCAATGTGCATTGATTAGGGGAAAACAAGACAGACAGGGAAAGACTAATTTGGAAATCCAGACATACAATAAGGACGCTTTATATTACAGGTATAAGTACCACAGGTACTAAGGGTGTGACAAGGAAGATGGAGAGGAATATACATGGATACTTCAGAGGAGAGATGAAGAGCAATTGGAGATAGAGTGGATGTAAAATATGGCAGAAAGAACCAAAGATGTTGCAAATGGTTCTAAATTTTTTGGGCAACCAATGCCATTTGCTTAGGATGGAAAGAGAAAAAAGTGAAGGTCTGGTGGGGAGAAGAATTACTAAGCATTCTATTTTGGAGATAACTGAATTTGAAATTATGATAAATTCAAGTGTAGTTGTCCGAAAGCCAGAAGAGAGATGGTCCAAGAAGGGAATGATTTTGGAGTGGTGAGGAAAATAATAACTAATTAATTTTTAAGGTCTAATATACTAAGCATTGACAGACATCATCTCTAATCTTTAAATACTATGGTAAATCCGCAGATTTCATGTTCACTACACTTAATCCTGGAGAACTGGCAAGAGGAAGTGTTATTGGTGACTGAGACTTGCAGCAGTTTAGCGATAGAGGGGACTTCAGCAGTAAGGGTCTGGCTTCTAGTCACCCAAATAGTTAACAGTGAAGCTGTCCCAGCCTTAGTCCAATGTGATTTTTGCTACACCATAGAAAACTTTACAAAAGAAAAAGACATAAGGTGCAGATGCAAGAGATGGAAGTATGATTTCTCTGCTATTCTCTAATTTACGTAGATGCCTCTTTTCCTAAGCACAGACTCACTCATGGCGATGCAGTGGACAGCAGAACAGCTGGGGACATGGAAAACAACATCAACCACAACAGCTTAACTGGAGTGGCCTCCTGGCCTTGTGTTCTCAAAAACAGGTCATTACCATACAGAGGTGAATTATATAATCATGGAAATGCAAATCCTACTCTCTAAATTTTGTAGGATCAAATTACAGTGAGTTTCAGGGTCTCTGAAAAATAATGGATGGAAAAAGCTTTTAGTAGCTTATTAACTGTAGCATTAATGTTCAAAATTTACCTTAATCGAGAGCAACTCTTTGATAGAATATTTAACAAGTAATGAAAGCACCATTTTATTTGCTTCCACTATCTTCCCCATAGAGGACAAACAGAATTATACTAGTTTATTTACATCATACATTGTTAACATTATTTACAGAAGGTATATATGCTAGAGACTTACTCTGTAAAAACATAATTAAATGCAGGAAAAAACTGGTGGAAATTATAGTTCAAATAAAAGAAGGGAAGAGGAAAAGCTCCCAAAAGAACTAAGTAACTGGGGCTTATGGAAGGAACAGAAGAAAAATCAATACACACGTACAGATGGGAACATTGAAGGTGGGGCTTTACTTCTTTTTTTTTTCCCTCCATATTTTTTGTTCCAGGCAATTGCTGGAATAAGATTTTGTTGGTTAATTCTACCATGTTAGATCTGATATCTTGCTTCTTTAAAACAATACTAATTAAGAAAAAAATCAATGTATATACCTAAGTACACACACTAAAATTTTGCTAAAGTGATATTTGGTCATTGACATGACCATTGTAGGTAACATATTTATTTAAAATACAATTTGCTTTTCTTATATTCTATTTGCAAAAAAAAAAAAAAATGAAAGGAACATTCACAAAAGAGAAAAAATAGAAAAAGTATAATTCGATTCAAAGAGAATAATTTCTGCCTTGTTCTATAGACTTTGCACCCAACAAAAGCCACATAAGCCTCACAGATTTAGAGGCATGGACCCAATGTGTTTTACTTACCCATAATTATATATCAAGTTAACAGTGGAGTCAGAACTGCTGTTTTCCTCTCCTTCAGTCCAGTATTCTTTCTCTTCAGCACAAACTCAATATGGCTACCTCATTTGTCAATAAAACATTTTGTGTTCTAGCTGTCCTGCATATAAATTCTCACTGTACAAATTAAGTGACAAGAAAGTAATTTTTCATTATATTTCTTTCTTCTCAAGTTAAAAAAAATCATTTTCTGAACTAAATTGGAAATAGAATTGAGAGGTCACCTTACTATACTCTCATTTACTGAAACAGACTTGAAAGCCATTGGAGATGATAAGATCTGCACCAAATGAGTAATAAAGTATGGATTTAGAGGGAAGGCACTAGCAGTTATCTTAGGCCCATCAATTTAACTTCTCAGGCAGGGACACTCTGAAGTACATGCCCCAAGAGCAGGGTGTGGTGCTATTGTTACTGGACTGTCTCCCAGCTCTGCAGCTCTGTCCCCTTAGCCTTCAACAGGAGGATGGTGAGCATGACACTAGAGATTTGGATTGCCTACTCAGAGACCCAGGCTGACTGTGACTCCAGAAAGGAAGGATGAATTTTCCTGCTTTCCTTAACTCCAAATGGCACACTGATGATTGATTTTAGTCAGGAGGGAAAAAGCAGTGAGGAGATTTGAAATCGATATATCTTTCGGTGCAATGGAAAGACCCCAGAATGAAAGTCAAGATGTGTGTCCCCAGACAAAGTACTTCACCCCTTGGCTGGGATCTTCTCTGAGAAAAGAGGAAGGGACCCCAGCTCTGCTTCATTCACTGAGTTGTCACGGAGTAAAAGGACATCACAGATTTGAATATTAGCAAGTAATATATGGATGTCAGGTGACATTATTAGTTGATAGACTCAAAGTATTTTTATTTATTTGTACAATATCCCTATTAGCTAATAACAGGTATTTTATTTTATTTTTTATTTTTTGTCTTTTTTGCCATTTCTAGGGCCACTCCCGAGGCATATGGAGGTTCCCAGGCTAGGGGTCTAATAGGAGCTGTAGACGCCAGCCTACGCCAGAGCCACAGCATTGCGGGATCCGAGCCACGTCTGCAACCTACACCACAGCTCATGGCAATGCCGGATCCTTAACCCACTGAGCAAGGCCAGGGATTGAACCTGCAACCTCATGGTTCCTAGTCAGATTCATTAACCACTGAGCCACGACGGGAACCCCATAACAGGTATTTTAAAGGCTTTAAGCTAAACTTTATTAACTCAATTTATGCCAGATGCTGGGCTAAATTGTTTACATGCATAATTACATTTAATCCTTAAAATAATCCCATTAGGTAGGTTTCTTTTACCTCAGCCAAAGCCTAGAAAAATATTGTAACTGTCAGGACCATACTACTAATGAAATATGGAACCAGAATTAGAGCCCAGGCATCTGCCCCAGAGGACTCATTCCGAAGTTTTGCAAGGTGGAAAAATAAAGATGCTCCAATGTTATAGGCTAGAGACGCTACCTTCATAAACATTAACTTGCTTTCTCAATTCACAGAGCAAGATTTTGGTGGAAATGAGGCCACAATTCTCAAATTGTTGCCTAGTGGTTAAGAACCTTCTCAACTAGTTACCACACTCACTGATCCAGAATGTCCTTTTTCTAATTTTTAGGTGATATCCCTTGTAAGGTAGTATTATACTTAGGGTAACTGATATACTTAAAATATTTCTATCAGTCTTTGTTTCTGTTTATATTTTTCTTAGTTACTTCATGTACTGAAAAATGTGACATTCATGGATGGAGGGAGCTCATTTCATTTTGATGCCCATGGAGATATGAATACCGGATATGATGTTGTGCTCTGGAAGGAGATTGATGGCCACATGACTATCACCAAGATGGCACAATATGACCTGAAGAATGATGTCTTCATTGTCACAGACCAAGAAACAAGAAATGAGTTCAGGAATCTTAAGGTAATTTTGTGACTGGCTGCTTTGTAGTATTTAACTTAGTTGGTACTTCAACTGTAAAGTTCTTGACCCCACCAGGACCTCCAGTGATCCTACCACCTGTTCTCTGTCTACAGCTTCCCTCCTTAAATTCCATGGTCAACTTGTATATCACTCCCTTGTACACACCCTCAATCCCCTTGCCCATCTCTTTCTCTTCATCATATATATTGGACCAAAGTATAGTTCTGGTTAAAGTAAACTCTCTGCCTAATCAGTGTAGCCCCCATGTAGCTGAACTTGGCCAAAACAAACAAAAAAGAAAGAGAATAGAAAACCTACCTTGCTGACTATTCTCACTTGAAATTCACGATCTCTAACCTACGGTGGGTCCTAAATGCTACTGAGCATTAATATAATTTCTGCAAGAAGGGCTGTTTTTATTTGTGACAGGACATCTCCAGACTTTGTAGGGGAGACACTTAATGAGGGGGAGATGATGGGATAACGGATAACTGAGTAGAGCTTTTAGGGACTAAATGGAAGGGGCTGACAACAGTGAAAAGAGGGACAAGTCTTCCTTTCTGATAGAAACACCCAGAAATAATTCAGGGAGGTAGTAAGAACCAACATTATGTGAATCAACTAGGTCAGATTTCAAGATTCACTTGTCAATATGCAGGCTAGTTGGAGTATCAGCATTTTTGTAAGTCATCAAAACCCATAGTCCACAAAACCAAACAATCTTAAACCTATTGATAGTCCCAAATTACCAATACTAGACTTTAGAAGGTCTTTGCTGTCTCTTATGTGGGGAGAGAGAAGGAACTGTGTTGCTGGGAAGAAGGGTTTCGCTTTTATCCCCCTAATGATGTACAACTTTATCTCATAGTCAAATCCTTTTGTGTCTTCTGAGCATGATACAGGAGTGTGGATACTTCCGATTAAAAGTTTTCCCTGGGGAATCCATAAAGGAGATAACCTGCCAGCTGAAAACCCAGATCAGCAATAGCTGTGGTGAGAGGAAGAAAGCCATCTCTTTTGAACACAAGGCTACTAATGTTGGCTACTTTTCTCTCTCAGTCAGGTTATTTTCAGGTCCCAGAGGAAAAACTAGTTAACTAGGGACTTTGTGCCAGGCTAGCAATAGTGTTAAGAGAATCTAGAGAAAGCCTCATTCTGCTTTGGCTTCCCCAGGGTAAGAGTAAGACAGTAATTTTTTATCTCACAATATGTGCCATGAGTTAGGGATTATGAATGAAAAAAAAAAAGCTGAAATACAAGGAGGTAAGAGCTATACTGGAAACAGAGGGTTCCATAAAAGTGGGATGCTGTGTGCGACTCACATTGTGACATGCAGAATTATAACCTAATTTCTCTGGATGATTTAAATATTATTTATATATCTAGCATTATCTTTTTAACTAGTAAGTTAATGGGTTTTAAAATCAAAATTTTCCTGTTTTTTAAAGTTTAGATTGGACAAGCTCCTTGGATAGCATGATTAATAAACTTCTTCAAAAGAATATGAAAATCCAATAATTTACTATTTTCTTATATAGTTGAACTCTTTATACATCACAGGATTGAAATTTTCCAAACATCACTTCTTTCTTTACTTTTACCACTACACATTTTGCCTTTGCTAAGGACTTTCTAAGAGTTAATTTTCCTTATTTGCTTACAAATGTATTAATGTGACAAAAACTGTGTTCTTCCTAAGCAGTTTCACTATCTGAACTATTTTCTATGTTTTAAACTTGTTGAAATTCCTCCAGAAAAGAAAACAATTCTGTTACACTATGAAAAAAGAGACCAAAATACTGTTTCGTAAATAAATCTTTTAAGTCAAAAACAGGGTAAACTTTTTTTTTAGGATGAATTTTTTGGAAAAAAAAAAAAACTATTTGGGATTTCTTTTCTCTTTGCAGCAAATTCAATCTAAATGCTCCAAGGAATGCCTCCCTGGGCAAATGAAGAAAATCACAAAAAGTCAACACATCTGCTGCTATGAATGTGCGAACTGTCCTGAAAATCACTATAGTAATCAGACAGGTAATTACACTCACTACAATATGTACACTGACACACCTGACCCATGTCTCATAGGCCAATTTTTTTATATGAATTCTATTTTATTTTTTTATTTGAAAAATAAAAGATGTCTTATGTGTCTGCTAGATTAAATTCCAGTGAGATTTCACTTGATCATGAAATCTGCCCTAGTATAGCAGCAGATGCACAACCAATACGTAACAGATATAAAAGTAGCTTTACTTCCAAGGGAAAATGTCATCCCATCCACTGGACTTCCTCTCAGTACCTCTTACATTAATACACGTTCTCTGTCAATTTTTGTCCATGTGCGCCCCACACAGACATGCTTGACTTGTAACTTGAGCACAATATCTATAAATAAATACATGTTGAATTAACTAAACTGAATATGATGAAAACCCAGAGGTGTGCCTATCCTAGAGATTGTGCTATTCCTACCAAGAGCTAACAGCAAAGCCTAAGAAGAAAGAACCTTTCATGAGAAGAAGAGGGGAACCACTGGCAGAGATGAGGTGCTCCTCGCTGATTACCTGCCAAACCTGTTTTTAACAATTTGCAAAGATCAGAACAAAATACACAAGTAAAGAACAAGAGTGAGGTCAGCAGCCTTTGATGTCCTAAAAAGAGCCATGAGTGCTTTTCCTGGAGTTAAGCCTAGTTGAAAAGCATTAAATTCCCCAGTTTATTGTAGTATTCATACTCACCTTCTATAAAAGCTGAGAGCCCCAGAGCCAAAAGAGTTCCCAAAAGTTCATTCTTTTTCCTTATTGGCTCCAAGAAGAGAAGTGTCCCAATGTAAAAAACTGCAACAGTGTTCTATCAGTGTTTCATCAACATGCCATTTATCTCAACCTTAGGAGGGCTGTGCTGTGTAATGAAGTAATTGAGTGGAAAATATTCCAGGCAATATGGTATCCAGCAACTGCCGGCCAAGTGGGATAAATAAAACACCAAGAGAGTACACAGCATTTATTTCTCATAAAGATATAAGAGTCTTGAAGTTCCCGTTGTGGCACAGTGCAAACAAATCTGACTAGGAACCATGAGGTTATGGGTTTGATCCCTGGCCTCGCTCAGTGGGTTAAGGATCTGATGTTGCTGTGAGTTGTGGTATAGGTCACAGACACAGCTCAGATCTGGCATTGCTGTGGCTGTGGTGTAGGCTGGCAGCTGTAGCTCTGATTTGACCCCTAGCCTGGGAACCTCCATATGCTAACGGTGGCCCTAAAAAGCAAAAAAAAAAAAAAAAAAAAAAAAGATATAGGAGTCTTTCAAGATACAATCTGGGTTTTCTTTTGAAAACCAGGACAAGTTGCTTCCAAGAAGTGTAGAAGACGAGCACAACTCTGGAGGAAAAGCAAGAATTTCAGGAGAGCTGAAAGACACCACCTCCTATTCTTCTCTATGTTTCCAGCACACAGCTCTTGTGCATAAACAGGGCCAATAAATGTTCACTGAACATGAAATGGCAGATGCTAGCAGCAGCGGTTAAGGGGAAGACAGAGAAGAATGGATATTTGTAGGAATTAGGATTTAGAAAGACAAGGAGGCTGGAAATGTGAAGCTTATAAACAGAAACACAACTTGACTTTGACATTGATGAAGAAAACATAGGCACTGTGGAATGTAATCAACTGGATGATGGGTGAGAGGCTTTTTGAAAGAAGCTGGGACTCCATCTTTAGAGAGTGGGAATGGGGAGACCAATGTAATCATATTCCCAGACAGCCCCTCTGACATCAACTCTTTACGCCACTCTGCAGGCAGGATCGGCATAAATCACTTTCCAGCTTATTACTGCCTTGTGAGAGGCTCAATATTACTAACCTCTGGGGGAAGAAACTAAACTTTAATTCTTCACCAGCTGTCACTGACTACAATCTTGTGTTATCTCGCTTTCAGAGAGCAGTTAGGGTGGCCCAGCCATATTGTCTCTGTTTTTAAAGGAACTGCAGCCTTATTTATAACAGTAGCTCCTGCCATATTAAGTGTCTAATATGCTCTAAGCAAGGCATTTTATAATTACTATCTCACTGAAGGCAGCACCTCAGTGAGACAAGGTCTATTTTTTATTTTTTTTATTTTTTTATTTTATTTTTTGGTCTTTTTGCCATTTCTAGGGCCGCTCCCACATCATATGGAGGTTCCCAGACTAAGGGTCAAATAGGAGCTGTAGCTGCAGGCCTATGCCAGAGCCACAGCAACATGGGATCCAAGCCGCGTCTGCAACCTACACCACAGCTCACGGCAACACCGGATCCTTAACCCACTGAGTGAGGCCAGGGATCGAACCTGCAACCTCATGGTTCTTAGTCGGATTCGTTAACCACTGAGCCACAACGGGAACTCCCAAGGTCTATTTTTAAAAAAAAAGGATTTGGAAAGAGGCTCAGAAAGTTCAATAACCTTATTGAAGATTACAGGAACTGCAAGTGTTTTGAAGGAGAGTTTGAGATACGTCTGGTTCCAAAGAGGCTAGCATCTATCCTGAGTATATTCATTTCCTAAAGACTAACAGCCTAGATGGCTTTTTCTCTTCCTTTTTTTCTCTTCCCTCTTCCTCTTCCCTCACCATCACCCTTTCTCTCTCACCTTCTTTGTGTTGTGTGAACGCTTTATATTAATAAGTAACCAATGTGACACATCTATATCCGTTTTTCAGTCAGATTATGAGGAGTCTCATTTGTAGTACTGCAGACAACCACCGAGTTTAAATGTTTGTAGTGTAACTGAATCTCCTCTGTCTTTTAGATATGGATCACTGCCTTTTATGCAACAATGAAACTCACTGGGCCCCTGTAAGGAGCACAATGTGCTTTGAAAAGGAAGTGGAGTACCTCAACTGGAATGACTCCTTGGCTATCCTGCTCCTGGCGCTCTCTCTACTAGGAATAGTGTTTGTTCTGGCCATCGGCATAATATTTACAAGAAACCTGAACACACCCGTTGTGAAATCCTCCGGGGGATTAACAGTCTGCTATGTAATCCTCTTCTGTCATTTCCTCAACTTTGCCAGCACAGGTTTTTTCATTGGAGAACCACAAAACTTCACGTGTAAAACCAGGCAGATGCTCTTTGGTGTCAGCTTTACTCTATGCATCTCTTGCATTTTGATGAAGTCCCTGAAAATTTTGCTGGCCTTCAGCTTTGATCCCAAGTTGCAGAAGTTCCTCAAGTGCCTCTATAAACCCATCCCCATCATCTTCACTTGCACAGGGATCCAGGTTGTCATCTGCACACTCTGGCTAATCTTCGCAGCACCTGCTGTGGAAGAGAATGTCTCCTTGCCCAGAGTCATTATCCTAGAATGTGAGGAGGGATCTATCCTTGCATTTGGCACCATGCTGGGCTATATTGCCATCCTGGCCTTCATTTGCTTCATATTTGCCTTCAAAGGCAGGAAATTACCTGAGAATTACAATGAAGCCAAGTTCATAACATTTGGCATGCTCATTTACTTCATAGCTTGGATCACATTCATCCCCATCTACACTACCACCTTTGGCAAATACTTGCCAGCTGTGGAGATCATTGTTATTTTGATATCTAACTATGGGATCCTATGTTGCACATTCTTCCCCAAATGCTATGTTATTCTTTGTAAGCAAGAGACTAACACCAAATCTGCCTTTCTCAAGATGATTTACAGTTACTCTTCCCACTGTGCAAGCAGTCTTGCCGTGAGTCATGTTTCACTGGACACCACCAACAGCAATGTCACAACAACCAGTCGCAGCTCTGGTGGCAAGTCTGCAGCCTGGCAGAAAAGGAAAGATTTTCAGGCACAAGTATTTGCATGCATATGCAGAGAAAATGCTACATATGTATCTAATGCTTTGCCTCGAAAAAGAACTTCAAGTATCTGAATGAGTCTTTAAGAGAAGGTACACTCCAGCATAAAATGTTTCTAGGGTCTTTGCCTTAGGGATGTGCCTTTACTTTCCAAGTCAATATATCCCCTACATTTCTTCACTACTGCTATCTTCACCAAATTTTGCTTGAACACTCCCTCTGTTCAACCATCTATTTAACAAAGAAAATAGAGCCCTCAACCTGAGACTCCTTTCCTTCCTCACCACCTCCATCTGCCCCAGTCTTTACCTCCTTCCTCTTGGGCCCATAGTTAAAGGTACCTCTTCTATTCAAAATTAGCCCATAATGCATCATCCTTATTCCATCCTCTTCTCAAACCCCTTTCTGTGGGTTCTCCTCCTCTCCTGGGCATCTTTACTTTCCCACCTCATCTGCTCAATTCAGCTAAACAAGCACTTGAGCAGTTACCATGTGCCAGGTGATATGCTAAATATAAAGGTATTCAAATGGCTGTAAGCCTCCAAGCTCAGGGAACAACAGGTCAGGGCTGGTGATAAGGATTTTCCTGCCCCTTCACATCAATCCCATCCTTACAAAATGGATAAACATAAAAAATAACATTGTCTCCAATGATCCTGACATTCTCTTTAGCTACTGCTCTCTCCCTCCTTTTCATAACTGCATGCTTGAAACAACAGTGCCATGATGGACTTGTGACCCAATAGTTCTGAGACCACTGAAATCTGGCTTCTAGTTGTACCACTTTGCAAAACCAGTTCACAGAAAAATTCCCTGAGGCTTTTTGTCTGTCAAATCCAATGCTCATTTTAAAGCATTCACCCCCTTTTAATGGTATTTTTATGGTATAATTCTTCCTCCTTGAAATTCTCCTTCTTCATTCCCTCTGTGATTTTTAAAGCTTTCAGTTATTCCTCAACCTGATGTAAAGACTCTTTTAGTTCTACTCTGACATCCCTGACCATTGGGTTTTGGTCTCCATTGCTGGCAAGTCTTCCTCCACTTGCCTCTTAAATGTGGGTATTCCCCAGAGTTCCTTCCTCAGTCTAAATCTTCTTCCCCTCAACACACTCTTTTGCTACAATATCATCATCTTCATGTCTTAACTTTGATCCAGACAACTCCCGAAACCACATCTCTGGTCCAGTTCATTCTCTAATCAGCCCACCTCTTTGTCCCTCTAACACTTCGAAGTCAGTATGCCTAAAATTTAATCCATAATTTCCTTCTCCCAACTCCTCCCCTCCTGTTTTCTACTTCTCAGAATGCTGCACTACCACTAGGCTAGTCAGAACCCTGAGATTCATCCTTTTCACTCTTAACTCCACAATCTGCTTCACCCATCTCTACTTTCTTTTATTTTCTAATTCCTGCATTTTAGCAAACCCTTGCCAAGATCTCTACCCCTGTCACAACTTCTTTAATCTAGGCTGTCATCACTTCTTTCATAGATTATTGCAATAGCCTTCACATTTGACTCTGGTCTCTCAATGCTTTATTCTAAACATTTAGAATAAATGTTGCCACTCATTTCCAGGAGATATGTTTCTACAGTAAAAACCTCTTCATGTTACTCAGTTGTCAAATAAGTCAATACTCCTCCTACAATAAGTCAAAACTTCTTATCCCGATGCTCAGCCTCTTCAAGTCTGGCACCAACATCTACCACTTCCTGCCTGGGAAATGGCCAGCTACTGGACATTTTTTTTAAAATTTATTTAATTGTATAGTTGCATTATTTAATTATAATTATCATAAATTCTTTGATGGAAAGGGAATCAGAATCAGATCTAAGAAGACTTCAGCATTCCAAGAATAATGTCAAATGACCCCCTTCATGGTGGATTATGCACTTATTTACTATGAGATATATTTCTTCTCCAGAGATTCCTTGTTTGTGTATCAATTGTAGATTTTTGGTTTGCAGTTATTCTGAAGTTTTGATAGAAGAGTCTATATGTATATGAGATTGTTTTAAGTTGTTGTTCTCTTAATTACAAGTGCATCTCCAGTGTCCTGCATTTGTACCCACCTCTTCTCATGATTTCTGATTTTGGTGGTATAATTATGCATGGATGATTTCGTATCTCTACTGTATATATACCTTTCCTGGTGAGCCTTGTCATTTGTGGCATTTTTGTTTCCTGTTGCTGTCTTTTCTTTTCTGCCTAGAGAAGTTCCTTTAGTATTTGTTGTAAGGCTGGTTTAGTGTGGCTGAATTCTCTCAACTTTTGCTTACCTGTGAAGGTTTTGATTTCTCCTTCAAATCTGAATGAGAGCCTTGCTGGGTAAAGTAATCTTGGTTGGAGGTTTTTTCCTTTCATCACGTTAAGTATATCATGCCACTCCCTTCTGGCCTGCAGAGTTTCTGCTGAAAAATCTGTGGATAACCTTGTTGGGGTTCCCTTGTATGTTATTTATTTCTCTTCCCTAGCTGCTTTAAAGATTTTGTCTTTAATTTTGGTCAGTTTGATTAATATGTGTCTTGGTGTATTCCTCCTTGGGTTTATTTTATATGTTAGTCGTTGTGCTTCTTGGATTTGTGTGAGTGGTTCCTTTGCCATGTTAGGGAAGTTTTTGGCTATTATCTCTTGGAATATTTTTTCTGTCCCCTTCTCTCTCTCTTCTCCTAATGGCACCCCTATAATACGGATGTTGGTGCCTTTAACGTTGTCCCAGAGTTCTCTGAGACTCTTCATTTCTTTTCAATCTGTTTTCTCTTTTCTGTTCTGCATCTGTAATTTCCATTAGTCTGTCCTCCACCTCGCTTCTTCGTTCTTCTGCCTCCTGTATTCTGCTGTTAGCTGCTTCTGGTGAATTTTTTATTTCAGTTATTGTATTTTGCATCTCTTCTTAAGTTTTATATCTTGTATGTCTTTGGTCAGTGTTTCCTGTAAGTTATCCATCTTTGCCTCCAGTTTATTTCCAATGTCTTGCATCATCTTTAGCATCAACAATCTAGTCTTTTTCCTGGATGCTGAGAATCTCCTCATCGCTTAGCTTATTCTCTGGGGTTTTTCTTTTCTCCCTCATCTGAGTTATAGTTCTTTGTCTTTTCATTATTAGAGGTTTTTGGTGTGGTGACCTTTTTACAGATTATAGAGTTGTAGCCTTTCTTACTTCTGATGTCTGCCCCCCTGTGGCTGAAGTCAGTATGGGGGCTTGCTGTAGGCTTCCTGATGAGAGGGGCTGATGCCTGCCCACTGGTAGGTGGAGCTGATTCTAATCCCTCCAGTGGATGGGGCTTAGTCTCTGGATGAGATTAGAGGCAGTTCTGTGCCTGAGAAGTCTTTAGGTAGCCTGTTTACTGAGGGGTGGGGCTGTGACCCCACCTGGATTGTTGTTTGCCCTGGGGCTTCTCAGCTGACTGATGGGTGGGGCCAGATTTTCCCAAAATGGCCACCTCCAGAGAAAGGCACAGCTGCTGAATATTCCCAAGAGCTTTGCTTTCAATGTCCATCCCTCACAACAAGCCATATTCACCCCTGTTTTCCCAGGATGTCCTCCAAGAACTGCAGTCAGATTTGACCCAGATTCCTATGGAGACCTCACTCTGCCCTGGGACCCAGTGCATGTGAAAGTCTGTGTGTGCCTTTTAAGAATGGGGTCTCCGTTTCCCCCAGGCCCGTGCAGCTCCTGTGCACAAGCCCCACTGGCCTTCCATGCCAGATGCTCCAGGGGCTCTTTCTCCCAGTGCCAGATCCCCACAGGTGAGGGTTTGATGTGGGGCTCAGAACTCTCACTCCTGTAGGTGAGTCTCTGTGAACCAGTTAGTTTCCAGTCTGTGGAGCTTCCCACCTGGGAGGTATGGGGTTGTTCATATAGTGAAATCGCCCCTCCTATCTCTTGATGTGGCCTCCTCTTTTTCTTCTGGAGTAGGGTATCTTTTTTAAGGTTTCCGGTCCATTTGGGTGGAGATTGCTCAGCCTTTAGTTGTGAATTTTGTTGTTTTTAGGAGAGAAGTTGAGATCCAGTCCTTCTGTTCTGCCATCTTAATCCTCTCTCCTGAACATTGTTTGTATCCATGCCTCAGACCCCACCTCTCCTCAAGCTGCCCTGATGTCCTCTCCACTCCTCGTTCATCTAGCTGCTCCACTAGACACAAGCACCTCCCCTTCTACCAAGCCTTCCTTTCTGCCTCTGTTATAGCACCTATTACACTTTATTGCATTTATTTGTTTTTATTATATTTTTTCCTACTAACAGGTCTACTATGTACCAGGCATGGGGAATATAAAAATGATAAAAATGAACAAGTTCTTTCCTCTCAAGCAAGGAGTTTGCATTCTAGTATTTTCACCATTTTGCACCGAGCACTCAATTCTTCCTTAGTAACAGCTCTCTCAATTGCTCTTTCCTCTCCCCTCTACTGTTACTATTATCATCATCACAATCTAGGCTTTTAAGACTTCATCTCTCTGTTGCTGGAGGATGCCAACTATAGTTACCTGCCCCAAGGTTCTCCTTTTAATACAAAGAATGCATCATCCCAGATAGTCATTCTCAAGTTAGTTGCAAAACTATCCCTCCCTAATCTAGAAAAAATGATACAAAGGTATTTATTTATAAAACAGAAACAAACATAGACTTCAAAACCAATCTTATGTTACCATATGTGAAACCACTGGGGGAAGTTACGAATTGGGAGGGTGGGACCAACATATACACACTACTGTATAAAATAGATGATTAATGAGAACCTGCTATATAGCACAGAGAAATCTACTCAATAGTTTGTAATAACCTATATAGGAACAAACAATGGATATGTTTATATGTATGATTGATTCACTTTGCTGTACACCTGAAACTAATACAACATTATTAAGTCAACTGTACTCCAATAAAATTAAACCTAAAAAAAGTAATAACTTCCTACTGCCTTCAGAATTAAGTTTAAATTCCCCTACTTTGCTAAGCAAGACCTTCCGCGGTCTTACCTCAAAGTAGAGTGAGTGTTAAAAACAAACAAACAAAACCTCCAAATAAATAAAAAGAACCAAGATATTAATCCCAGGTGACAATTTAGCCTCAATGTATTTCCATACAATGTGGTGATAATATCTCACAAAATTGTTAAGTGTGTAAAATATTCTGAGGTACATGAAAGGGTTAAGAAACAAGTATTCTCTGGAGTTCCCGTCGTGGCTCAGTGGAAACAAATCTGACTAGTAACATGAAGATGCAGGTTCAATCCCTGGCCTTGCTCAGTGGGTTAGGATTCGGTGTGCTGTGAGCTGTGGTGTAGGTCAGAGACATGGCTCGGATCTGGCATTGCTATGAGTGTGGCATAGGCCAGTGGCTACAACTCCAATTTGACCCCTAGCCTGGGAACCTCCATTTGCCATGAGTGCGGCCCTAAAATTGAAGACAAAAAAATAAAAAAAAAAGAAATGAGTATTCTCTTTGTTATTTCACTGGCTCACTGTCCTGCTGATATGAAAACAGTTTCTCCTATTGACACGAGAGCAAAGCTGTGGGAGAGCTTCCAGATTCTTGAGTGTGATCACACAAAACAGACATCCCAGCACTGTTGTGCCGATAGAACAATAAAAGGAATACTGTTTCATAAGAGTTGTGAGTTTTACTACATAGCTTTTGACAATTATTCCAGGAGAAAAAAAATACGCTACTCAATTTATGAAATTAAATGAATCATTTGAACCCAAAGCTACTTCCTTGCTACCACGTGAAACAAACAACTAAGTGAATCCCTATTGTATTTTTAATTTTTCTGAATTCACTGGAGTGTCAGGTCAAAGATTTTTTTTTTTTTACTTTTTTGAAATAAAGGACTTCCTCTTTTTATCATAAAGCAATATCTAAATATTATAAGGAAATAAGAAAATAAAAATAAGCAAATGAACATGCAAAAAAGGACCCATAGAGTTATTCCCTTCTCTGGCTCACAGAGACACATTCTAAAATCTTTTATTGTTAAAATGCAGGGGTGGGGAAATGACACACACTGTACCACAACTTTTCTTGGTAGGAGGAAATCAGAAGCTGATTAGCCCAGGTTGTGAAGATCCCAAGAGTAAAGTCCCAGTATAATTATTATCTATGCACTCTGGCTTTGGTATAAAACCACCCCCCAAACTGGCAAAATAGACTTCCAGAAAAATTTCAGCAAAATTAGACTTCCAGAAAATTAGAGGAGAAAACAATTAATTGCATAATCCTCAAAAGCTGGGTTAAAGTAGGATGGAGAACGAGCATGTGAACAATTAAACCTGGAAGTGATAAGTAACACTTCCATTGTGACATTAAAAGGAAAGGGGTATGGCTTTCCCTACTTCTTCTCCCTTCTTACTGGCTTCTATGCAGCAATGGAGCAGCCCATATTGGACCAAGAGATGGACTCTGCAAATTGAAGAAGGCAGAGCAATGAGACTGAGGAAACCATGGTACCTAACACCCTGGAACTTCTTCCCCTGCCAGCACCAGCCCGGATTGCTTATGCTGAGAGCATGTGTAAGAAAAACAAACAGCCTGATGAACTCATGTATGGGCTGCCTGTCTGCTTTAATGAGTGGCCAAGCATGAAAACAATGGGGAGAGTTGGAAGACTGAACACAGCAAAGAGATGCCTTCACATCAAGAGTCCTCTATAGGAAAATCTCAAGTAATTGAAATCTCTTATACTTCACAAATTCTGCTCTTACATAATTTTTCTGATACCTAGCATTACCTTTCCTGCCAAAATCAGATTATAGGAAGATGAAATTTTGAGAAGGCCAGACCTAAAAACAAACTAATCAATTATCTTCTCACTTTTGCAAATAGTCATTCTTTCACATCCATAAATATGTGAACTTGACCTGTTTCTTGCTCGTGAGACACAGAAGGCATGGTTAGAAAATGTACATGCTGAAAATGTGAAGTCCAGTCTGCAGTCAACCCGTGGGTCTGTGTTAGAGTGTTTCCCATCTAAAGAGCTGAGTAAAGATACTCAGATAAACAGAAAACCAGACATCCAAACTCTGGGAGTTACCAATGTAAAACTAATGGACTCCATCGTATTAGAAAAATTATTGTTATGTCCTTACATGACACTGAATAGACATGAGAACAAACAGTAAAAGATCCCCATGTTTGTAAAAAGCACAGGGAAAGTCCAGTGTTAAAAAGTACAAGTTATATTTGCAACGACCTATTTCCAAAAAGAGATGTAAAGTGATTTTTTTTTAAAAGGAAAATATATTCAATAAATTCTCCCCACCCCCCATTTTTTTTTCCTGTCTTTTTAGAGCTGCATCTGCAGCATATGGAGGTTCCCAGGCTAGGGGTCAAATCGGAGCTACAGCTGCCGGACTGCACCATAGCCATAGCAACCCCAGATCCAAGCCACATCTGCAACCCACACCACAGCTCAGGGCAAGGTCGGATCCTTAACGCACTGAGCGAGGCTGGGGATTGCACCTGTGTCCTTGTGGAGGCTAGTCAGATTTGTTTTCTCTGAGCCACAGTGGGAACTCCTTCCCCCTTCTTTTTATGGCCAAGCCTGTGGCATATGGAAGTTCCTAGGCCAAGGGTCAAATCAAAGTTGCAGCTGTGACCTACACCACAGCCATGGCAATGCTGGATCTGAGACACATCTGTGACCTACACAAAAGCTTAAGCCACTGAGTGAGACCAGGGATCAAACCCAAATCCTCAGGGATACTAGTTGGGTTCTTAACCCCCTGAACCACAGCAGGAACTCTAAAATCCTTAAAATGTATATTTTAAAAGGCAAATCTATAGTGGAAAAGGTAACTAATAACTGAAATTGAAGCTAAGAATGGTGGTTGTTTTGTGCTAAATTTAGCTCTGGGTATCATGGTAGACAAGAGAAGTGGACAGCATAGCCCTCAGGATGCATAATTGCAGTAATGTTGGCAAGTTCATAGTCTATGAGCCTTGTTTTCTGGTCTCAGCTCCTTCTGTATTTGCTGTGTAATCTTACCAGGCCCTGTCCCTCTTCACAATTCTTTGAGGAATCGTCTACTCTCTGTGACGCTGAAAGGACTGTCAGTCTTGCACTACAGTGGTGCTACTTATTTGCTGACTCTGTCCTTAGTAAAGTATCAGATACATGCTCACAGGTTTCTCTTCCCTACGAAGGGGACTAAATAATATAGTTAGTTACTGAATGTGTTTAATAACCAAGTGAGAAATAGACATTGTATTATAAATCTGATTCCATGGGAAATAGAATACTTCAAGAGAGTTATTTATTACTGATACAGTCCAAGCTAGACAGAGAAATTATCATTCCATTCATGATGAACCTAAAGATTTGATATAATTGCTTTCTGTCTGTGGAAACCTGGGGAAGTATGAAAACATTTCTTGGATTAGTCGATTAAAAAGTAGAAGCCAATTTTTGGAACATTAGCTCCTGAATCAACATTAATGTCAGGATTTTCTTTTCTTTCAAGTATCCACCCCCACTTCCCAGAAAGAAAGAAAGTATATATACACTTTTACATACACTACTTTAACCTCCAAGATGGGGGAGAAAATGCCAAGTCACTCTGCTAAAGCACATAAGAGAGGGTTCTTTCCCTTGTTATCCTCTAAGATCCAGTGTATATCTGTACATTGTGTTGGGGCTACCCTGAAAACCTAGTGTGCAAGGCTTGTAATGAAGCTACAGTGGAAGCTGAGAAAACAGAAGTTATAAGTTAGATGCATAACCAAGGTTTCCAGTGGTGACCAAGGCAAGATGAAACTTGCCTGTCCCATTTCTACTGAGCATGGATGAGATGAATTGCTTTACAAAATAATCCACAGTACTTTTTATCAAGTTCACATCTTTTTTATGGCCACACCCATGGCATGTGGAAATTTCCGGGCCAGGGATGATTGATCCAAGCTACAGCTATGACCTTCGCTGCAGCTGTGAATGATGGATCCTTTACCCCACTGCACCTGGCTGAGAATCAAACCCGTGCCTTAGCAGAGGCCTGAGCTGCTATAGTCAGATTCTTAACCCACTGTGCCACAGCAGGAACTCCTATCATGTACGCATTTATAAGTCACACATACAATTCTATTTTCTAATCATTAACCATGTACAAAGTTTTGGTGGGAAAAGGGGGGAGAACAGTTGCTCACAGATTGGTCTTCTCGTCATAGTAAACATCCTTAGGAATGCTGGAAGAAATGCCATACACGTAGTAGTCCCTGAAACTCTTTGCCAGGAATAGTTATGTAAGTGTTTCCTTGTCCTTGGTATTACCTTTGCGTAGTAATATTAACCTCTCAAGGAAATATTTCTTTATATTGTTACCACATCTTAACCATGCCTTAGTTTTCTTATGTGAAAAAAAATGGTGATGAAAATGTTTGTCCTATCTCCCATATAAGATCTAAAGAGATAATGCACATTAACGTGTTCTGAAAGCTATAAATTACTATTCAAAAATATTATTACTATCCTCATCACTGTTATTATTTGTTTTCACAACAATCTTGTGAGGTCGGTAACTATTACCAAGGAGGAAATTAAGGAACAGTACGATTAAGTGTCTTGCCTAAAGTCCACAGCTATTTGGTGGCCAAGTTGATATGAATTTAGACACCCTAACTTGCCGCTAAACCTTTATAAATCTGTGTACTCTGAAAATTGAGAAAAGGTTTCCAGAGGTGTATATGAACACTTTTTTTTTTCACATCTTCCACCTAAAATGTTTAAACTTTTAAGGAGGTATATTAAACAAACACAGACGTCCAAGTGTCAGGTTAGAATCATAAACCAGTTTCTCCAGTGAGTCTATCCAAACCAGATACAGAACAAAAAGGAAGGGGTGTGTTCCACACAGTGTTTACCCAACCAGAAAAAGACAGATATTCTGGGACCTTCAAAGTACATTAAATTTACTAGTTTGGAAATAGGAATTATTATATACTGTAGATGAAAGAGTAATTCAGAACCACCTTTTGGAGGACAACCTGTCATTATCTACCACAATTACAGAATAGTCTCTGACTTAGCAATTCTCCGGCTAGAAAATTTAGACCTAAGACATAAATTCTCAACTCCGCAAAGATATATTTATTTACATGATGTTTCTTGCAGCAATCCTTACAATAAATAAGAAATTTTAAAAATATCATACAATTTAAATGTCCATAAAAGACACATTGAATAAATTATGGTACATTTGTTCAATAAGACTATTATTCAGCTCCTTGAAAAAATGAAGTAAGTTTATATGTTCAACTACTAAAAGGCCCTACCACCTATAGTGAATGATGGAAACCGGTTGCAGAATAGTTTAATTTTTGCATATATACTATATATAAATATTGGGAAGACAAATATATATATGATAATACCAGTTTTCCCTAAAAGGTGATCGAGTAGATTTCCACTTGCCATGTTTCACTACTGTTTGAATTTTCACTACAATCAGCATGTTTTACTTCAGAATAAAAACTTTAATAAACACAGTTTCTTTCCCCCTTTTTTTTTTTTTAAACACCACAGCTCATGGCAACTCTGGCTTCTAAACCCACTGAGTGAGGCCAGGGATCAAACCTGCATCCTCATGGATACTGGTCAGGTTCTTAACCTGCTGAGCCACAATGGGAACTCCCACAACTACTTTCTAATCAATAAATACCAGTTTTAACTGTCTGGAGGCTGAGAAAAAAGTCATGAAAAAAAGCAATGCCTAAAACCACACACACTTTTAGTGGAAAAAAAGAACGTCTATTAGATTTATTTGGGGGGGTTTGGAGTTGTGACACTAAGCTCATAATTAGCTTCCAGGCATATAACATAACCACTTGGTAGCGCAAGCTGGCTAGGTGGCTGGCAAAATGGCTACAATAACCTCACTTTTTCTTCTGACATTTGAGAATAATCTATACTTAGAATTTTTAACTACCAAAAGGAAAAAAACGGAAAGAAAGCACATATATTTGAGCTGCAGAATATAGACTGGGAGCTAGCTGTCTACAGGGACAGAACTCATCGTCTTCATAAGTATCATGAGAAATTTAGGATTGGCCCCTATCCCGCAGGTGTGTGTTCCTAGAACAATTTGAAATACTGCTGCCACCTAGTGGGTAATTATTTTTACTTTTTATTTGTGGACAATAGTATAACCGGAACCAAGATCCTCATGGAACACTTTTAAAGCAATTTCATAATAAAGTTATGTTGGATGTTTCTGTTTAATGTAATACTAAGGAATATATGCATTAAACTAAAAAATATTTTATTAGTTTACCAAACAGAAGTAACTAAGAAATGGTAAAGATACATTCTAAATAATTTGCTTTAAAATTGACTCTAAAAAAATTACAGCTTTTAATTTTGTCAGGGAAATAATCCCAAGTTTCAGATTTTATACATCTCCTTCCTTGGGGAAAAGCAGTTATAGAAATTGCCCTTTCTTCCTAAATATTTGAACTATAATGCATATGAACAAAATCGTCATTAAAGAAATTAAAACTTTTTCACCATTCGTTCAGTTAACATTCTTGTTGTAGTCTTTCTCTTTTTCACTTTAAGAAGATCCTTTAGAAGTCCCCGTCATGGCTCAGTGGAAACGAATATGACTAGCATCCATGAGTACGCAGGTTCGATCCCTGGCCTCATTCAGTGGGTTAAGGATCCAGTGTTGCTGTGAGCTGCGGTGTAGGTAGAAGAAGTGGCTTGGACCTGGTGTGGCTGTGGCTGTGGCCAGTGGCTACAGCTCTGATTCAACCCCTAGCCTGGGGACCTCCATACGCTGCAGGTGCAGTGCAGTGCTTAAAAAAAAAAAAAAAAAAGATCCTTTTACACTTCTTGTAAGGTTGGTTTAAGGTTGGTTTAAGGTTGGTCTAGTATTGATGAACTCTTTTAGTTTTATTTTCATGTTTGATTTTTGGATAGCCTAGTAGGCATAACTCTTGGATGTTCATTAGTACTAAGCTTTTGAGAACAGACGTTTAATATATACTTTCTAGTTGAATGAAAGAATGAAGAAATAATGAAATAGCTGATTTAACCTCTGTAATATTCTATCTCCTAGGTTATGCAGTTTTAATCTTAAAAAATTTCCCTAGATTTTGGTTCTTTTACCCAACCCAGACCTCTTGTTGGAGAGCTCTGATAATTTAAATGATTTGTGGGACTAGTGCCCTTTCGATTAACTTGAGTTAATTGAAATTAACACATTCTTTCATTACTCTTCATCATCAGGATTATAAATAGTAAATAAGATAGAGATGTGGGATGCAGGGTTAAAAAGGAATAGGTGATTGGCACCATGAAAGTTTTTTTTTGGTTTGTTTTGTTTTTTTGTCTTTTTAAGGCAAAACCCGTGGCATATGGAGGTTCCCAGGCTATGGGTCGAATCGGAGCTGTTGCTGCCCACCTACGCCAGAGCCACAGCAACTCGGGATCCGAGCCACGTCTGCAACCTACACCACAGCTCACAGCAATGCAGGATACTTAACCCACTGAGCGAGGTCAGGGATCGAACCCGCAACCTCATGGTTCCTAGTCGGATTCATTTCCACTGCGCCACGAGAGGAACTCCCAGCACCATAAAAGTTTTACATGATAATATCCATGTTTTAGAAAAACCTCTGGAGGCTAGGCGAGAAAGGACTGGAGAAAGAACTACCAGACATGGGGGAAATACTTTGGAGGTCATAAGAATAGGATGAGGGACAGAGAATAAAACACTGAAAATGGGAACTAAAAGGAATAACATGAAGAGCTGTATATAAGAGTACATTAATGCTTTCTGAAATCTCATTTTGGGCTTTGGCTGGTGTCCTCAGTACATGCTCAGTACCAGCAGGTAATCGGGCCCTGGCCTGGACTGCTCATTTAATAATTTGCCCAAAGCACTGGAGATCATTGTAAACCGCGTCTGCAAGGAAACTGTCACTCTAGAACTCACCCTACAAAAAGACTAGCAGGGGATTAGTTTTTTGGGTTTTTTTTTTTTTTTTAGTTTTTTGGTTTTTGTTTTCTTTTTTTTTTTAGGGAAGCATCTGTGGCACACGGAAGTTGCTAGGCTAGGGGTCTAATCAGAGCTTCAGCTGTCGGTCTACGCCACAGCCACAGCAATGAAGGATTGATCTGTGTCTGGGACCTACACCACGGTTCCTGGCAATGCTGGATTGTTAACCCATTCAGCAAGGCCAGGAATCAAACCTGCATCCTTATGGATACCAGTTGGGGTCCTTACCGCTGAGCCACAACAGGAATTCCATAACAGGGGATTAGAAAACAAGTTGGTTAAGGCCCCTCCCAACTGCTCCTTTGGGAACAAGGCATTTCCTGATGAGGGAATATCATCCCAGCCAGACTACAGCAATCTTTGGATTTCCTGCCTTAGCCCCGTGCTGAGCATAGAATAGCCTACAGTGAGTTTTTGAAAAATAAAAAATCACCCACACTTTCCCTTTAATCTATCTCATAGCTTTATTTAAAATTTATTCCTAGTTATAACAATATATCTTAAGGAAGAAGTAAATTAGCCTGTAGGAAATGGGGATGTAAACCATACAAATCAAAACAAGACTTGAAGGAACAAAAGTGAAAACAGTATATGCAAATTATATGAAACATTGGAGTGAAAAACAATATAGTACAGAACTGGTAGCCTGAAACCACCGTTAGGAATGAGCTCAGTGAGGAGAAAAGATTTTTGTATGCTTACCTGTTATGCTGTAATCTCAGAGCCCTGAACAGTACCCAGCACATAGGAAACACTCAATGAACATATGCTGAATGAATAAATGAGCTGTTCTGGTTTAAAAGAAAAACAGAAAGGAATATAATTAGCTTTTCTTTTGATTAGGAGTTGACTTGAAGGGTTTTTTTCTTTTCTTTTGTTTGTTTTTGGTGGTTGTTCCAATTCTAGAGCTAAAGAAAGCATCACTTGTGCAGCTGTAATTTTTTTAAATGTAGAACACTGCCAGATAATGACATTTTAATCCCATCAGGAAGAGAGAATAGAATGCAAACTGTTCTTTCTCTCATGACATAAGCCATGGTTCTCTTGCCCTGTGGTTCCTCAATGATAGAGAAGCTTGAAATAGAAAATCATGTGTAGATGTCTGACGTTTGGTTCTCTTCTCTCCAGGGAAATAAACTTATTTTGCCAAACTAGTTTAATAAGACTTGGTGAACTTTAATGAACTATTAACAATTGGTTGTTTCCCAGAAATGTTTTTCTCTCACTCTATGGATCTTTCTTCTTAGTGACATGAAGAAAAAGAAAATATTAAAAGAAAAAACAACACATTTGAATAATGGGAGAATTATTCAAGTAGCATATTCCTGCAACCATCAAATATTATTTATGGCAACACTGTCAGGTATGAATTCATTACCTTCATCATGTAGCATGTCCTCAAGTATTCAGTCTTTCCTTAAACTTGCCCAGATGTAGTCTATTTTATTATTGAAGATTTGCATTCATTTATTCATTCATTTGACAGATTAAAATCAAGTTATCTACTAAGTGCCAATGTTTCAGCTACATCCTGGGGATACAGTGCTGAATAAGACAATTTTGACCCTCAGGGAGCTCATAGCTTCCTAAAGTTCCCTACAGGAGATTTCTTGAATTAAAATGCCCCTAAGTTTCCAGACTAGTTAAACAATGTGAAGGGAAAGAACATCTTTGAAGTGTTATTATGTGCCAGGCACATTTGGAGGGGTATCCCTAACCATCCTTCCACCTCATGCCTACTTACTTTGTTTCATCTTGCTTTTTTTGCTTCATCTACTAACCCCCACTTGGCATTGTTCACAGCTCCATGTCCACCTCTGAGAAGTAGCTGGTGTATACAGTATGGGTTTTGTTTATTTTGTAGTGGTTGCAGGAATGAACTTGAGAGGCAGGAATTCTCATTTTGCAAATGAGGCCAAGATTGATGACTTGAATGATTTGCTCATAGGGAGTTCCCTGGTGGCTCAGAAGGTTAAGGATCAGGCATTGTCACTGCTGTGGCTTGGGTTGCTGCTATGGTGAGGCCCAGGAACTTCTGAATGCTGTGGGTGTGGCCCCCCAAAATGATCTGCTCATAACTGTGTAACCCTTAAGTCACAAATCAGGGGTTTAAACTTGAATGAAGGCAAAGCCAACATTCTTTCTAAAATCACTCCTGTAAATGCGTATTTCTTTACAGAGTTATGCATCTGTGTTCTTTTGTTAAATACCATTATGTGAAAGGCAGTTACAGAGATCTTGCCTTCAAGTGCCTAAAGTCTAGTTAGGGAGAAAAGAAACACCTCAAAATCCAACTAAAAGTAAGTTAGTGTCTGGGCAGGGGAAGAACCTCAGAGACAGTCAAGGGGAGGATGGGCTGGGCCTGAGGCTGGGTTCTTAAGGGCGCTTCCACTTGGCTGAGATCTGACTTCCCTGGACTATGAGTAGGTAGAAAAAGTAAGTTCCTTCCACTTAGCTTTCCTACAAGCCCTTCTCTGAGTCCCTGCTCTCATTTAAATCCCAGAGAATAGTGGATTCTGCCCTCTTTTTGAGAGGTAAAATGGTGGAAAGTAGAAGAAAAGCTCCTTTGGCAGGGAGTTTGGGGAGTTTCTGGTCTAAGACATGAAGAGGTAACGAAAAACAGTTGATGTTGTTTTGCCCAGAAACGATAAAAGTATGGGAGTGGAGGGCGGGGTGAGGCGCTAACTTCAAAATACGTCCTCATGGGAAAATCAGAAGTCTTTTGACAAAGTCCTTACACTTACTTGGTAAACATTTGGAGCGACTGTTGGCTTTTCCTGGAGAAGAGGAGGGAGATTTATTCCCTTGGGCAGGGAACAGTGGAACCAAAGGGCGAAAGCCCGATGAAAACACGTTTCTACTCAAGAGTAAGAAATGCCCTTAAAACCAGCTGCACGGAGCCGTCTCGGAGGAAAGTAGTCCAGCAGAGGCAGGCCGCTCCCTGAGTCCTACCAGGCGAAGGACTCAGCCCTGGGGTCGCGATGTCCCGGTCTCGGGTCGCCGGCAGGGGGCGGGTCCGGGAGCCGAGGGTGGGCACGTCGGACTCCAGCTGCGCGCTTGGGGCTCCCCCGGGAGCGGCGCGAAGTGGGGAGGGGCAGGGGGCCCCCGGAGCTCGAGCGCGGGCTCCGGCTAGCCGCGGGCGCGGGAACAAGGCGCATCATGCTCGCCGCGGTCCGGAGCCTCCTGCGCCTCCGCTCGGGGTGCATCCCCCGCTGCGCCCCTGGAGCACCGCCAGAAACCTCGAGGCGGCCGGTAGCATCTCTCCGGCCCCGGGGTCTTCCTCAGTACTCCAGTGGCGGGGCCCCGGGCGGCTCGGAGCCTCAGGGTTCCGGTGAGCGGGGGCTGGAAATGGCCTGGGAGCAAGGGGTCCGAGGAGGGGCGGGTGAGGAGCCGCGGCTGGGGGATTGAGGGGTGATTTTCTGTGCCGTCGGTCTGTCGGTTCTTCCGACCAACACCAAGCCTGTCGCTTTCGCAGCAGGGAGGGTCCACAGGGTCCCCGCCGAGCATAAGCCGTCGCAATTCGACAAGAAGATCTTACTGTGGACCGGACGTTTCAAAGCGATGGAAGAGATCCCCCCTAGGATCCCGTAAGTGTAGCCTGTGCCTGCCCCGGGTGCGTGCGCCGGGGAGGGCGCTGGGGTTGGAGGGTCTATCCACTCACCTCTCGACCTAGAACGAAGGCGGCCGCGGAGCCAAGCAGGTCTTCCCAGCAATACCTTCCACCTTAAGGAATTTGTCTACGGCCCCCTAGTACGGTTAAATGTCAAGCTTCCTGACTAGTCTGAGAACTAAACTAAGCGGAAAAGGGGATTGTTGGAGTCGAGTGAAAACCCAGAAGTTCAATGGGCTCTTCCATGGCGCCCAGATACCCGCCCCTAGTGAGCTCCAGGTGGTGAGACAGAGGTTAGGCCTAACCGAAGGCACCGTTGTCCTCTCGAGTACCCAAGGGGCTGCGGGGACAACAGAGAAAGAGGGGCTCTGTTCAGGGCGGCGGCTTCCTGCTGCACCCAAGGAGTAATCATGGCTCGTGGGGTGGCTGGAGAGTCTCTGGGAAGAAGCCACATCCACTCCTGGGGAGGGAGATGCCTGGTATACGCGGTTCTGCAGCCCTCTGAGCCCGGGATTCTTGGACTAGGACTCACTATGCATCAGCGTCGCTGGCCACTTCCCCCATCCCAAACCCAATAAAAACTCAAGCTGCCAACTTCAGGTCCTTTCTGCTAAATTAAAAAAAAAGAAAGAAAAAAGTAAATACAACCGGTAAAAACAATATTCCTATAGCTTCAGTTTATGCAAAGTCCAAAAATCTTTCCAGCACTTTTCAAGGGAGTGTTTAAAAAGGGGAAAGAAGGAAACTAAGAATAAAATTACTCTACTACTTTTTAAACTAATCTTAAAAAACAAGGAGGCTAGAATTATATCAAGTAAGAATTTTAAATGTTCAAATAGATTTATATGAGGTAATCAATGCCTGATAGACTAGATAATGGACATGGGGCCTACATCTTGTTCTGTGCATATTGTCCACACTTTTGTTGATTATTAATTTATTGGTTACCAAAAGCATCTCAAATAAATAGAAGAAATACTGGTGGGAAATGTTCATTCAATAATGAATGCTCAAAATTTTAATTTCTTTTTTTATCAAATTATTTGATGAGGAATGGACATAGAATTTGAAATAAAATGGAATTTGAAATCTCTTTTCAGCATTTATTCAACTAGGATATTATTTGGTAATATTTTAAAAAGGATATTTTGTTTTCCTGGAGAGCTATAGCCTCTAAACTACAGATGTAGCCCCAAACAGAAATTAGCCACAGAGAAGCTTAAAACACCATTCTTAGTATTTTTTGATTTTGAGTTCTAGTGCTGCAACTGAATAATCCAGAATTTAAAGAACCTGCATTATTGTAAATTAATGCTTGTCAAGGGACAATATTGCATTAATGTAGTTGTATATGTAGAGAAATCCACATTACAGAAATAATTTCCCCAGGATCGCTGTCAAAAGAAATATTATAAACAGAATGTAATAACAAGGTGCCTACGAAAAGTGTTGCAGTTTTTGGTTGGGAACATAAAAAGTATTAGAATATTTTTTATTTTATTATTTTCTATAATTTGTTAAAAAGCATTGCTGTTTAAGACAGATATGCCTCCTAAGCTGTGTTAGATTTACAATGTAAATGGCTTTCACTTTTATGTTCTTAATGGACATAATAACAAGTGACCTATAATTCTCGTACCATACACTAATGATATTTAATAATAACTGCACTTTTCTTTTCAGTGTTAAACTAATTTGGCATAGCAGATCAAAGCCAAATGGATGGGTAAAAAAGATCAGATCTTTTAGTTTCCATCTGGAACAAAAGTCAGTAACAAGTATAATCTAATAAAATCCTAACATTCACCTGTTTGTAACTAATTTCTTAAGATTTACATTAATCTGCCTAAAACCTGAGGAAAACAAGCTAGATATTGATTTCTGTGTTCTTTTCGCTGGTGAAAGTTAAAAGAATTTTTTTGTTTGTTTTTGAGAGGAATTGCAAATTATTTTTCTGAAATTCTTTTTTCATGTAAGTACATTTTATTTATACTTGACATAGAGAAGAAAGAATACCACTTGAATACATTCTCAAAAATCATTCTTCAATTATGTGTATTTATAAACTATCATTTCATATTACTGCAAATTGTTAAAGTTTATTTCAGCAAAAAGGCCTACAGGCATGACTACTTTTGTAACACTGCTTTGCTAAAATCTTAGACAACTAGCATATAACTTTATTAATAAATAAGGCTATGCAGTATTCAAGTAATCATATTAAAATATCAGAATTATAATAAGAAAACAAAGGTGTGTTTATCTTTTCTTCAAGAAATTACTGTGATTTTGATCTTCTTTTGAAAACTTCATGCAAAAGCCATGAAGGAAACACCTTTTCTCTAACAGACATGCTCATGAAATATATAATGAAATGTATCATAGCAGTATGAGTCATTTTCACAAAATGTATAATAGTCTGTTTAATGGAGGTAGGATGGGAAGGGGCAAGAAGAGATTTGGAGACCAGTGAAAAGGCAAAATGATGAAAATGAGTTTTAAAAAGCAACTTGTTTAAAACTGAAAACAAAGCCCACTTAAGACAAGGGGCCAAATGAACAGGAGTCATAGACACACATAAGTGTGTCTTCCTTTTATCCCAATGATTGAAACAAAAATAATGGAGCGTAAAGTTGTAATCTCTAGCAGTTATATTTTGAACAGTTAGAAACTAAATATACTGCACCATGGTTTCATAGTGCCTGACAGTAATTAGGACCTGAATAAATACCTCTTAATTTGCAATTGGTAAGATAATGTGCTAGCATTTAGAAGTCTTTCACATCTGCCATTTCGTTCAAGAAGATGTTTGGAATATTTTCATAACACATCATTGTCTGTTATGCCAGGTGGTAAAGCATATTGCTTTAGTGTCATTAATAGAATACACATCTTGGTTTAGGCCAGAAATGATAGATGCTGCAAGAAACAAAGCACGAGTGAAAGCCTGTTACATAATGATTGGACTGACAATTATCGCCTGTTTTGCAGTGATAGCATCAGCCAAAAGGGTGAGTACCTCTTTAAAGTAAAGCTAGACTTGTGAATTTTAATAAAGATTAGGAGCTTTATTCTCCTTTGGGGGCTTATTTCTCTTCTTTCAGTGCAAGAAGGGTTTCATCTCAGACACTTTGAGGCACCACATATGTCTATCATGCTGGCAACAAAATCATTCATGAAAATTTGAATCAACAAATTAACTATATGGACAGGAGGGACAGAAGCTTGTTTCCATTTTTAGATAAGCAGAAACAAACCAAAAAAATGACAGTTTATAACCTAGTTAAAATCTGTGCAAGAAGAACTTTGTTGTATGAAAGTTATCCAAACTAGATCATTCCTTAAATCATGAACTCAATTAGGTGTTGCACAGAATCATGAAATAGTTAGAAATGCAAAGTTGGAAGTGGTGAGCAAGGCAGACTAGTTTGCCTGTATCCTGTATATGAACCCTTTCCTTGGCATCACCAGTGTGTGGTTTCTAGAGGGAAACTATGAGCAAATTAACGCTCTGATTTTCCCTCTTGTTTCCTCATATTATTTCAGCTGTGAAACACTTTTTACTTGAAGAGCAGACCCACAAACATTGAGGTATCTGATACATCTCTGTGGAGTCTTCATTTCTCCAGTCTTAATTTCTTCATCCTTAACAATTTTCCTCTATTTTGAACTCTCCTCTGGACACAACCCAGTTTATCGGTGCCCCTCTTCATTGTGGCACCTGTCACTGAACCCATCAGAGTGTGATTATGACTTTGTTAGTAACGCAGCCAGAGTTGGAACTAGATTGTGGCAGCTGTGTTGCACAGCATGGTTTGCCTGGATCCTGCTTCACTCTCTAAGCACATTTAACCAATGACCATTCTGCCTAGTCCTATGATTCTGCTCTTTAATTCTCAAGTTTTCAAGAGTGTTTGAGCCCAGTGAGTCACATGGGAACCAGGGCCTCTAAGCTTACTGATATTCTGTACGTGTCTGTTCATTTCTGGTGGCTTGGCAAAGAACTTATGCTTTGAAATTATTCTCATCAAATGGAAAATTTCTTAAATGTTTGCTGGCGGAACACTTAAACATAGAAATAAAGAAATTCAAGGAGTTCCCATCATGGCATAGCAGAAACGAATCCAACTAAGAACCATGAGGCTGTGGGTTCAATCCCTGGCCTCACTCAGTGGGTTAAGGATCCGGCGCTGCTGCAAGCTGCAGCATAGGTTGCAGATGCACCTTGGATCTGATGTTGCTGTGCCTGTGGTTGTAGGCCGGCAGCTGTCGCTCCGATTGTACCCCTAGCCCGGAAACCTTCATTTGCCTTGGGTATGGCCCTAAAAGGGAAAAAAAAAAAAAAGAAAAAGAAAAAAGAAAGAAAGGAAGAAATTCAGTTATCTCATTTTTAACCTACTCTAGATAAAGGGACTGACCACCTAGCTGATAATTTTCTCCAGCTCCTAAGTGACAGATTGGGTTCTGATACTGCCTGGTCCCTCCATGTTTCATACCATCTTCCCTTTCTTCCTTATGCTTCAGCCACACTAGCTCTTTTCTGTTTTTTATTACATCAGACCCTTTCCTCTCTCCACGCTCCCCTTCCGTCCCCTGGATTTACCATTGCTGGCTCATTCTCATTCTTCTCAGAGAGAGGGTCCCTGACCACCCCATCTAAAATGGCCTCACCCAGGAACTCAATTTTATCATCTTGGCAGCTGCTCATGAGTGAGTCATTATACATCAGCAGTCCTGCTAGCTCCACTTAAAAATATATCCGCACCATTTCTATTGATATCACCCTGGTCTAAGATAGCCAACCCCTTGTTGCCTAGTTTATTGCAGTATCTTTTAGGTGGTCTCATATCTGTTCCTCTTGCCTCTCTCCAGTTCACCTTTCATTTTGAATAATCAATGCCTTTGCCTTAACTGAGATAGTGTCAGATAGAGATAGAGAATTGGTTAGCAATTTGAGATGTATTCGAGAAGGCAAATGGATAGAACTTTGTGGTAAATTCAATATGGGAAGAGGAGAGAAAATATAAGAATGAAACCAGAAAGCCTGGGTTTTTGACCTGAGCACCTAGATGAATGGTGACATTTGTTGAGATGTGTAAGGCTGGGGAAAGAGCTGATAGGCATGACAGGTAAATATACAGTAAATATACCAAGACCTTTATTTTTGATTATTATGTGTGAGATACTTATTAGACATCCCTCAATATCTGTTTTTATTTATGCTGCTGAGATGTATGTTCTTCAGTCTGAGGACCTATAGCTTTCCTCACTTCTGAAAAACTCTAAGCTGTTATAATTTTAAATATGGCCTCTTCCCCCATTCTAACTATTCTTCCCACCTCCTCAGAATATATGCTGGCACTTAGGATTCTAGATTCTATGTATCATAACTTCTTTATCTTTTTTTTTTTTCCTTTTTTGGCCACCCTATGCCATATGGAGTGCCCAGGCCAGGGGATCAGATCTGAGCTGCAGCTGCAGCCTAAGCCACAGCTGTGGCAGCAATGGATCCTTTAACCCACTGTGCGAGACCGGCGATCAAACCTGTGTCCTGGCGCTGCAGAGACACCGCAGATCCTGTTGCACCACAGCAGGAACCCATTTTAACTTCTCTTTTCTACTTTTTCTATCTTTATCTCTGTGCTGCATTTATATTTTCATTTCACAGGACTACCTCAGCTCCATGTCCAAGAGTCAAATCCTGAACTCACCTGTTGGTGTACAAATTAAACTGTTAGCCCGCAGCTATTGAGGCCAATATTTTCCCCTAATGTTCCCTGTTAGAAGCCATATCCTTCATTCCTGGCTTCCGTCTTTCTCATTCCTCACCAGTGCATGCCTTTTGTCTTCTTTCCATGTCTTGTACCTGAGGATTTCCCTTTCTTGATTTTGAGCTTAATTATTTGAAAATATATCCGTTACTTTTTATTCAACAAATATGTCTATATGCCAAGAGAGGGTGGAGGCAGATTTCTGACATCACCTGTTCTGTTGATTTGAAGTCTAACATCTTAAGTAAATTTTTTCTGTACCAAAGGATCATTTTTTTTCTTTTTTTTTATGGCCACACCCACAGCATATGGAAGTTTTTGTGCCAGGGAAGGTATCTGAGCCGCAGCTGCCACCTATGCTGCAGCTGCAGCAACAAGGGATCCTTTAACCCCTTCTGCCAGGCCGAGATTGAACCCACACCTCCACAGCCACCTGAGCTGCTGACGTCAGATTCTTTTTTTTTTTGCCTTTTTAGAGCTGCATCCACAGCATATGGAAGTTCCCAGGCTCGGGGTCCAATCAGAGCTACAGCTGCCAGCCTATGCCACAGCCACAGCAATGCCAGATCTGAGCCACCTCTTCAACCTACACCACAGCTCATGGCAATGCCAGATCCTTAATCCACCATGCCAGGCCAGGAATTGAACCTGTATCCTCATGGATACTAGTCGGGTTTGTTTCCACTGAGCCAGATGGGAACTCCTGCAGTCAGATTCTTAATGCACTGTGCCACAGTGAGAACTCCAGGATCATTTTTCTTAAATGCTATGTGTGACAGATGGTTTAAGTTACTGCTCTTCTTTTCATAGTCTCTCCTATGTATCTCCACCTAAAACAAATTCTTCCAGAGCGTCAAAAGGCTTTTTTAATTTGTTTGTGCAGGCTGCAGAACGACATGAATCCTTAACGAGTTGGAACCTGGCAAAGAAGGCTAAGTGGCGTGAAGAAGCTGCATTGGCTGCACAGGCCAAGGCTAAATGATACTGACAAAGTGGTAATTGGAATATCATCATTGTTATCAGCAAAAATAAAAGATTGGTAAGAGAATATTCAACAACTTTTTGCCAAGGTTTTGTTTGGTGACGAGATCCACAGCCTTTTTTTACTTTTTAGTAAATTTTTATTGAAGTAGAACATACATTCAGAAAGCACACAATAGTGTATACAGCTTGATAGATTTTTATCTAGTGAACACACCTGCGTAACTACCGCCCAGGTGGAAATGTAGGACATCAGCAGCACCTCAAAAGCCTCCTTTCTGGCCTCTGTCAGTCACTACCCTCTGCAGATAACCATTGATTAGTTTTGCCTGTTCTGAACTTTATATAAATGGAGTTCCACAACAAGCATTTGTGATAGGTATAAACTGAATCACTTCGTTGTACAGCAGAAATTATCACATTGTAAATCAACTATACTTTAATAAAATTTTAAAACAATGAACAAAAAACAAGCACTTGTGTGACTGTTGATTCTTATTCTCCACATTATATTGTGTGATTCATCCACAAATTTTGAGTAGCATGAGTTCATTCATTTTTATTGTGTTACGGTATCCCAGTGTATGGATATGCCATAATTTTTCTGCCCCTTTGGTCCAGTTTTTGGCTGTTAGAGATGATGCTAAACTATGCATTTTGTATATGTCATGTTTAAATCACCAAGGACTCTTTAAAACCTAAACTAATTTTCAACCCAAGTGCTGGTATATTTGGTGATTGGGTAGTTCCTCTGGGTATACTTTTCATAGTTCGCAACTAGGGGAAACAGGCTTAAAAACTTTTATAAGCTGAGAAATATTAATTTCAAAACCTATTCTAAAATGATGGAAGTACTAAAACAGTAATTATAAAAACAATTTAGAAAAGACAAAAACATTAGGAAAAGAAAAATTGAGTCAGTGGTCTTCAAACTTGAATAAGCCCTAAAACATCTTTAAAAATCACATAGCTCCTCCTCACACAATTTTAACTTGGTGCCTAAAGTTTTAAAATCATAAACACGGGCAAAGTTGAAATGACATAATTTCCACTTTATTGTGTATTAACTGTACTTTAAATATATTTCCCATCCTAACCTGAAGCTGCAGAATTAGCTCATTCGGTTTAAGGAAGGTGTCTGCTTCGTAATTTTAAGGACAAAGCCAGTCCTTATTGTCAAACTGATAACACCAGATCAAAACTGACCTTCCTTGTTATTTTTAAGGTGTTTTTTTGTTTTGTTTTGTTTTGTTTTGTTTTTTTGCCATTTCTAGGGCCGCTCCCGCGCCATGTGGAGGTTCCCAGGCTAGGGGTTGAATCGGAGCTGTAGCTACCAGAGCCACAGCAAAGTGGGATCTGAGCCGTGTCTGCAACCTACACCACAGCTCATGGCAATGCCGGATCCTTAACCCGCTGAGCAAGGCCAGGGATCACACCTGCAACCTCGTGGTTCCTGGTCAGATTCATTAACCACTGCACCACGACGGGAACTCCGACCTTCTTTCTGTTAGAAAAAGTCTCACTTTGATTTGAAAATGAAAATGCTGCTCCACATTCCTGGGACAATAATCTCACTTCTGAGTTAAACTCTAAGATAGAGAATGCAGGCAGCATTGTCACAAGTCCACCTTCTGGATGAATCAGCCACTGACTGCTTTGGCATTTTGCACAGGACCTCTCTGCTGTGAGACTCTGCTTCAGGATCTGTCCTTTCGGAATTATCCATTCATTACACAGAAGGCTTTTGTACCACAGAGGAAAAAGCATGGGTAAGATTCAGAATGGATGAGAAGTCCTTTTTTTTTTTCTTGAAGGCAACTGACTGGGTGTTTATCCCACCTACAGAATACCTGAAAAGCAACATTAGTGTTTAACTAGATAACTGTTTAATTGGATAACTGTCCTGTGGCCTAGTCAGATGGACACAAAAAACAACTAACATGGTGCTTCAGGGTGTGTGTGGAGGGGAGTGGGATGGGGTAAGAAACTTACCTATTTAGGCTAAGGTGCTCGGTCCTTTCGAGGAAGCTAAGGCCGCGTTGGGGTGAGGCCCTCACTTCATCCAGCGACCAGCACCGCGCCTGGCAGCCCCCACCTAGCACTGGTCCGCACCATGGCCTCCGTCTCGGAGCTCGCCTGCATCTACTCTGCCCTCATTCTGCACGACGATGAGGTGACGGTCACGGAGGATAAGATCAATGCTCTCATTAAAGCAGCAGGTTTAAATGTTGAGCCATTCTGGTCAGGCTTGTTTGCAAAGGCTCTGGCCAATGTCAACATCAGGAGCCTCATCTGCAATGTGGGGGCTGGTGGACCTGCCCCAGCAGCTGGTGCTGCACCAGCAGGAGGTCCTGCCCCAGCCATGACTGCTGCCCCAGCTGAGGAGAAGAAAGTAGAAGCAAAGAAAGAAGAATATGAGGAGCCTGATGATGATATGGGCTTTGGTCTTTTTGACTAAACTTCTATAACATTCGATAATCAAAAGCTGAGCTATTCGCTGAAAAAAAAAAAAAAAAGACACTTACCTATTTATTGTCTTCACATTTAAATGAAAAAGTAGAAAGTGTGTGTGAATGTGTTCATTTGCCACTAAAATTGCAGATTGTTTTACTAGGAGCAAGAAATCCTAAAAATAATTGATCCAATTAGTTTCACTACTCTGATTAACATAGTTTCAAATACTGAAGGAAATGAGACCAGCCAAAGCAAACAAAACAAAAGAACAGGTAGTGGAAGAAGAAAACAAGAACAAAAACACTAGGCTGGGAAAAACGACAAGGTCCTACTGCATAATCTAGGAAATAATATTCATTATCCTGTGACCATAATGGAAAAGACTATGAAAAAGAATACATACTTATATAACTGAATCATTTTGCTATAAAGCAGAAATTAACATTGCAAATCAACTATGCTTCAAAAAAATTTTTTTAAAAACCCACTACATATAAGGTATCCAGCCCGTGTCTGGTACATGGTAAACACAAACAAGCAAATAAACTCTAGGCTGGGAGGCCTAAGCCTGGCTGTGTGATTTTGTGTTTCAGAATATATTAAGAAAGTTAAAGAGACATTCCCTCCTATTTCTATTTGTTAAGTTTAAAACTCCAAGCCTTAAATAAATGCACTGTATTGCAGTAAAATAACAGAAAAGGAAAAATAATCTCAATTGAAACATGTGAATACCCCACTAATTGCCAAGGCTTGAGATACTAGGATAAATTAGACATGTTCCTGTTATAGAAGAATATGTAAGTCCTAAAATAAAAGCAACATACTACTTTATCAGATAATGCCACCAACAAAATCTTACTGGTGTTAGAAAGGGGATGGAATTTTAATCAGTGAGGACATCTATTTTTGCTCCATTAAGAATATACAATCATAAGAATAAATCAGACACACATATAAATGCAATTGTAAAATAACATTTTATTATTTTTAATATAGTGCTATAACACTTCATAATATTGCATACTACTCCAATGTCAGTTTATTCAGTTAGGCAAGAATATCTTCCCCTCATCCCACTTCCCAATCAGAATTTAAAGATGCATTATCCTTTTAAAGCCCTAACTGTACTGGCTCCTAATATGTCACATTTCATAAAACAATAATGATATGAACTAAAATGAGTAAAAGTTAACAGCAATTACTCTGATTTCACAGTTTCACAAAGCAGCCAGCAGACTGCTAAATTTAGAACAGCAACAAAAATCCACTAAGACTTTGTATTATAATTACTTTTTCCGTAATGCTCCTTCTTTAGAGAAGAAAAAATATGAAGGCAAAGGTAATGCTTTGTCTAACAAGTCCTTTTCCAACAAATCAATCTTCATCTGCAAATAGGTTTTACAGTTACCAAAAGATACACTGTTTCTGTGCCAGCAGGTTTTATTACTTTTTATTTTTTTATTTTCCTGTTCTAGTGCTACCAGTAAGTGAACAGAATGACACTAAAAATTAAGTTATAGGAACACCTTTCAAAATAAAACTTACAGTAAAAAAAACAGGTTACTGAGTCAAGTACTCACAAATAGAAAACAAGCATAATTGCATAGATTAGCTGGTAAAAATTCAAATTCAAACAAAAATAAAACACTAAATTTAATTAAATAATGCAAAGGACTCTTTCAAGTATTTTCTTGATTTTTTTTTTGCATTAATGTTGCATGTGTTGCCCTTTACAACATGTTTTCTTTCTTTCTTTTTTTGGCACAGTTTCTTTCGGGTTTAAATATAATAAATCTTAGGAAAGCAAGTTAAAAAGAGAAATTTTTCTCCACAAGGGTCGGTGAAGATTAATGAAAATAAATTCTGGAGCATTTTAAACAGCACATTTAAAAAGAGTAGTCATATTAAAAAAAATTTTTAGGAACAAAGTATTTGCTAGTATATAGGTTCAATAAAGTCAACACCATACCAATCGATGGTCCCAACTCTTACATATTGCCCCTTACATTCAAATCTAATCAATCACCCAAGTAACAGATCCAATGCATTATACATAATTTTGAATGCTTAAAATATTCTGTACCTAGAGATATAATGCTTATTTCACTGGCAAAACTTTAAAAATCTTCCCCTTAAAGTTCTTCCTCTTATTTCTATTATTTTTCCTTCTATAAGAACTATTTTGTTTGAAAGCCTTGGCTTAGAGATTTATAATGTGACTACGGGGTCCTCAAAATAAAAGCAGGCACAGCTGGTTATTTGTGAATTATGTTGCATTATCAAGTTCACTTGATTAGAAAGAGTGGAATACCCTGTTATCTGATACTTAGAACTATCTGCATCACAAAAAAGCATGTATCTGATAAATTCACCATCAATTTGGTAATCTTTCATATAACTACCCTGTTCTTTTGAATATACATGTGTATATATATACACACATAATGCAAAAGAAACACTTCTTATACTGAGCTTCATAACTTCTACTACAATAAAAAGGGCACAGATACAGTCCTCTACTTAACAATTTAAAAGAGGTTTGGCAGATGTAGTCAGCATTATGGACACCATTTAAACCTGTGTTCTAGAGCTTGTAGGTTTTAAGTGCCTTGCCAAAAGCTTAGTTTCATGATATATAATTTACAGTGTCATACTATTTAAAAGTACTCCTATATACATTTTCTTTTTGTAACATGCCTCTGATTTCCAGCAGAAACATTATAAATGCTATCATAAATGAAATCTTTCTTTACAGAATAGGCTATGAATCATATCAAAAATGCTTCTAGTTCCCATCTTAAAACTGCAGTAAACTGATTTTTAAATAAGTATTTTAGGTATATAATTGAAAATGTAAATAGCCTGCATATAACTATAAATGAAAAAACTGAATTCAACAGTACCATATATGCTTACAAAACTACAAAGTATAGTACTGTGAAAATAACATACAGACATACCCATATATATGTATCTATAAATATATATATATAATTTTTCAATTGAAATTGTTTTTAAAGTTTCACAGTATGAAGAGGTTTTTGCTACTAATACATAAACACATACATTATATGACCAATCTGATACAAATGTAATCTAATACAATGGTTCATAACAAGCAGTAGTATGACCTCGGAATTACCAAAGGGGGAAAAGTCCTAATATAGGTTTCAACCAAATAACCAGTATTTCACTAATATCATCCTTTAGTGTCCAAACATTAAGTGCATTTAATAAAATTTAACACATAACCAGGTGATTTCTTCAGTATAATTTTGCCAAATATCTAAGTTCACTATTATACAGAAAATGAAACATTTCAATTACTGCTCTGAAAAATCAGAGAAAGAATTACAGTATTATTGTTGCTATGCAGCCCTACTAGAGATTCATGATGGCATCTCTAACATGGTGCGCTTTAAAATGAGCAGTGAAAAAATAATAAAATTATTCCAAAAATGGTAGCATATTTGGTCAAAATACAAAATATACAATAGCATTTATATGTTAAAAACAAATATTTAAATGTTGAGTAATCATTTTAATGTGTTCAACATGAAGAACAGCTTCTCTCCACAACTGCCACATTTTAACTGATTGTCAGTACAGTATTTCTTCTGTTTCATAAATAGGTTTTCTGTTGCAACTTTTGTTTTTTTGCAAAGTATAACCTACAGCACAGTGATTTATAATTTAAGGTAAGATCTATTTTCACATTTTAATTTAGATTTTATTCTATTTCATGTTTCTGAAGTTTTTGTTTTATTTTTGCTTCAAGAGGTAGATTTAGTAGAGAATGGGCATGTCAAACTTACTGCCAAAATGCAATTATCAGCAGCTATACTGCTAATTTATAGTTAACAAGAATGCTAGAAAAATTCAGAACCATTACATAATACTTTATCAAAGGTCTCCTTTTAGGTTTAAATTATTAAATAATCTCATAATGTATTTAACTGTTGACAAGCAGATACAAAAAAACAGACAAAACAATGAAAGACATAAACAAAGGAACACCAAAATAAAAACAAAACTGTAAATAAAGGTTGCATCTGAATGGAAATGTTCATTTTGCTTTTTAAAAGTGCATCAACTTCTTTCTTTTTTGTTCTACCAAAACCACCCCAAAAACAAAAAAACAACAACAAAAAAATCAATCAAATATTCCCACTGATATCACAAGGAAGGGGAGTTATCTGAAGCTACCTTTTTTGGCCATTATTTTTCCTTCTACCAAGTTAAAGGTGAAACCCTTCCATTGGTGCTTCCTGCTGCTGAAATACAAACTGTTGTTGGTTTTCATCCACTTGAGGTACAATGCTGGGGTCATCATCTTCTACACCAAAGTAATGTTCAATCAGATCAAAAGCCTTTTGGTAAATCTCCTGATTTTCATGGCTTTGCAGAAACTCAATTTTATCCAGACCTATTATACATATAAACAGAATTATTACCCAAATTTCAACATACATTTAAATCAAAATAATGAATCAATAGCATCTGACCATCCACTGGCAATGGGATTGTTATTTTTATCTAATTAAAAAATTTTGTACAATTATTAAAGGTTACTTTCCACTTCCAGTAATTACAAAATATTGGCTATATTACCATTGTTGTACAACAAATCCTCGAAGCTATCTCACATCCAACAGTTTGTACCTCCCACTCCCTGATCCCCATACTGCCCCCCACACCCCCCAGGTAACCACTAGTTTGTAGTGTATATATGTGACTCTGCTTGTTTTTTATTATATTCACTAGTTTGTAGCTTTTTTTTTTTCTTTTTGCCATTTCTTGAGCCGCTCTCGCAGCATATGGAGGTTCCCAGACTAAGGGTCAAATAGGAGCCATAGCCACCAGCCTAGCCAGAGCCACAGCAATGCAGGATCCGAGCTGTGTCTGCGACCTACACCACAGCTCATGGCAACGCTGATACTTAACCCACTGAGCGAGGCCAGGGATCAAACTCGCAACCTCATGGTTCCTAGTCAGATTTGTTAACCACTGAGCCACGATGGGAACTTCCTGTAGCATTTTTTAGATTCCATATATAAGTGATACCATAATTTTTATTTAATTTTTGCACATACTAAAAGCCAACACTAAATGACTTATACTTCAAGATGCACAGGCTGGGGAGCAGGAAGACAATAGACTCCACCCTTCTAATTGTATGATTTTGCCCAAATAAATTAGGTTCCTCTGTACTTTAGCTTCTGAATTTTAAAATGACCGTTTTAGATTATGTAACTCCACAAGTTGTTTGCAGAGGAAGTGTACTAAACACAAAGCACAAAAAGAGAAAGCGACAAGACAAAAAATAAATTTAAAAATGGGCAAACTAACACATAAATTTTCTCACAGAATAAGCCTAAGGGTATCAGTATGGAATAAATGAATGCCGTTTGCAAATCTAACATAAGCAAAGCCTATTAACTTAAACTGAAAAAGCCCATTTTGATAGCATATGGAGAAAGTGCAGAGCTCTATTTTACTGCTTATAAGAAAATAATCTAAATATATGTTTGGGTGATGCTGAAAATCTTTCTCACTTAATTACAGATAAACTTCTTTAATTATATTGTTGCAGGAGAGAGAGAAGCAGCAAAGCAGTCATATCTCTATACAATCATGAGTAGCCCCCAAATTCTAGTATAACTTAGGGTAAAAAATAATGACTGTAGTAAGGAAATGTTCTTAAATCAGTGATTAGTATCTTGTATTTATATGATGTCTTAACCAGTGACATTATATAATTTGAAATAAAGGTAAAGTGATCTCCCAGGCTTGGTTGAGGGATCACAAATAAAAGCTTGAATCAATCATATCATACAAAGGTACTTAAGACAGAAAGTGAGTATTTAAAGGAAATATACTGAAAGGAAAAAAATCAACTTAGATTTATTCCTTAGCCTAAAATAAATCCCCTGTGAGTTAAGTTAAATGTTTTAAGAATTCAATCAGAAAAATCTAGCCAATTAAGGAGTTCCCGTCGTGGCGCAGTGCTTAACAAATCCGACTAGGAACCATGAGGTTGCGGGTTCGGTCCCCGCCCTTGCTCAGTGGGTTGATGATCCGGCGTTGCCGTGAGCTGTGGTGTAGGTTGCAGACGCGGCTCGGATCCCGAGTTGCTGTGGCTCTGGCGTAGGCCGGTGGCTACAGCTCTGATTGGACCCCTAGCCTGGGAAACTCCGCGGGAGCAGCCCAAGAAATAGCAAAAAAAGACAAAAAAAAAAAGAAAAATCTAGCCAATTAAAAAAAATCATCAAATCTGTGTGAGGTCAATGACTTTGTAAACTTTGAAGGAACAGAAGAGTAGAATGAATCATTTATTAATTATAAATGAACATGGTTTATCTCATTAAGTCAAAAAGGTGAAAAGGAATGGGAAAAAACTCATATTAAACTACAAAATAAAATTAACTCAAATTTTTACAAAAAAAGAGACAAGTTGGTAACCGGACAAAGTACAATAAATATTCAATAGAGATAATGAAATACACCAACACACGGAAAATACAAACCACCTTCCACATGAAATAAAAAAAGAAACACATAAAAGCAACTTGGTGATACCACTTTACATTGGCTAAATCAGCAAAATCACCAAAACAGGTAAAAGGTTGCCAGTGACACTGTCAAGTAACATGTCTTTAGAAAGCAAAATGAGAAAACATACCCAAAGCTTAAAAGTAAGTTTGTGCCCAGGACTCAGGAAATTTATCCCCAAATATTAATTCAACAGAATAAAAATATTATATTCAGAAAGATGCTTATTACGGTACATGTAAAGTGGTAACAAGTTGGAAAGAAACTAATGGTCAACTACAAGAATATGGCAAAAACAGAATGTAACATTCTCTTTTTATAATATTATATGACTATTGCAAATCACAGAAATTATGCAGAAATGTAATTTCTCCATACTGTTAGAAGCAGAACACAAAACTACACATGCACTATAATTATATCAATGTAAAGTATTTGTGCATAAGGACATGTAAAAAGGATGGCAAATAATGAAGAGAAATTGTTAGGATAACAGAATTAAGAGTAGATTTTAAAATATCAAAAATATTATACTGCTCTTACACAAAATATTTTTATAGAACTGGAGGGGGAAAATATCTATGGCAGATAATTAAGAATTGACTAACTCTCAACAGAGTGGGTATACAGTGAATGGACTACAACATAATAAAGGCCATATATGGCAAGCCCACAGGTAACATCCTATTCAACAGTGGAAACCTGAAAGCTTTACCTCAAAGATCAGGAGCAAGACAAGACTGCTTACTTTCATCACTTTAACTCAACATAGCAATGGAAGTCCTGGCCAGAGCAATTAGGCAATAAAAAGAAAAGTTATCCAATTCAGAAAGGAAGAAGTAAAAATGTTACTATTTGCACATGGCATTCTATATATAGAAAATCAGAGACTCCACCAAAAAAACTGCTATAAATAATCAATAACTTCAGTGAGGACACAGGATACAAAATAAGAATACAAAAATCTGTTGCATTTCTATATACTAACAACAAGCTATCACAAAGAGAAATAAAGAAAACAACCCTTTTACAACTGCAACAAAAAGAATAAAATGCCTTTGAATAAAGTTAAACAAGGAGGTTCATGAAAAACCTGCACAATGAAAAAACTATGATCAAAAAAATTGAAGCAGACACAAATAAAAAGACATTTTGTGCTGTTGGATTAGAAGAATATTGTTAAAATGTTTGTATTACCCAAAGCAATCTACAGATCCAACATAATTTCTATAAAAATTCCAATGGCATTTTTCACAGAAATAGAACAATCTTGAAATTTGTATAGAGCCACAAAAGAACGCAAAAAGTGAAATAAATCAAAAGAACAACAGGGAGTTCTTGTCCTGGCGCAGTGGTTAACGAATCTGACCAGGAACCATGAGGATGCAGGTTCGATTCCTGGCCTTGCTCAGTGGGTTAATGATCAGGCGTTGCTGTGAGCTGTGGTGTAGGTTGCAGACGCGGCTCGGATCCTGAGTTGCTGTGGCTCTGGCGTAGGCTGGTGGCTACAGCTCTGATTGGACCCCTCACGTGGGAACCTCCATATGCCACGGGAGCGGCCCTAGAAAAGACAAAAAAAAAAAAAAAAAAAGAACAAGAACAACAAAGCTGGAGGCATCGTGTTCCCTGATTATGAAGCTATGATAAAACTGTATGGTACTCGTGTATAAGCACATCAGTGGAACAGAATAGAGAGCCCAGAAATAAACCTACGCATATATGGTCAAATAATGTGACAAAGGAGCCAAATATATACAATAGGGAAAGGACAGTCTTTTCAATAAATGGTGCTGGGAAAATGATAGGCACATACAAAAGAATGAAAACTAAACCACTATCATACACAACACACAAAAACTAACTCTAAGTTGATTAAAGACTTGAATATAAGAGGTGAAACCAGGATTTCCTGCTGTGGCACAATGGGACTGGCGGCATCTTGGGAGTGCTGGGATGTGGGTTCGATCCCTGGCCTGGCACAGTGGGTTAAGGATCTGGTGTTGGTGCAACTGTGGCTTAGGTCTCAACTGCAGCTCAGACCTGATCCCTGGCCTGAGAACTCCGTATGCCACAGGGCAGCCAAAAAGGAAAAAAAAAAGTTTGTTGGAGTTCCTTTTGTGGCTCAGTGGTAATGAACCTGACTAGTACCCCTGATGGATGCAGGTTCGATCCCTGGCCCAACTCAGTGGGTTAAGGAACCAGCGTTGCCATGAGCTGTGGTGTAGGTCACAGACACGGCTTGGATCTGGCATTGCGGCTGTGGCATAAGCTAGCAGCTATAGTTCCAACTCGACCCCTACACTGGGAATTTCCGTATGCCATGGGTGTGGCCCTTAAAAAAAAAAAAAAAAAAAAGACGTGAAACCATAAAACCCCTAGAAGAAAACACAGGCTCTTTGGCATTGGTCTTGGTGTTTTTTGCTTTTTTTTGTTTTTTGGATTTTGGATTTGATGCTGAAAGCAAAGGCCACAAAAGCAAAAATAAACAAGTGAGACTACATCAAACATAAACTTCTGCACAGCAAAGGAAAACATCAACAATATGAGTTGAAGTATTTATAGATCATATACTTGGTTAGGGGTTAATATCCAAAATACATAGAGAACTCATACAATTCAATAATAAAAAAAAAAACCACGGAGTTCCCATTGTGGCTTAGTGGTAACAAACCTGACTAATATCCATGAGGATGTGGGTTTGATCCCTGACCTCATTTAGTGGGTTAAGGATCTAGTGCTGCCCTGGGCTGTGGTGTAGGTCGCAGACTCTGCTCAGATCCTGCATTGCTGTGCCTGTGGCACAGGCTAGCAGTTGCAACTCTGATTCAACCCCTAGCCTGGAACTTCCATATGCTACATCATGTGTGGCCATAAAAAGCAAATAATAATAATAATAAAACAGGAGTTCCTGCTGTGGTACAACAGGATTGGCTGTGTCTTGGGAATGCTGGGATGCAGGTTTGACCTTTGGTTAAGGATCCAGCATTGCCTAAGTGGCAACTGCAGCTCAGATCTGATTTCTGGCCCAAGAATTCCATATGCCTTGGGGAGGCCAAAAAATAAAACAAACAAATAAATAAACAAACAACCCAATTAAAAGATGGGCAGAAGATCTGAAAGGACCTTTTTTTTCAAGGGAGATACACAGATGGCCAAGAGGTACCTGAAAAGATGTTCAACATCATTAATCATCAGGGAAATGCAAATCAAAACCACAATAAGATAATATCTTACAGCCTGTAAAAATGGCCATTATAAAAAAAAATGAGATAACAAATGTAATTAGCAAGGATGTGGAAAAAGGGAACCCTGGTGCACTGTTGGTGGGAATGTAAACTGTTGCAATCACTATGGAAAACAGTATGGAGGTTCCTCAAAAAACAAAAAATAGAACTATCATATGATCCAGCAATTCCACTTCAGGGTATTTATCTGAAGAAAACGAAAACACTAACATACAAAAAAAAAATAGGCACCCTCTTGTTTACCTCAGCATTATTTACAATAGCCTAGACATGGAAGCAACCTGAGTGTCCACTGAAGGGTGAGTGACTAAAGAAAATGTGGTATAGGAATTCCTGTTGTGGCTCAGTGGTTAATGAATCAGACTAGGAACCATGAGGTTGGGGGTTCGATCCCTGGCCTTGCCAGTGGGTTAAGGATCTGGCGTTGCCATGAACTATGGTGTAGGTCGCAGACATGGCTTGGATCCCACGTTGCTGTGGCTCTGGTGTAGGCTGGTGGCTACAGCTCCGATTAGACCCCTAACCTGGGAACTTCCACATGCCGCAGAAGCGGCCCAAGAAATGGCAAAAAGACAAGACAAAAAAAAAATATATATATATATGTATATATATATATATATATATACACATACACAATAACATATAATTCAAGCATATAAAAGAAGAAAATCTTGGAGTTCCCTGGTGGCTCAGTGGGTTAATGATCTAGTGTTGCCACTGCTGTGGCGTGGGTTTAATCCCTGGACTGGTAACTTCTGTATGCTGCAGGCATGGCTCCTTGACCCCTACCAAAAAAAGGGAACTCTTGCCATGTGCAACAATATGGATGGTCCTTGAGGGAATTACACTTAGTGAAACCAGTGAGATAAAGACAAATACTATATAATCTCGCTTATATGTGGAATTAAAAAAAAAAGAGCTCATATTTACAAAGAACAGATTGGTGGTTGAACAGAGGAGGTAGGGGGTGAATGAGAAAAGCTATAAACTTCCAGTTATAAATAAACAAGCCTTGCAGAGGTAATACACAGTCTCCACAGACTACAGTTAATACTACCGTATTATATATTTGAAAGCTGCTAAGGGAGTTCCCGTTGTGGCGCAGTGGTTAATGAATCCGACTAGGAACCATGAGGCTGCAGGTTCGATCCCTGGCCTTGCTTAGTGGGTTAAGGATCCAAGGTTGCCATGAGCTGTGGTGTAGGTTGCAGATGTGGCTCAGATCCCGCGTTGCTATGGCTCTGGTGTAGGCCAGCAGCAACAGTTCCAATTAGACCCCTAGCCTGGGAACCTCCATATGCCACAGGAGTGGTCCTAGAAAAGGCCGGAAAAAAAAAAAGAAAGCTGCTAAGAGAATAAACTTGAAGGGTTCTAGAGTTCCCATCACAAGAGAAAACATTTTGAAACTATATTTAGGTGACATGAACTAGAATATTATCATCATTTAGCAGTATATACACATATTGAGTAATTATGTTGTACACATGAAACCAATGTAATATGTCACTCATATCTCAATAAAACAACTTACAGTAATTATAAATTCTTAACTGACTACTTACCATATGCTTCTTCAATGAGGGCACAGTATGGATTAACACCTATTCCATTCTGCTTAGATTCTTGTTCACCAAGACGTAAAATATTTTCAAGTCCATTTAAAGCCACTTGGACTATTTTAGAGTCCATAACAGTCAATAGGTCACAAAGTGGTTTAATGCAGCCTAAGGCTACCAAATACCTTTAGAGTAATTAAAAAAAGAAAAGCAGAGGGAAAACATTAAAAATAAATACTCTTTATAGCAATGACATGAGAATATTCTTCAGTGACATGTTATGTAAACAATTATTCCTAAACAATCTCAAACTTTAAAAACATTTACATTTTCACTTATACAGGAACCTGAAAATTCTTACTTTCCTATTTTCCTAGTTTAACATAATTAGCTATAAATGGTATTACAAATGTTATGAAAATATACATGCAAGCAAAATGGTACTCATGCCTGTTTTTTCATGGTATATGAACACTAAGAAGAGTGGGCTCAAGATTTTTTGGTTTGTTTTTTAAGGTTAGCCTATATAACATGTGGGATCATGTGGAGGTAGGTAGAAATGAGAGAGCAAATCTAAATCAAACTCCAGGAAGTTCTTCTCACAAAAACAACTGTAGCTACTGTTCTAAAACATCTGCTGTTTTAGATGCACAGAAGGCTTCTGGGAACAAAACAGGCCATGTTGTAAATAATTTTAATAAAAAATGATTACAAAAATTATTCTGCTCATTTCCTAATGCTTTATGCTTTTCTAGTTGTTACTAGTTCTTTAAAGTAACTGATTTGTTCACTTGGCAAGAAGTCCATACTAAGCATAGAGGTAAAAAACATTTCTGAAGTCAGACTGCTTGGCTTCTAGTCCTATTTCTACTCCTTAGTTGTGTGACTGAGTTAACTTCTCATCACCTCAGTTTCCCCATCCTAAAGTGGAAATAATAATAGTACTAAACTGAGAAGGTTGCTGTGAGAATGCCTCAGGCATTCAATAATAGTTAGTTTCCATCCCTTTAAAAAAATGTACATATCTTCACTGGCGTACTCACTTGTCATATACTATACCATGACTGATCAAATATATTTGTTGAATGAATAACAATTTCATAGAGTTATAAAGGTAAAGCAAATAAAATATATGAAAGTATCTGATGCACTGCTGATGCTCAATAATTGAAATGACTTAGCACATCTAGCACTCAGTAAATATTAGTGCTGTGCATGCTGAACATTATCTGAGATCAAGACTTCCATATGCAGAGTTAATGAAATGGTGCAAATGATTAGAAAAATAGTGATCTCAGTTTGGACATTTGATTTATACTAATATATTTTCGGGATAATATGTGGAATAGAGACAAAGATGAAAACAAATTGAAAAAAAATACAACTGTTCATAGGTGAACAAACTGTGGGTCCCAAAGCAGAATAATATTGTTAGAAATGAAAGATCTTGTTTTATCCCTGCTTTGTTTTAATGACACAAATGAAATGGAAATACTAATTAAAGCAAAGAACAATGGAGGATAAAAAACAGAGAAAGATGTTATTAAATATAGTGATATGAATCTGAGAGATGATAACAGTAGAAATTAAAGCAATAATAGACAATGATCTGCCTGTAAGCAGATCTCAAAATCCTCTGAGTTGTAAAATGGCATAGCAGTCTGACTTTTTTTATAAATTAAGAAATAAAATATGCATTAGAAAATATTTCCTGAATAGTCACTTCAAGATCCTTCATAAAAGGATCCTTAGAAGATTCTGTAGGAAATCAGGCTTTTATAGAAATGCAAAGTAAAACTCTGTGACAGAGGAAAAAATCGTGAAAGCACAAGATGAAAAGTGACTTAGGAATTAATACTAATACTAAAAATTATGATTACAAATAATAGTGATAATAGCAGCTAACATTAGCAGAGGACTTATGTTTAGGCACCGTGGTAAAGCATTTTAAAGTACAAGTTACATTTAATCATCAATATATGACTATAAGGTACTATCCATTATTTAATCCACTTAAAAAATAAAGAAAACTGTGGTTTAAGGAGGCTAAATGACTTTGTAAAGATCACACATCTTTTACTGAAGGAACAGAATTTGAAAGCAGGCTGACTTCAAAGCCCATGTACCTACTATTTATGTTGTTAATAAAAAAAACAAATAGGAGTTCCCATTGTGGCTCAGCAGTTAACCAACTCAACTCGTATCCATGAGGATGTGGGTGTGATTCCTGGCTTTGCTCAGTGCATTAAGGATCCCACCTTGTTGTGAGCTGTGGTGTAGGTCACAAACACCGCTGGGATCCTGCATTGCTGCAGCAGTGGAGTAAGCTAGCAGCTACAGCTCTGATTCAACCCCTAGCCTGGGAACCTCCATATGCCACGGGTGCAGCCCTAAAAAAGACAATAATAAATAAATAAACAAACAAATAGTAAAAAATACTTTTTCTCTGAGTGAATGATATAACTAACAAACACTGTCATTTCACATTAGAAATGGCTATAGAACTAACTTCTATAAGCATGTCTTATATTTTCTTATAGAAGTAGTGTTTTAGTTTCATTAACAAAAAATATATATTAGTTCAAATTTTTTTCCATTTACATTTACAAAACAATTTTAAAAAATCTGTTTCACACCTTATCTGTTCTGGAGTGCCTCCTGATGTTGCATTAGTTATAGCCCAAGCTGCTTCTTTCCTGGTACGAAACTCTGCTTTCTGAAGAATCTCAATCAAAACAGGAAAAATATTTGCATCTATAACAGCCTGAGGAGAAAAAATGGTACAGCACAATCAATGCAAATACTATTTTAAAAATATTAAGAAGCAGAGGAATCTTCAAACTCACTGGCTTTAAAATGTCAGGCTTTTTTTTTTTTTGTCTTTTTAGGGCCACACCCACAGCATATGGAAGTTCCCAGGCTAGGGGTCCAATCAGAGTTGCAGCTGCAGGCCTTAGCCACAGCTACAGCAATGCACGATTGAACTGTGTCTGGGACCTACGCCACCTTTCACAGCTATGCCAGATACTTAACCCACTGAGTGAGGCCAGGGATGGAACCCACATCCTCTGAATACTAGTCGAGTTTGTTACTGCTGGGCCCCAATGGGAACTCCTAAAATGTCAGGCTTTTTGGAAACACCTTTGGAAAAAAATTAATGTCCAATCTTTCAACAAACTTTCACATACTTTCTTTTAAGACTAGACAATAAATTAACAGAATATATATACATTTTAAAGATGATAAAGCACAGGCAGATGACTGATCAAAATAGATAATTACTGACTCAAGGAGCTTGATAGGACACTAAGATCATTATTCAAAAGCTTTAAGAAGATCACTGCCTAATTAAATTTAAAGAAATTTAATCCTTTTTTAAAAGGATTATGTCTCAGGCACCATACTGGGCAATTATATATACAGTTGCCATTCTTCACTAGAATGCCTTCTAGAAGTAAATGCTATTATTTTAGAGGAGGAAAATCCAGTTCTTTAAAACACTTTTCAAGAATCTTTAGTAACTCATTAAAAAAATTCACTGATAAAAAGATGACTTTTGTCCAAAATGACTTCTGAGATTTTCCTGTTTTCTCAGATCTGGAAGATATTTACCTGAATCTGAGCTCTATTTCCAGCAGTGATGTTTGAAACAGTCCAGCAGGCTTCTTTTCTGATTGACTCCTTTGAGCTACTCAATAAGTGTAAGAGACAGGGTAATGCAGAGCAATTCAAAATTACCTGAAACAAAAGTCAAATATGAGAACAAAGTTTTATCGGAAACAATTACACAAAAGTATATTAATTATTTAGAAATACAAAAATCACTCTGGAAAATGAATTAAAGAAAAAAGAAATTACTCTCCATGTAAAATGTTGGCACTTGCTCTCTTCTACCCCCCCCAATTTGCTAAAACTTATTTAATACTGGTGCAGTGAGGTGCCCTGCTCTCAATCCGCAAAATTTGCAAATAAGCAGGATACTCTGAGGTGTGCCCTTTAAGTTTACGAATACATTCAAATAAGTTCAACTGATAGAACTATTTGAAGAGAGATTTAGTGATTGGTCAGGATCCAACCTTTAAGTTTTATCATTAATAGGAAAAAAATATATCTATTTCTATCTCAAACAGTTTGCAAGTACCTAATTCTACAAGTATTAAGAAACTTTAATGCATGCAATGTCTATTAGTTTTATTAAATAAAAATTACATAAATATTAATTATAAATAAATAGAAATTAAGTAAAAATTAATTTTTACTACTCCATTTTTCTTTAGTATAAGCAGGAAATAAGTCCCTTCACATTATTTATCCCTTGACAAGATTAATTATGTTCCATTTTCACGATATCCACAATGACTGACATTAAGTTTACTTGGTGAAAAACATATGCAGCAGTGCACCAAAAATTCAGCTGAAAACAGGCATTTTCTTTTAAAGAGCTATTTTAAATTAATAACTATTAATTAGTAAAGATCTACTACTTAATAACTAATTATCTAAATATGACTTTAAAAGATTAAACCTGAAAGAATGTAGGTTAGCATAAAAAGTTTATGATGGCAAAGGAGAATTTAATGTGTTACACAGAGTTTATGCTTCTATCTTTAAGAAAGATAATTAGTCATATCTGAAGTTAGTCTGACATCACACTTTTTTTTTTGACACCTCACCATCTTCTAAGACAGGTAGAGAAAGACAGACAGACAGACACACACACACAGTTAGTTACCAATCTGGGAAATGTTTCCTTGCTATCTTTCCTTACACTCCCATAATCTAGGTCTTCAATCTGCATTTCTACCCCACTTCTAACCATTTATAATCCATCACTGTCTCACTAACAGTTTCTTCTCCAGTCAAGTTTAACATCTCCTAAACCTAACTCACACATCTGCCTCCGTACCTATGGTTGCACAGATTTCTTCTAGTCTTCTGAAATCCTTCTCTACTCTTAAGATTTAGCTTTAGTTCCTACCCCTTTGTAGAATCCACAAAAATTTCTCAGCACACCGATCTCTTAAAAATTGTTATAGTATTTACTGACCAGTTGGCTCTCAGCAAACATACTACCCTTGGGTAATTGCTTTGTTTCAATATATATTTCCCTCACAATTGAATTGTAAATCCCTCAAGAGCTGAACTCCTATCTTATACTTCTTTACATCGATATAGGTCTAGGATAGCACTTACCTATAGAGGTATCTGAAGTGGATCACTTATTATCAAGAATATGCTTACTGTTCCATTACAGATGCCTATATAATTATGGTAATGCTAACATTTTGATTTAAAATGTAATCAAGTGTTATAAAACATGATAAACTTTGTAAAGTCCATTATGTTACCAATTCATCATACTAAAACTGAACTTACCTGTGTTTGAATATCATTACCAGTCACAATATTACCAACTGCTCTTAATGCAGGTGATACAACTTTATAATCACTGTGCCTAAAAACAATAAAAATATAAACTTAAGTACTATAAAAAATTTATAGAAAATATGCAAAAATAATACAGAAAACTCTTGCACTCTTTACCTAGAGATCCCATTTGAAAATGTTTTCCTAATATTTAACAAAGAATCTAATCCAGAATCATGTGTTGCACCCATGTCTCTCCAGTCTCTTTTAACTCAAAACAGTTACTGAGTTTTCCCTTTGATAATCACAACCCAGTTATTTTATTTTGTTCAGTAATAAGACCCAGTCACATGCTTTTGGCTGAGCTATCACAAATGTGATATGCTTTTCACTACATTGTACTGGATGACATATGCCATCTATTTTGTCCATTATTGTGGCACTGAACTCTGGTCACTTAAATAAGATGGTGTCTCCCAAAGTTCTTCACTTTAACATTACTGTTCTTCTCTTTATAATAATATTTTATGATAAAATAATACTTTTAAACTATGTAAAATTCCATTCCTTAACCCACTTTCACACTAGTTTTAGCATCTCTTGATATTTAGTGTCTGAATCATTAATAACTATTAGTATTGTTGCCACTGATGACTTTCTAATACTATTACTTCAACTATGTGCCTTTTCTACCTACTCATCTATCTACTTACTTTAATGTAGACTCATGGATTCCTATTTTATTCAATATATTATGTTACTACAATTTATTTCAATGCTCATATCATCCCAGGCTTAAACAACAGGAGTCCCTTCAAGTGATCTTCCTTCTGACATTTCTCCATTCTTTGGCCACTCATTACTTTCTGAGTTTATCTTATTTTTTCTCAGTCCCAGCCCTGAAATTAGTAATTTCTCCAAGAATGTGCTACTCTACTTGGTGGACAGCAGTGTTTAAAAACCAAGGTTTGGCGTCCCTGTCGTGGCTCAGCGGTAACAGACCTGACTAGTATCCATGAGGACGGGAGTTTGATCCCTGACCTTGCTCAGAGGGTTAAGAATCTGGCATTGCCATGATCTATGGTGTAGGTTGCAGATGTGGCTCGGATCTAGCATTGCTGTGGCTGTGGTGTAGGCCAGTGGCTATAGCTCCAATTCGACACCTAGCCTGGGAATCCCCATATGTCAAAGGTGCAGCCCTAAAAAGACCAAAAAAAAAAAAAGAAGAAGAAGAAGAAGATGAGGAAGCCAAAATATGCTTTTAAAACAAGTTTTCTGATAAGTTTTAAACTTTTTTGTATAGAAAGTCTGTTACTTTTTTAAAAAGGAGCAATAATACCCCAGCAAAGAGAAATATTTTCTTTAATACAAGTAACATACTAAATGTTTTTCAATTCATGGACTTATATACAAATTCATTATTGTAATGAACAAGTAACTATATTATTGATTTTGTGAAAGCAGGAACTGTGTTCCATACATAATAAATTACACAACACTCTAGCATTTAATGGGCATTCCATAAATACTTGTTGAATTATGTCTCTCCCATTCATGAAGAGATTAAAACTAGTAAAGTTCATCAACAAACTGATTAGTTCCAACAGAGTACATAAGAAACAAATTTAAAGGTCAAATTTTCAGTATGCAGCTATTCGTCAAAGTAGAATTGGCAGCTTTTCAATCCTTCCTGAAGACAATGATTTCTGAGATGTTTACAAGGTCATTACTATAATTGCTAAACTAAATACACAATCATATACTTATTAACCATAAATTGTAGTTACATCAAAAGTTCCACCAATCTTCGACAGACTCCAGAATCAATGACTGCTTGAATTTTATCATTAGGTCCATCAGAGAGATATGAAAGGGCCCAACACACATCTGCTAATACATCTGGGTCACTGCTAAACAACAATCGTGACAGCACATTTAAGCAAGGTGAAACCTGGAAGGGAAGAGAGTCAGTACGTAAAGTTTTTCTCTAACTAAAACAAAGGTTTTTTTAGTAAAAGAGTTTCTGGTCAATTTAAAATACAAATTTAATGCTACAAAAATACCAGAGAAATTAAGACAGTCTATTGTTTTAAAATAATGATCATGAAAACCATATATATATATACATGAAACTGATGATTACTATTCATCTTATACTGAGTAAGATACACGCTAATTTAAAGTTCTTAAAAATAATTAAATATGTATCTGGGATCCCCTGTCTATGTCTAAATCATACCCTCCCCCACTCCCCAAAAAAAAGGCATAACAAAACTGAAGAAGTAAAAATGATTCAATTAAGTGTTTAATATGATCATGGAATATGATCCAATTTAAAGGATCCTCACCTTCGGAGTTCCTGTCATGGCTCAGTAGTTACTGAATCCGACTAGGAACCATGAGGTTGCAGGTTCGATCCCTGGCCTTGCTCAGTGGGTTAAGGATCCAGGGTTGCCATGAGCTGTGGTGTAGGTCACAGACGCGGCTCGGATCCCGAGCTGCTATGGCTCTGGCGTAGGCCGGTGGCTACAACTCCAATTGGACCCCTAGCCTGGGAACCTCCATATGCCATGGAAGCAGCCCTAGAAAAAGGCAAAAGACAAAAAAAAAAAATCTTCACCTTACTTATTACATACACATTACTGGAAAGGAAAAAAACAAACAAACAAAAACCAAAACAGAAACACAAATCCCATCTTTGAGAAATCCAGTAGACATTTTTAATCCTGACCACAACTGGTGAACTAGAGAAACTGAACTTTGTGGGGTACTGAGCATATAGGAGGTTGAAATGAAGCACTGGATTAGAAACTAGAAAGATTAAGTAAAAGTTACATACTGATTGATTTGAAAACTTCCAGCCCTCTTGCAATTCCCAGCTCCCAGATCTCCAGTGGTTATTTTATTACCTACTCCACATCTCAACCCAATCTATCCACCTTCCAACAGGAGAGTGGAAAGTCTGTCTCTAGAGAAAAAGAATGGTTTTAGGAAACATAATGAAATTTTGAGTTTCTCCAAGAAAATACCATTTTGCTGCCCAATTATTCTACAATGAAGCCCATTAGACAATGAACCTGGACACCTATCTTCCAGCTTTTCAGGGCCTGCCTCCTAGGCATGTCCAGAGTGGCAAGGATCACCGAATGTACGAAGAGAGCCTCCAGTAGGAAAGAGATCAAGACAAACGAACCATAAATAAAACAGAAATGTAGAAAGAAACTGAGACATCAGAAAGAAGATAGCTTCCAAAATTATAAATCTACCAATAGACAATATGCTGGATCCATAAAAGAACCAAATCCTATATAAAAATGGGCAAAGAACAAAAAAAAATTCTTGAACATATGACTGTGGAAACAAAATTAAAAAAAAAAAAATTGAATGATGAAGGAAACTCTCTCATAGAAAACCCCAGAAAATTTACCTAACAAAAGTCTTAATCCCTATTAATGTAACATCACACTGTAAATCTGGAATGTGTATGTAAAAAAAATCAAAAAGATTCCTAAAGCTAAGGAGATTACATTTTAGAGGAAGAAAGGTTTTCTTTGTTTTTTAATTTTATGGCTGTACCTGTGGCATTCGGAAGCTCCTGGGCCAGGGATTGAATTTGAGCCACAGCTGCGACCTATAGTGCAGCTGAAGCAATGCCAGATTCTTTAACCCACTGTGCCAGGCTGTGGTTTAAACCCACACCTCTTCAGCGACATGAGCCATTACAGTCAGAATCTTAACCCATTGTGCCCCATTTAGAACTCCAGAAGAAAGATTTTTTAAAAAAATTTATATATATATATATATGTGCATACACACACCCACATATATAATAAGCACATATTTATATTAAAAGGTGCTAAGAAAAAATAGAATAAAATGTGTGGGTCAGTGGCTGGGGATAGTGATAAATTTCATGATTAAACATAGTAGTCATGGTAGAGTTCATGCAACAGTTAACTTCTAAGCTAGCACTTACAGGAGATGAGGGAATTAGGTAGATATGAAATAGTGTTGGAAGTCAGTGATTCTCAAAGTGTTGTCCATGGACCCCTGGGGGATTTCTGAAACTTTTATGGGATCTTTAAGAACAAAACTATTTTCATAATTATACTAACACACAGTTGGCCTTTTTCACTTTATTGACATCTGCACTAAAGGTACAAAAGCAACAGTGGGTAAAATTATCAGTACCTTTGCACAAATCAAGGCAGTGGTACCAAAACATATCACAGATCTTTGTATTCTTCACCTCCACACACTTGTAGTTAAAAGTGGGGAGGAAGAATTACCTTGAAGAAGCAGTAAAAATTACTAATTTTATTAAATCTCAACTCTTGAAAACATGTCTTGTGAATATATTGTGAGATAAAATGGGAAATATATACAAAGTACTTCTGTATACCAAAGTACTATTTTATCTCCAGGAAAAACACTCACTTGAATTGCAAGCTGAATTAGCTATTTTCCCCCATGGGAATACCGTTTTTACTTAAAAGACTGTTAATCATTATTCAGTCTTAGATATTTAGCAAATGTTCTTTTTGAAAAATAAAGCGAGCTTTTTCACCATCTTAATTCTGTGTATGTGCAAATATTGTCTAGTACATAAAAAATTACTAAAAGAATAAAGTCCTTCAACCTCAAAAAATCTATTATAAGGAAACTTAAAAGTTTATGTAGACAGATTACTCAATTTATGTATTTTACTCATACCTTACTAAAGTTTGGAGGAGGATTTTTCCCTCTACATAAATTTGAGAGGGCCCATACAGCATTTCTGGTGGTTGTAAGTCTGTCTGAATTTGTTAATAACCTGTCGAGAAAAAGAAAAAAGGAGTTGCCAACTTTACACTCATTTGTCCTCTTTAGCTATTTTCTACTGTCATAACATAAAAACTTTCAATACATTTTATAAGGAATTCAGAGCAACCTTGTAAAATAGGAAAAGGGAGTTTTAAAAATTCAAAATATTTCCAGAAACAAAAATAAACATATCACAGCTCTATTTTTAAAAATTTTAAAATACGACCTGAAGAGATTTTTATAAGATATAAAACACATTCAAAATAAAGAGCATCATGGGACACTGACTTACTTATTTCTATATACTTTAAAAAGAGTAATTTTAAGTTTGTTTTTTTTTTTAACCATGGAAATAATATACTATCCAAATTCAGGAAGTGAGAATACAGGGTTCAAACCAAATAAAGATCAGCTATTGAGAAAGACAATTTTTTTGTTTTGCTTTGAACAGATTGCCTATCTTCACATTTTTATAGGCAACCTGCTAGAAGTACAGAGAAGCTAGATTTAAAAAAAAAAAAATCCTATTCTGGAGTAACATTAGCAAAAATGGTGAAGGGAATTCTGGGAGGCTTATCCTACCCTCAAACACCAAAAAATACCCTTACAAACCCCATCAGAATCAATTTTATCAAACTCTCAAAGACAGTAAAAGTTTACCATAACCAAGTAAACTTTTAATCAGGAAGGAGCAGAAATGTGGTAGAAGAGCTTTCTCACAATATAACTTACCTTTGCTCAATCCCCTCCCTAGCTGGAGGCAACCTTGAAGACAAAGGCTGGAGTTGCCACTGTGAGTTCTGGTTCCAAAAGGGGCTATGGAGACTTTGTTTCCAAGAAATTGTTTCTCTGTTTTGACCTGTCTGGGTACTCCCTGAAGGAGTGATGAAGGCTCTTGCCTTTATTTTGCCTAATTGGGAACTCTCTCACCAAGATCAACAGCTGACCTGTCATCAAAAACCATGGAAGGCAGAAGGCAATGATATATTTAAAGTGCTGAATGAAAAAACTGTCAAGTAAGAATCCTATATCCAGAAAAATTACCCTTCAAAAATGAAGTAAAAGGTTCCCAGAACAACAAAAACTGAGGAAATTCCATCACTAGCAGATCTGCTTTATAAGAGTAACTAAAATAACTAAAACATACTGAAATAAAAGGACAGTGAAAAATAACTCAAGACCGTATGAAGAAATAAAGAACACTGCTAAAAATAACCACATAGGTAAATAAATATAAAAGGGAATATTGGAGTGCCTGTGTGGCTCAGTGGTAACGACCCCGACTAGTATCCATGAGATACAGGTTCAATCCCCGGCCTTGCTCAGTGGGTTAAGGATCTGGCATTGCCATGAGCTGTGCTGTGAGTCACAGATGCATCTTGGACCCTCTGTTGCTGTGGCTATGGCATAGGCTGACAGCTGCAGCTCTGATTTGACCCCTAGCCTGGGAGCTTCCATGTGTCATGAGAGCAGCACTGAAAAGACAAAAAAAGGGGGGGGGGGGAATATTATTTTATTTTTGATTTGTAATTTCCCTTTTTTTCTATAATAGATTTAAAAAACACAAATAAAGAGCAATAAATACAGATATATGTTAATAGGCATACAATATATAATAATGTAATTTGTAACAACAGTAAGTTAGAATGGGTAGGACAGAGATGTAAAGGAGCAGGGTTTTTGTATAATATTGAGATTAAATTGGTAAAAATTCAAGCAAAGTTGTTGTAAGTTTAAGATGTTAACTGTACTCCTTAAATTAACCATTAAGATTATAACTAAAAAATACACTAAAAAGGAAATGAGAAGGGAGTCAATAGAGTGTATTGCCCCCCACCAAAATCAGTTAAACACAAAAGGTAATAAGGAAGGAATTGAGGAACAAAAAAGATTTAATACATAAGACATATAGAAAACAACAAAATGGCAGAAGTACTTTCTTATTAGTATTTAAATTGAATATAAATGGATTAAACTCTTGAATTAGAATTAAAAGGCAGTGACTGGCAGAATGTATAAAAATAAAAACAAATAAACAATAATCCATGAGCCATCTATAATACACTTTAGAAGACACTCATTTTCAATTCAAAGACACAAGCAGAAAACAACAACAACAACAACAAAAAAAAAAACAAAGACACAAGTAGGTTGAAAGTAAAAGGCTGGAAGAAATATTCCATGCAAATAATAACCCAAAGAGAGCCAGTGGAGATATACTAATATAGAAAAACAGACTTAAGTAAAAAACTGTTTAAGAGACAAAAAAAAAATAACATTACATATTGATAAGAAAGATAATCCATCATGAAGTCTTAACACTTATAAACTTGTAAGACCTAGCAACAGAGTAAAATATACAAAGCAAAAATTGGCAAAAGTGAAGGGAGAAATAGAAAGCTGTACAATCACAGAGACTTCAATATAGTTTTCAATAATGGAACACTTAGCTAGAAGATCAATAAGATAACAGTAGACTTCGACAACATTATAAACCAACTAAATATAACAGGCACCTATACAACATGCCACTCATTAACAGAAGAATATATATTCTTCTCAAGTGCACATGGAACATTCTCCAAGATACACCATATGTTAGATCACAAAGCAAGTATGATAAATTTTCAAAGGCTGAAACCATACAAAGTATCTTTGAGCACAACAGAATAAAACCAAAAATCACTAAAAGAAGGAAAACTGGAAAATTCAAAAATGTGTGGAAATTAACCAATGGCTCAAAAAAATTCTCAATTAGGAAATACTTTTAAATGAAAATGAAAACATAGCATGCTAAAACATACAGAATGCAGTGAAAACTTAGGGAAAATTATAGCTGAAAACCTCTGCATTAAAAAAGATCTCAAATCAATAACATAAACTTCCATCTTAATTAAGAAACCAAAAAATTTAGAGCAAACTAAACTGAAATCTAGCAGAAGGAAGGGAACAATAAAAAGCAGAAGTAAATGAAGTAGAGAATAGAAAATCACTAGAGAAAATGAACTAAATCAAAAGTTGATTCCTTGAAAGAAAAGTCAACAAAATCAACAAACCCTTACCTTGACTGACAAGGTAAAAGACTTAAATTAGGAATGAATGATTACTACTTATCTTTCAGAAATAAAAATAATCATAAGAGAATACTATGAACAACTAACTGTAAGCCAAGTGGATAACACCAAAGAAATGAACAATTTCTCAGAAACACATAAACCAGCAAATTGACTCAAGAATAGAAAAGCTAAAGAGACATGTAACAATTAAAGATACTGAACCAGTCATCAAAAACCTCCCAATAAAGAAAAAAGTCCAGCATGAGATGGCTTCACTGGTAAATTCTAGGAAACATTAAAGAATTAAATACTTCTCAAACTCTTCCAGGAAATAAAATAAAACTCCTAACTCATTTTATGAGGCCAGGATTACCCTGAAACTAAAGCCAAAGACATCTGAAGTATGTATTTATATTCCTAATAGATACACATGAAAAATCTTCAACTAATTCTAGGAAACTAAATCCACAAACATAACAGAAGGATTATACACTATGAACTATCCCAGAAATGCAAAGATAATTAAGTACATAAATATCAAACAAAATAACACACTACATTAACAGCATGAAGATAATAAAATGAGACCATGTCAACTGATGCATAAAAAGCATTTAACAGATCCCAACACCATTCATGATAAAAACACTCAACCTAGGAATATAAGGAAACTATCTCAATATGATAAAGGAAGTTTATCAAAAACTCACAGCTAACATCATTCTCAATGGTGAAAGAGTGATCAAAAGCAAGACAAAGTTACCTGCTTTTGCTTATTTATGTAACACTGAACTGAAGCTCAGCCAGAGCAATTAGGCAACAGAAAGAAATAAGAGATATCCAAATTGGAAAAGAAGAACTATTATTATTCACAGATGACATGATCTTATACACAGAAATCCAAAAAAAATCTGAATAGTGCTGAGAGTTCCTGTCATGTCTCAGCAGCTAACAAACCCGACTGGCATCCATGACGACACAGGTTTGATTCCTGGCCTTGCTCAGTGGGTTGAGGATTTGGCACTGCCGTGAGCTGTGGTGAAGGTTGCAGACTCAGCTTGGATCCGCTGTTGCTGTGGCTCTGGCACAGGCCAGTGGCTACGGCTCCAACTGGACACCTAACCTGGGAATCTTCATATGCTATGGGTGCAGCCCTAAAAAGACAAAAGACAAAAAAAAAGACAAAAAACTGAATAGTGCTAATAAATGAATTCAACAAAGGTATAGGATATAAGATCAACACACAAACATCAATTGTATTTCTATACACTGGGTACTAAACAAGTCAAAAAAGAATTCCAGGAAACAATTTCATATAAAACTGCATCAAAGACTAGTTTCCCTGTGGCACAGGGGCTTAAGGATCCAACACTGCTTCTGTCATGGTATAGATTTGGTCCCTGGCCAGGCACAGTGGGTTATGGATCCATTTGTGGCATAGGTCACACCTGCAGCTTGCATTTGATTACTGGGTTGCAGGTGAAGCCAAAAAAATTAAAAAAAAAAAAAAACTGCATCAAAGAAAATAAAATTCTTAGGAATAAATTTAACCAAGGAGTTCAAGACCCTACACACTGAAAATTATAAAATATTGTTGAATAAATTAATTTTTATTGCAGGAGTTCCCGTTGCGGCTCAGCAGTAACGAGCCTGACAAATATCCATGAGGACGAAGGTTTGATCCCTGGCATTGCTCAGTGGGGTAAGGATCTGGCATTGTGGGCTGTGGTGTAGGTTGGAGACACGGCTTGGATTCTATGTTGCTGTGGCTATAGGGTGGACTGGCAGCTGCAGCTCCTATTTGACCCCTAGCCTGGGAGCCTCCATATGCCATGGGTATGGCCCTAAAAAGCAAAAAAAAAAAAAACCCACAAAAAACAATTGCATTAAAAACTACACTTACCCTTGTTTTGTGGAATAATTACTTTAGCACAGTAAGCATCAAGTAAGCAATGACCCTGTGAAGTGTGGCCTAATAGAACATAAAGACAGATATGATATAACTGGAAATTTTTTTGTTAGCTTTTACTTACTTTCAGGTTATTTCAAGCTTGATTAAAAATAAAATTTAAAAGTATCACTGAAGAACTTAACTGTGTATATAGAAATAAAGTGTAGAAAATAGTTTTCTTTTCCAAAAGTAGTTATTTAATTGTGATAAAGTACTTACTCTAAAAGAGGCGGAAGTATTTCACAATTCAAAACAAAATCTCTGCATTCTGCATTGTCACCAGCAATATTACCAAGTGCCCAAACAGCCTTATAAAAATAAGAAAAAAAAATTATTTTACAATAATATCTTAAATAAGAAGCTCTCTCTTAAGAATGAAATTTCAGTGTAGGAGGAATAAAGTGATAGTTTTCAAGATGTTTAAAAAATCTCTATTCTAGTAGGACACAAGAGGAGAAAACTTTGAAGGTAATTTTAATAATATTTTTAATCAAACTGAAGCACAGGACATTTAAAAATTTTTCCTTACATGCTAGTGAAATGTTTATTCTGTTTAACAAAGAAATAGTTTGTCTACTCTGAATCTACATGGAGAAACAAAAAATAGTTGACCCTTAAACAACAAAGGTGAGGGGTTCCAACCCCTGCACAGTTGAAAATTCATATGTAACTTTATAGTTGGCCCTCCTTATCCAAGGTTCACAGACTCAACCAACCTCAAATTGTGTAGTACTGTAGTACATGTTTACTATAAAAAAAAAAAAGTCCATGGGTAAGTGAAACACATAGTTTAAACTTGTGCTGTTCAAGGGTCAACTGTATAACTATTAAATGAACTTTCCAATTTCTCATACTAGAGGTTTGCTCCTATGCCAAGGAATCCACTCACTTTTTACTGACTTGTAAAAGAAAAAAGGAAAAAGGAATGAGAGACAAAGCACTGAAAAGTAAGGTAAAACTAATGTGAGAATTGGCTGAATTGATGATTGAAAATAAGTTTAGAGTTAGTCCAGGCTCATTATGATTTTTTTAAATAAATGGTAGTAAAAGTTCAAATTATTTACTTATTAAATTTAACTTAGATGATGAACTGCACAAATGCAAATGATTATTCTCATTTCAAGTTTTTCATATAGGTACAAAAGCAGACTAGGTTACTTTTTCAAATGGGAAATTTTAACATTTAAAATATGACTTAGGGGAATTCCCATCGTGGCTCAGTGGTTAACAAATCCAACCAGGAACCATGAGGTTGCGGGTTCGGTCCCTGCCCTTGCTCAGTGGGTTAACGATCCGGCGTTGCCGTGAGCTGTGGTGTAGGTTGCAGACACGGCTCGGATCCCGAGTTGCTGTGGCTCTGACATGGGCCAGTGGCTACAGCTCCGATTAGACCCCTAGCTGGGAACCTCCATATGCTGCGGGAGTGGCCCAAGAAATGGCAAAAAATAAAAAATAAATAAATAAATAAAATAAAATATGAGTTAGGGAGTTCCCGTTGTGGCTCAGCAGTAATGAACCTGACTAGTATCCATGAGGATGTGGGTTCGATCTTTGGCCCTGCTCAGTGGGTTAAGGATCAGGCACTGCCATAAGCTGTGGTGTTAGGTCACAGGACACAACTCAGATCCAGCACTGTTGTGGCTGTGGCACTGGCTGGCAGGTGCAACTCCAATTAGACCCCTAGCCTGGCAACTTCCATATGCCGTGGGTGCAGCCCTTAACATATACTCTAGACCCAAGTTTACTGTCTATTTTTTTAAGAAAAATCTTTTAAAGTAATGACAATTTGCACCCTGTGAAGTCTAATATTTTGTCAGTGGGGATATCAATTTGTATAACGTTTTTGGAAGTTAGTTTTCAAATATGTAATAAGAATCTTAAAATTTTTTCTTTGAGTAAAGTCATTTTTCACTAACGAAACAATCGAGGCAATTATTAATATCAAGACTGATATATAATTATGTTCATCATAACATTAAGACTAATAAGCTAGAAATAACTCAAACATACAACTATTGAGGAACAGATAAATTATGGTACCCAACTGAATGGATAATTAGCAATCAGTAAAATTTTCCTGGAAGAATAAAGTCATAAGAAAAGGCTCTCGGAGTTCCCGTCGTGGCACAGTGGTTAACAAATCCAACTAGGAACCATGAGGTTGCGGGTTCGGTCCCTGCCCTTGCTCAGTGGGTTAAGGATCCGGCGTTGTGGTGAGCTGTGGTGTAGGTGGCAGATGCGGCTCGGATCCTGCGCTGCTGTGGCTCTGGCATAGGCCAGTGGCTACAGCTCCGATTAAAGCCCTAGCCTGGGAACCTCCATATGCTGCGGGAGCGGCCCAAAGAAATAGAAAAAAAAAAAGACAAAAAAAAAAAAGAAGAAAAGGCTCTCAATACTACTGTTAAGTGGAAAAAAATACCCATAAAAAATATAAACAAAAAAATGGAATGGTAGAGAGATCAAAAGAACAATTTGCATGAAAATGATTCAAAACAGAAATATCATGTAGTTCCTATTATGGCTCAGCAGAAACCAATCTGACTAGTATCCATGAGGACACAGGTTAGATCCCTAGCCTTGTTCAGAGGGTTAATAAGGATCCAGCATTGCTATGAGCTGTGGTGTAGGTCACAGATGTGGCTCAGATCTGGCATTGCTGTTGCTGTGGCTGTGGCATAGGCCAGTGTCTACAGCTCTGATTTGACCCCCAGCCTGGGAACCTTGATAGGCCGTGGGTATGGCCCTAAAAAGACCAAAAAAGAAAAAAAAAAAAAAACCCAAAAATTTGACTTTGGATGGTACAAATTACATGATTAAATTTTCCCTGCCACGACTTTGAGAATTTATACATAACGTTTAATTTAAAATAATGTGATATTTTAAAATGAAACAGGCAATTCATTCTTCCTTTCTTCTAAATTTTTTTTTTTTAAGGGCCGCACCAGAGAGATATGGAGGTACACAGGCTGGGGTCAAATCGGAGCTGTAGCCTCTGGCCTACGCTAGAGCCACAGCAACACCAGATCTGAGCCACGTCTGTGACCTACACCACAGCTCATGGCAACACCGGATCCTTAACCCACTGAGTGAGGCCAGGGATCAAACCCGCAACGTCATGGTTGGGGTTTGTTTCTGCTGCGCCACGATAGGAACTCCCCTTTCTTCTAATTTGACACTTAAATAGAAATTACAGTATCCTAACGAATGTAATATACATAGGCAGTTTGGTAAAAATGAACTTTAAATCATAATCGCAAATGGTACTTTCAAAAGAAAATTAAAATCTAGTAAGTATAATAGTTCAAATTAGATACTTACTTGTTCTTGAACATCTTCATGCTCTGAATTAAGAAGTTTGATAAAAATTGGAACAGCCCCAGTTTCAATAACTACTTTGGTATGCAGAAAAGTTCCAGAAGCTATATTAGTTAATGCCCATGCAGCTTCAAACTAAGGAAAAATAAAAGAATAAATGAGAGCCCCAAAGAAATGTCAGAAAGGGGAAAAAAGGGAGAGAGGGAGTAAAGACTTAGTTGAACAAGTCTGAGAGAAAGACTGACTTATGATTAATAAGATTTGATGTGAAATCAGATTTCACAGGCAAAAATGCTTTAATTTTTTTTTAAAGGACACTTCAATCTGGAAAAATAAGAACTGAGAATAATATAATGAATATTTATAAAATCACGAGCAATAAATAAACACACATGAATTTATAATTCATAAAACTCCTTATGTTTACTACTAGGGAGCCAGGTATTCTAAAGCAAATGTCTCTAAATAAATGAGACACTATTTAATAGAGTAATAGTATATTTATGGAACCTAGAATCATAAAAGATATTTTGTTTTCCTAGGGACTATCTAGTCCCAACCTCCTTACTTAAGAAATAAAATTAGAAGCCCAGCCATCCCTGGACATTGGAGTATGGTCATAAAGAAGTAGAAAGAACATTATCCTTAGTTGGTGTTTTGAGTAGTAGACTGAAATACTCCCATTGCAAAGGCAACCTCCTAAATATAGCCTTCAATTTATGAATTTTAAATATTCATGTTGGAAATATTTTAAAATTTCTTATCATTGTGGTGATGAAAAAGAATTCAAGGAGTTCCCTGGTGGTCTCGAAGCTAAGGATCCGAGCTGCATCTGTGCATCTGCGCATCTGCAATTTATACCACAGCCTATGGTAATCCTGATCCCCCACCCACTGAGCAAGGCCAGGGATCGAACCCTCATCCTCACAGACACTAGTTGGGTTCATTAACTGCTGAGCCATGACGGGAACTCCAGAACAATCTTTTCTTTTTTTACTTTATTTTTATTTTTTTTTTACTTTTTTTTTTGTCTTTTTGCCATTTCTTGGGCCGCTCCCGCAGCATATAGAGGTTCCCAGGCTAGGGGTCTAATCCGAGCTGTAGCCGCCAGCCTACGCCAGAGCCACAGCAGTGCAGGATCCGAGCCGCATCTGCCACCTACACCACAGCTCACCACAACGCCGGATCCTTAACCCACTGAGCAAGGGCAGGGATCGAACCCTCAACCTCGTGGTTCCTAGTCGGATTCGTTAACCACTGCACCATGATGGGAACTCCAGAACAATCTTTTCTTAAACAGTTAAAATGTTTGCAAACTTCAGTAATTTACTATTAGCAGCTAATTATTTAGAAGACATCTTAAAGTTGTTACTACAGTATAACTGAGAAGCAACTGCTCTTTAGGACGAATCTAAGTATGGTCACATTTTAAGTAGATTATACTGACTTGTTCTTTTTTCAAAGAAAGAACCAATCAATCAAATAAAAATGTTTTAAGAGGAACAAGAATTTATACTAAAAAGTTACAGCTATAGTTAGCTAAGAGCCAAAATAAATTTAACTATTATTAAATTAATATTTTGGTTTAAGGTTTTCTAAAACAAAAGTTATTAGAGGTACAAAATTTTTCTAACATTAGGAATGACTTTATATATTTTTCCCAAAATTTTTTAATAAAAGCAGTTCCAAGAAGAAATCAGCATTGCAACCTTGACCAAGGCAAGACAGAAAGCACTACCTTTTCCTTTAATTGCCAAGTATTTACTGACTGCTTACAATATATTCAGTACTATAAAAGTTGCTTTCTCTAGAAACACTAATCCTATGTCACTTCTGGAAAGAGTTTAAGACAGAAAACTATAGAACTCACTTGTAATGTACAATTTTCATTTCTTTCAAGAAATTTTACAAATCTCTGTACAACTCCTGGTTTCTGTATAACTTGATCAATTGGTGGATTAGGTTCTAAAAATTAAAAAAGAATTAAGTTATTACATAACACAGAAACACAATGATCTGGTCCCTGTGTCAATTAACAGGGCACACAAAATAATACTTTCCTAGGTTCTGCTGACCCAGTTTAAAATCCTTAGCTGGACATAGCTGAAGAAAACAAATGTCCTCATAATTGCAATGCTTACTGTAAAACAAATCCTTTTTTTTTTTTTTTGGCCATACCGTCAGCATGCAAAAGTTCCTGTGTGAGGAACTGAACCCACACCACAGCAGTGACCATGCTGGATCCTTAACTTCAAGACCTCCAGGGAACTCCTCAAATTCCTTTTTTTTTTTTTCTTCAAATTCTTTTTCATTACCACAATGATAAGAAAATTTTAAAATATTTCCAACACATATTTAAAATTCATAAATTGAAGGCTATATTTAGGAGGTTGCCTTTGCAATGGGAGTATTTCAGTCTACTACTCAAAATACCAACTAAGGATAATGTTTCTTCTACTTCTTCATAACCATACTCCAATGTCCAGGGATGTCTCTTTCAATATTAACCATTAATTGCTTAATGTCTTTCAGCCAATTGAGGTTCTATTTTGTCAGGGTATTGTTTATTATTTTAAAATATGCTATTAAACTATCTAGAATTCTTGATAAATTTTCATGAAATGCAGAGGACTTTTGAGAACCATAAAACCTCTAAGAAATTTTAAAACAAAGACATGCAAACTTGACAGAAAGGCATTTCAAGAGCTGTGAACTATTTTGACAGGAACTCACAAGAATCAGTAAAAGAAAATATTTATAATTTCTGCTATAAGCCCAACCTGGACAAGGCCAATCCCACTATAAGAAAGAGAGAAATCATTGATTTTATAAAAAGAAGATACTACATTAGAAAAAAAATAGAATACTCTGAGGAATTAGGACAAATGAAGATAAAATCTTAAGACAGAAGAATTAAATAATAGGGAAGTTGGGATATTAAAAACTGGTGGCAAACTAATATTCTTAAATAGAATTAAATCTAAATTAATTCTGTTAATTAGTTATAATAATGCATATACCAAAAGAAACCTTGAAAGAGAATGTGATAAAATGAAAAATTAATGTTATTAGTAATACATTTAAATCATTTTTAAAATTACTTTTAAAAATTAATGTTTTATTTAAAAAATATTAATCTGGGAGTTCCCACTGTGATGCAGTGGGTTAAGAATCCGACTGCAGCAGCTTGGGTCACTGTAGAGGTATGGGTTTGATCCCCAGTTGGCACACTGGGTTACCACAGCACAGGTCAGCAGCTGTGGCTCGGATTCGATCCCTGGCCTAGGAACTTCCACATGCCCTGGATGCAGCCATAAAAAAAAAATTAACGTGACCAAAAAAATAATCCAAATTAAAAACACAAAAACTGTGGATGGTCAGGAAGAGGAAACCATTCTTGATCATATAGGATTTCCTAACATTGCTAAGCTACTTCAGCTTGGAAGATAAGGGATGGAAAACAAAAGTTAAATGTACTTATGAAAAAGAAGTACAATAAGAAAGCAAAAGTAAAAGCCTTGTAATCTATGCTGACCTGAACACAACAGTTCTTTTACTCCTTATATGTTGCTAGATATTGTCTCCCTTAGGAAGATAAGGTGGCTAGCCAAGGGCAATTTCAAAATCTTAATACAAGCAGATATAATTAAAATTACTAATCCTATAAATTCTATACATGAAAGACAAGACAGACTTAAGGATTATATTTTTGTTTAATAAGGAACTTTTATAAACTTAATATAAAATTAGATAACTAGATAAACTATAAATTAAAAAGGTCAATAATTGAAAATATTCAATTTAAGTACTCAAAAAGATGCCATACAATGTTACTATTATACAAGCATTATTTGCTTTTTTAAAGATAATTATACTAGTAAGAATATAGTGAAATGGGAGTTCCCGTCGTGGCACAGCAGAAACCAATCCAGCTAGGAACCATGAGGTTGCAGGTTCGATCCCTGGCCTCGCTCAGTAGGTTAAAAGATCCAGCATTGCCAGTGAACTGTGTTGTAGGTTGCAGATGAGGCTCGGATCTAGAGTTGCTGTGGCTCTGGCAGAGGCCAGCGGCTACAGCTCCGATTAGACCCCTAGCCTGGGAACCTCCATATGCCGCGGGTGTGGCTCTAAAAAGACCAAAAAAAAAAAAAAAAAGAATATAGTGAAATGAAATAAATACCTATACAAACTAAAGATGGGAGTATAAATTAATACACTGTTTATTCCCTTTGACCCATGATTTTACTTTTATAAACTCATACTAAGGAAGTTTTGGATTGTACAAGGATTTATGTAGCTTTGTTTATGATAATCAAAAACTGTGAAAAAATGAAATATGATTAAATTATTTTACAGTCATCATGCTCTGATGTTATGCTGCCATTTTTTTTTAATCTGAAAATTATTTCTAAAAGAATTAAGAATATGTATCTCTAATTTGTTTCTTGGCAGGGGGACTAATGATTTTTATATTTGCTTCTTTAAATTTTTTTTATATTTGTAGATACTCTACAATCAACATGTGTTACTTTGACAATGTTTTAAAAAAGATGTGATTTAAAAATACATTTTAGAGAAAAATTAACTACTGGCAAAGAAAAATGCCTTAAAATGAAAAAATATCTAACAAAACTCATAAACTCTTAACAATATCAAATAACCATAATGAAAATCAATCTTGCCTTTAGAAAGCAGCTTTCTAAATTTCTGTGTTGCTGTTAGCTGTTGATCAGCATTATTAGAAAAAATCATCTGAACCATATCTGTGGTAATAACTTCTTCCTAAAACACAGAAAATATAATTATTATTTAAATATTTTGTATTAGTAATTTTGCTGTATCACCATCTCTGAAATATTATTGAAATACAATTTTAAATACACTTTTGTAATATCTACCTCTGGAATGGGTACAGTGGAAGTGATATCTGGATCCTGGATAGGACTTTCTAACATAGATTCGTCACTTTTGGGCAAAGAGACATTTCTGCGTTTGAATAACTGTAAAAAAGAGAAATAACCTTATATGTTGAGCTTTCCATAAAACATAAATTCCTATAGAATTATATTTTCCTTTAAGTGAACAAAACAATAATCATATAACTAAAATTCTGAATATTTCAGTATTTTTTTTAATATTTCAATATTTCTTAATCATTATACCACGAACACCTAAATTATCTATGAGAAGTTAAACTTTCTGGGCTAGATTAGTTCTTGCCCTTTATTTCAGCTTTCGGTCATTCTTAATCTCAGATCTTTTACCAATGGCCAGTCCCATAAGCAGAACAACATTTAGATTTTACATTTTAAGAAGCACATATACCTATACTGGATTATAAAATGTTTAAAAATGTTTCCAAGAAAATCTTAATTAAAAAGCAAACTATTACATTAGTGAGTTAATGTGATACATTAACAGAGCTGGTAACAGATTAACAAAGAAGAGAACTCTCAGAAAAGATGTCCTGATGCTTATTAACTCAGGAATGAATAAAGGAAAAAAAAAAGAGGAGCAAAGAGTCTTGATCAGATCACTGGGGAAGATTTATAGATACATCTTGTACATCAAAATTGAGGGAAAAAATCTGATATCATATTCTTTTTCATAGCTAAGTAAGTTCTGTTGTTCCTCAGTCTATATACAGTTCTCTTTCTTTTTTCTTTTTGTCATTTTAGGGCCGCACCTGCAGCATACGGAGGTTCCTGGGAGGGGTTGAATCGGAGCTACAGCTGCCGTCCTACACCACAGCAGCACCAGATCCGAGCCATGTCTGTGACCTAAACCACAGCTCACAGCAACGCTGGATCCTTAACCCACTGAGCGAGGCCAGGGATCAAACCTGCGTCCTCATGAATACTAGTCAGATTCGTTTCTGCTTAGCCACAAAGGGAATTCCAACACAGTTCTCTTTCTAACCATTCATTCAAATGATTTTTTTTCCCCTGAGTTCTTAACTATAATAGAGAGTATACTCTATTATAGTATATAATATAATTTGTCATATAATATACCACAAATGGGGGGTAACAAATCATAATCATATTTCTAAAACAGGCTTTTTTCTACTTTCTTCATTGTTAGCCTTTTTCACATGTAAGTTTTAATCCAGGTATGTAAGGACCACAACCTCCTAACTATTTATGAATACCTCTAAATTTAAGTATAACTGGAAAAATGTTGAGATACACTCTTTTAAATGAGTTTTTTCTATTCCTTACATCATACCTACAAGGTTCAAACAGGGAAGGCTAAGAGATCTGGTTGATGAGACTACAGGAAGAACAGTATGAGTAGCAAAGGAAGAGGATTACAATTAACTTAAGGGCAAGAGCTATGAAAACCACAAAGCAACAAATGAATAACTTTTTTTTAGGGGGCAAATCTTACAATGACAAGTGAAAGTGATCTAAATACGCTCAAGAGTAAAAATTTCTTAGCACTGGAGTAAAATATTACCATAAAAGGCTTATCAATGAAACAGAAAAGCAATTCTTATGTGACTAAAAATAGCACAGGATTCTGATTCATGAATTTGATAACATTATTCCTGGAGTCTAACAAATTAAAAAATAGGGTAATCTATATTCAATTTCCTAAAACATTTTTTATTTAAATTTATCTAAAAATTAGCAATAATACAACTTCTAAACTCTGTACATAATAATGTTTTTATGTTAAACAGAATTAAATATTTTAAAACACCAACCTGTTCTTCCCTTTTTTGTTTTCGAAGCTGTATTCCTTCTTCTTCTCTTCGTCTACGCATCTCTTGGGGATTTAGGGCTTTATTCTTGTAACTTTTCATTCTATAGTTATCCTTCCCTGGACTAGCCATGGCATCTTAAAATTAGAGAAGAAAACAGATACCAGTAACACTCAAAACAACACAAGGTATTTACTCTAGGTCAAGTAAATTCAGGCTCAGTGACCAAACAAAGCAACAAAAGCCAATCTGAAAATTATTCCCTCACTCCCATATCAAAATTGGAGCAAAGTGACCAAATATTTTAAGACTTAACTACCAAACAATTAATAGATTTTGGTCTAAACATAGACAGAGTCATTACCCTAACTCCACTGATCCAGAGATGTACTCCCCCATCCCTGGTATTTTAACCTTTCTGTAAGTGAGATGCACCTTAAAATTACTGTCAGCCAGGAAATGATCATGAAATAGTTGGGTAAAAAACTTCTAAATTATAGTTTCTGGAAAGATCAAGAAAAAACAGCAATAAACTGTCTTATTTTCAATAAAATATGTTATCAGGCTTCAGTAAGCAAACCTCAAATATTTATTGGGATCCAGCTTCTTTCATTTACTTAAGGAACTTCCTTGGGAACTAAAGTCACACAGGTCATAACTTATGACCACAATACCAGTTTTTAGCACGAGAATATAATTAGTTCTTTTAAAATACTGAAATACTTCTAATCTTAATTTTTATGTATTTTTATGTTTTTAAAATATTAACATTTACATAAACAATTTATCCATTCATTGATATATCCAGCAAATATAAGTGCCTAAAAATAAGGCAAGTACCATAGGAAAGAAGTAATAGATTTAATAACTAGGTCACTGGTAAAGACAAAAATTTCACTAGTGGTAGGAGCTAAAGGTAGAATGGAATAAGCTGAGGACTTCACAATGATTTAAAAGTACAGGCGCCTTTGAACTATTAACACATGTATGGTCTAGCGATTAAAATCCATTTACAACCAATAGCCCTCTGTATTTAATGAACTTTTTAGCAATACTGTGAGAACTTACAAGTATTTACTACTGGAAATAGGCCAATCTAACTTTCTTAATAATAACAATAACTAATATTATTCTCTGTTTCACGAATAAAAATTCTGTCTCAATAAAAGCTTAGGTTCTTGGAAGGGAAAAACAGAGATCAGAGTCCATTACGTTACAGAGCAAACTGGGCTTCAACATTAGTTAGTGAATTACACTCAATAAGTATAAAATATCTTAGCAAAATGAAATGTTCACAGCAATAAGCCTCTTAAAATATTTATCACCTATACATTAGGCATTTTCTAAACCACTGGCTTCTAAACTTTTTAAATCACACATCCTTCTGTATGCAAAATACATTTGGGAATTCATTCTTGATATATTTATACACACATATTACTAGATTAATAAACTACCCCATTATAAATTCACACAGAATTTTTTTTTTAAAGAACAGTTTTAGGGAGTTCCTTTATGGCACAGTGGGTTAAGGATCCAGTGTTGTCACTGCACTGGTTCAGGTTGCTGCTGAACAACCCCTCATGAGTGGTGTGGGTTCAATCCCTGGCCCCAGAACTTGCACATGCTGTCAGCGTGGCCAAGAAAAAAAAAAATTAAGGTAAACAAATGGAAGTTCTAACATTTTCTCCCCACATCTGACTGAATTACCTTGTGTCTCCCAACATACACAGCAGACACTAACCCTAAGACTATCTAGGCAATGACATTAAAATCTTCCAATGTAAATGTTAACCAAATAAAATCCAGCCCCCCAAAACTTATATATCATTTGTTCCTTTTCTTTTATAGCACTTCTTGTTTCTGATTTAACATCTGTCTCCTCACTGCAGTTACTTTAACAGGAATACAAGAGCTCTCCTTTGGCGGAGGGTTAAGGATCCTGTGTTGTCACTGCTGTGGCTGGGGTTTGATGCCTGGCTTGGGAAGGTCCAGATGCCATGGGTGCGGCCAAAAAATAAATAAAGGGAACGTAAAATCCAAGGAAAATGAACTTTAAGGGTGCCTTACCCAAGAGGATGTTTCAGTGGAAAATAGCTTAAATTAACCATATTTCAAAGGCTACTGTCTCATACAAATTATTTTAAATATAAGAAATGCCATTCAGACATTTTAAAGTTGTTAAATAGAGGAATTTTTTTCTAGTCATAAGCTTATTTATTTATTCAGCTCTTTGGAAAACTATGTTGAGGTTGGGCAAATAACTGGAATCTGATTACACATTAACATAATTTCTTGTCTTCATACAGCCTCCATTTATATGGGCTTTAGTGTCTATTAGTAAAATTACAAAATCAGTACAAAGGGGGCAGTGCACCAAATAGAGCCCTAAACAAACAGTACTTGAAGATCTAAAGAACAGGGTCATTTCTTGTTTACCAAAAGAGAAAGTCACTTCCCTACAAAACATAAACCACTTAGTGTTGTAATTAAGAGACACCAAATCAGAAGATACTTTATAAAAAAAAGTGTTCAACAGACTTGTTGCCAAGGCAGAAATGGGGAGGGGATAGGATGCACTGGGTGTTTGGGGTTAGCAGATGCAAACTATTACATTTACAATAGATAAGCAATGAGGTCCTATTGTACAGCACAGGGAACTATATCTAACCTTGTGATAGAACATGATGGAAGATAATATAAGAATGTGTGTGTGTATGCATATATGCCTGGGTCACTTCGATGTACAGCAGAAATTGTTAAATCATTGTTAAATCAACCATAATTTTAAAATAGTTAAAAACAAAAACAAAAAAATGTGTTCAAAAAGCCCAAGAGTAAATGCCAATGTCATATTCTTTTGAAGTATCACTATCCCATTTCACAGCTTTCAATTCATTTCATCTCTTATGCATTATCAAGGAGACACTACTAAATTTTCACTTTGGCAGTGAGCTGGCAGATATTAGAGAAGCACCTAACCCACGCTTGCCGGCGTCAGAACTGAGCCTTTCGAGGCACCTGCGTCCAAGTGGAAGGCAACTTATGCAGGCAGAAGGTGCGATACGCAGGCCTATGGAACCCAATCTGCTTTATTCCGGACACCATAAAACTTCTAATAAGCTGCAGGAGAGATGGCCGAGTCCCAGGAGCGAGAGGTAACACTTAACAAGACCAGGTACTGAAGAGGAGGAACTACCAAAAACAGTGAAGCAGGATGATATCTCCTGCCTAAAGTTCTTTTTGAAGACCAGCCTGACTCTGGGAGAGTATACGTGCTCCCTGCGCCTCCCCGTCCTCAAGAGAGGCTGCCACGCCCCCGCCACCACTGTCTGCCACAAGAAATTGAGAAAACCCCAGTGTGGGCTGGTCCTGAACCCTATAAATAAGACTGTGGCTTCAAGACCCAATAGCTCCCAAAGCCTAAACTCACCCAATCTGGTCTGTGTCACTCCCACTTACTCATTAATGTGGCACTATCCAGCGCCGCTACTTCCCAGTCCCCGGCTTCGGCGTCTGCTGCGGTATCAGTGGGTCCACCACTCCGCCCCTAGCGATGAGTATAGAGACCAGGCTCCCAACTCAAGATGGCGGCCACCTGCGCCCCTTACCCGAGACCCCAAGGGTCGTCTCCCAGAAACCCTTGCACGCGGCGGCGGCGGCGGCGGCGGCGGCGGTAGCGGCTGCATAGCCCAGCAGAGGGGCGGAGAGAAGCGCGCCCCAGCCCCACCCACCCAAGGAGGAGCCGGCCCCTGCGCGTGCTCAGCAATTTTACCCCCGCGGAGTTGCTGTGGCAGCAGTGTCCCACTGTCCCAGTCCTCTGTGCCCGCTCTCATTCATTCATTCGTTCGTTGATTGAATAATTCATTCGTTCATTTTACAATGCAGTATTGATGGAGGGCCTAATCAATGTCAGGCATTGTTTTAGTATTAAAGGTAAAACGGTGTACACAACGGATAGAAGTCCTAAACTCATGGAGATTTGTAGAGCCTCCTCAGCTTCATTTGTTCTACCACTGCACTCTGCTCATTTGTTTCAAGCTTTTCAGTTAGCCATGTGTTTAAATTTTTGGATTATATAACATCTGTGGATTTTTTGACAAAAACATAGTCTGTGACATATGTAATGAGTAACTCCAGATAAAGTACTCTAAATTGTTTTAACACATAAAGCCTTGTAATACACCCTGGGGTCGAACAAACAGTATTGAAAACAAATTGTTTCCCACGTGTAATGCTAGGCACATCATGTATTAGATATATAACACATGATTCCTTCTCTGAAGAAGCTCCTGTTTGCCATCTCTTGCTCTTTTTCTCTTCCACCCCACCTCCCTTTTGTTCTATTTTCTGAGAAAATTTTTTGGATTATTTTACAGATTTCCACTGATTTTTTTTTTAATTCTGCTATTGTATTTTTTAAATCTCAAGAGCTGTTTCTTATTTTTAAATTCAGGGCTCAAGATAGTGTTAGCTTGTAGTCTTGCAGCAAGAACATACCTTAGGCATCCTCCATAGTTTGGAATTTGGCACATAGCATTACAAACTCTTCATTGATAATGTAATAAAACGTTACAGAGTCAGGCCCTAGATAGTGGGTATTGTGGATTCGTGTAATGCCCTAGGACCAGCCTTGGGAATTCATTCACAAAGACCTCAACCTTGCCGGGAAGATGCAAGAATGACTACGACTCCCAGAATGCACTACAACCCCAGATTAGCGTGGAGCGGTGCATCCTGGGAGTACATTCACTCGGGGAAGGAGAGGAAGAGCTTTTTTGAATATTTTTCTGGGAGTTGAAGTTGTTCGGAATCGCTGCTTCTCTTTTCGGCTTTCCGTGAGTCTCTGGGTGTAGGGGGCTGCCTCAGTCTTTCAGGCCTGGAGAGGTAATCGACGCCGCGCACGCACGTTTCTGCCCCGGACCCAGACGGCTTCAGCATCGGAACCCGAAAAGGAAGCTAAGCACAGGGCAGGGTGGCTGCCGCCGTCTCTCCGAGCCACCAGGAACTGATCATCCCAGCCCTCGTTCCGTAGGCCCACCCTTTGACCCATTTAGTATCTGGGCTGGTTTCAGGCCTTGGCCCGGGAGATTGACACGGATCTTTGAGCAGGTTCGGCTTTGTGGCATTCCGGCCCTTCCCACCTCCTCACCACTTACCCATCCCAGCACCTCTCTCTGGCCTCCGTACATCTCTCGTCCCCTCGTTCTGAGCTAAGTGTTGGGCAATTGAAGCTTGTTCTCTGTACAGCGGTGCCCCAGACACAAAAAAGAACCTTTCTGGGTGTGACGTTCTTTCCACTGGGGGTTTGAGAGAATTTCCTTCTAAAGTCGAGACTGTTTTCACTTGTATGAAGTGAAATTAGAAAAATAAGGACAATGTAGGGAGTTCTTATACAGTTAAATTTATTTAAATGATTGGGATAGTTTACTTGTTTTTATTTCCCGTTTGTTTTAAAATAATTTTTAGCTGAAAGATAATGTGTAGTGGAAAGGTTGTAGCGGGAACTGCTTCCTAAAAATTATTTCTTAGCGAAATCACCTTTTTTGTCGGTAGCCAGTACCTCAAAATGACTGCTGATTTAGTATAACTCATAGGCAGAACCTCAAAGAGATGAGATATCTTACCTAAAATTATGAAAGGTGAGATAATAATCCAGTTCTCTTGGCTCTGGAATCTACTCTGCTCACACTGATTTTATTCTTTGAGTTGAGAATACAGCGGGCCTGACTGGGTTAGCATTTTGGCTAACCATTTTCTGGAGGCAGTGAGGTACCTGAGCCAGGGTTTTCTCCTTATAGAATGATAATAATGGTACTTAAATTAGTTTGATATGTGTAAAGCTCTTTACCTTTTAATTGCTGTTATTAAGATTTATTTACTCAATTCCTTGTTAATAGCTTTAAAGTTTGATAAAGTTCCTTCTCTTTCTTTGTTTTCTTATTTGGTTTGTCCTACCCGGGCAGTTTTATAAACGTTATTTTTTCTTTACCTCAGGCCAGACACACCTTTTGAAATTTTGAAAAATTATCTAATTTGCATCATTATTGCCTTTGTTTTATCAAAACCGTAAGCTTGAAACACAAGTTTTACTTGAAATTTTGGATGAAATTTATATGTAAATTCGTGTGTTCAAGGAACAGTAATTTCATCTAAATAACCCAGTTTTCAGTAACCAATGTAATTACTCCAAATCACTTTATAGAATGTATTTTCTTTTTCTTCATCACTTAATTTCTAACATAAAATAATACTGTATTCTTTTTCAGTTTCCTGCTTTACCATGCTCTCTTGTGATATTTGTGGTGAAACAGTAACCTCAGAACCAGACATGAAGGCTCACCTAATCGTTCATATGGAAGATGATGTTATATGTCCATTTTGCAAATTGTCAGGTGTGAGTTATGATGAAATGTGTTTTCATATTGAAACTGCTCATTTTGAGCAAAATGAGCTAGAAAGAAATATTGAGAGGATTAATTCAGTACAGTACGGAACTTCTGACAACAGGACGGACAGCACCCTGCAGTGTAGAATGGAAGTTAATTCAAGTATTCATTCAGCTTGTGCGTCTAATCATCCAAAAATTTTAGCTCAAAGTCTGCCTAAGGAAGGATCTTTAAAACATAAAGGCTTTCATTCAGAGAATGTAACTGAATCCAGAAAATTTCTGAAAAGTAAGGAAAAACAGTCTGACCTAACCAAAATAAAAGGATCAATTTATGAAACAATGTATAGTCCTCCTGAATGTCCATTCTGTGGAAAAATAGAAGATTGTAGTCAAGATATGGAAACTCATGTGAAAACAAAGCATACCAACCTTTTAGATACTCCATTAGAAGGTAAAGTGTTTATGTAATAAGCAGCAGTAGTCTCAACTTAATAGGTGGTGTCCCAAAAGTTGGTTTATACATCAGATGACTGCAAATGTATTTTTAATTTTCAGTTCATAGCATTGTTCATTTGCCTTTATTGGGATATGGAACTATAGTAATGGAAATTTTGATGCAAATTAAAAATGTTTCAGCTATATTGAAAGTAGTTTTAGAATCTTTCTGAGGAGAAATAGTCTCATAGTCCAGTTTCCAGAGGTATCTTTTTTTATTTTTTTAATTTTTTTTAATACCAGCCCAGTGAACTGTCTGAGACCCTGATTTTCTGTTATTGAGTTCTAGTTTGAGTCTGTTATGACCAGAGAACACACTATGATGAAAATTCTTTTGAGTTTGTTGAAACTTGTTTTATGGCCTAAGACATGGTATATTGTCTATCTTAGTATATGTTCCATAGACACTTGGGGGGAAAATGTGTATTCTGCTATTGTTGGGTTGAGTGTTCTATATTCGTCGATTAGAGTATGTTGTTGATTGTGTTCAGATCTTTCATGTCCTTGTTGCTTTCATGTTCAGGAGTCCTACCAGTTTTTGAAAGGGGTTGAAGTTCCCAATTGTAATTGTATAATTGTCTGTTTTTCCTTTCAGCTATATCAGGATTTGTTTCATGTATTTTGAGTCTCTTTTGTTGGTGCATACACATTTAGAATCATGTCTCTCTTAACTGTTAAGTTTTAAGAGTAATTTATATATTTTGAATGCAAATCCTTTAGCAGATGTGTTTTGCAAATATTTCCTCTTGGTCTGGGGATTGCCTTTTCATTCTCTTAACAGTGTCTTTCACAGAACAGAAGTTTTGCTTTTAATGAAGTTCACCTTATTTGATTTTCTGTAATGGGTTGTGCTTTTGGTGTTGTATCAAAACTCTTTGCCAAACCCAAGGTCATTAATAGTTTTGAATTTTACACTTACATCTGATTCATTTGAGTTAATTTTTACAAAAGGTTAAGGAGAGTGCATAGATTACTTTTTATTTAAATTTAATAAATTACATTTTCTAGAGCAGTCTCAAGTTCACAGCAAAATTGAGTAGAACGTACAGAGGATACCCATGTACCCCCTGTTGTCCCCATATTCTCAAAACCTCCTCCACTATTCAATAGCTCATACTAAGTGATATATTTGTTAAAATCAATGAATCCACACTGACACATAGATATTACTCAAAGTCCTAAATTTACTTTAGGTTTCAGTCTCTCGTGTGTGTATTCTACAGGTTTTAACAAATACGTAGTGACATGAACACACCATTTTGTAGCATACAGAATAGCTTCACTGCCCTAAAAATTCTGTGTTCCACTTAGTCCTCCTTCTGTCTTTCTGTTCACTGGCAACCACTGATCTTTTTATTGTCTCCATATTTTTGTCTTTTCCAGAATGTCACATAATTGAATCATACAGTATATAGCTTTTTCAGATTGGTTACTTTCACTTGGTAATAAACATTTAAGATTCTTCCATGTCATTTTATGGCTTGATAGCTCATTTTTTTTTAAGCAGTGAATAATATTCTTTTGTATATACCACAGATTATCTCCTTCCTACTGAAGAACATCTTGGTTGCTTCCAAGTTTTTGCAATTATGAATAAAGCTGCCCTAAATATCCACATACCAGTTTTTGTGTGGAATAGAAGTTTTTAATTCATTTGGGTAAAAACCAAGGAATTCATAATTCTGGATCACATGGTACCACTTTTTCTGGCAAACTGCACCGTCTAGAGTGGTGGCTCATATCTGCAGCTCTTTGATGTCACTCTCCCTACTAGACAGTATGATCCCAGTGGCCAGGTTCATGCCGAATGCTTGAATTCTGCACCCCACCACTCAGTCTAGAGAGTGCTGAGAATCCAGCCCCTCCAAATCTGTATTTAGATGGGCCTCTACTTACCATTTGATTTTCCTTTTTCCTTTTCTTGTTTTGACTATAGACCTGAATGTTTATTTAATATTTTCCTTTATTTGTAGGGATAAGAGAGGTTTTTTCTTCTGTTCAGTCTTCCATCTTGACACTAGAAGTAGAAAAGTTGTTTTAGATCCAACTACAAAGAGTTTTTATTTAATAAAGTCAGCGGGTAATAGACACTCTTTGATTTGGGGGTGGAAAATCTAAAACTGTTAAAAATAAAAGCAACTAAATTATATCTCTAATACAGACTGTGATGAACCACTCTATGGCTGCCCTATGTGTGGGCTTATCTGTACAAATTACCATATTCTCCAGGAACATGTTGACTTGCATTTGGAAGAAAGTGGCTTTGGACAAGGTATGCCTATATGTTTAAAAATAAGAATGTCTTGACTTAATTTCTACTTCCTAGAACACTATCTACTTTTTAAAATTAGTGATACAGAGGGGGAAAAAAAGCACACTGGTTAAAAATAAATCTGTCTCTTAAAAAAATTCCAGTGTGGCTTCAACTTTTTTAGAAGTTTTCTCACAGAAAAGTTATAAAGGATGAACTATTGTGACTGAACTAGGAGTGTGTACCCAGGGTTTTGCCTGACCATAAGTATTTAGAAGACAGTGAAATATTGTACAATTTTAAAAATCTGTTTGTTTTGCAAGTTGAGGCCATTTTCTTTCAGCAGCTGAAAGTAATTGAATTTAGCATCTTGTCAGTAAAAATTGTTTATGAACTATGAAGCTGCCATGTGGCATATATAATTTTATTATTTATTTATTTATTTATTTTTGTTTTTTAGGTCCACACCCACGGTATATGCAGGTTCCCAGGCTAGGGGTCGAATCTGAGCTACAGCTGCCAGCCTACACCACAGCCACAGCAACGCCAGATCCGAGCCACATCTGCGACCTACACCACAGCTCATGGCAACGCCAGATCCTTAACCCACTGAGCGAGGCCGGAGATTGAACCCACAACCTCATGGTTCCTAGTCGGATTCGTTTTCTGCTGTACCACCATAGGAATTCCTTATATGATTTTAAAAAGAATGTGAACTAGGTGACTTAAAAGTTTTTCAAGTGCATTTCCAGCTGCTTGCTTAGCTTCTTTATTACCACTTACTGGTTTTACAAGAGATTCTAAAGTTTTCCTCTGTCCCCTGTTTTAATAGTGGCATTGATTAAGTAATCATGATTATGCCTTAGAAGTGGAAAGATCCTATATGAGTTTCACAATTCCATTGAAAGAAAATATGAAGTAGACTCAGAGAAACCATTTGTGTTCTGCTGGATTTCAGTTTTATAGTTATCTCTTGTTAGTGCAGGGGTCTTTAGTGTTCATTATCAAAGATCCTAGTACCAGTTGGTAATGTCCATAGACAGCATTATGTGCTCACTCAGCCTAACAACAAAATGAGAATTCCTGGAGCAAAGATAAACGTACTCTACTGCGGTGGTTCTCTACTAAGTACTGTGGAAGAATAACCCTCTGAAGTTGAGTGTCTGATAATTCTTACTTTGTTTATGATTAGCTTTGTATGGTTACTAAATTATTCTGTAAGCCTATAGTGGATAATGAGAGAAATATATGATCTTAGTAAATCAATATAGAGAACCTCAGAACTATGCCAAAAATCACTTTTGATTTGCACGTCTCCAACAGTGGAAATAGGGACCACATTGGAAGATGTAGCAGAGGTTGTGAGGTTTGAAAAGGAAAGAGAGACTATTCAAATGCATAACAAAACATCAGATTGGGAGGTCAGGGAGATGCTGGCCAGAAGCCACTGACTAATGGATCTGTGGGACAGTGGGTAGAGAGGAAAAAGGGCAAGATGTTGCAGAGTTGTATGATTTGCTTGGGGTCAGACTGTAATTAAGTTATGATCTAATATCTGTACTTTATAAACTTCCATTACTTATATTTTTATACCCTTTATTGTTTTCTTTCCCCCCTTCCCTGATATTTCTTTTAAAAACCTATCTGCCTTGTTTGTGTTAATAAGGAGCACCACTCAAGGGTGTTACTTAATTTCTCTAAGTTCTGGTTTCCTCGTGGATAATAACACCTAGCTTCCTAAGGTTGTTGTGAGGATCCAAATGAGATAATTAGTGAGAAGTGCTTGTCACAACCTAAATACTCTGAATAGTAGTGATTTAAATGGTGTTTATACCTTTACAAAAGTAGTTCAGGTTCTGCTAGATTTGTACTCAGTGTTTCTACGACGTCATAGTTATGAATAAATAGCAAAATAATAGCATTTACTCCATTTCAAAATATGCGTTAACATACAGTTGAGCTTTGGTTTCAGCAGTTATTTTATTCCAAACATTAAAAATATATAACAGGCATGGATAGAGTCCAGTGTTCTAGAGATCTAGAATTGGCTCAACAGCTTCAACAAGAAGAAGACAGAAAGAGGAGATCTGAAGAGTCAAGACAAGAAATGGAAGAATTTCGGAAGCTGCAGGTACAAAGATTAATAACAATTATGTTATTTAGGTTTGGCAGAGTTCTTATTTTTCAAATATGCTATCAAGATTTCAGCCTAGGAGTTCCCGTCATGGCTCAGCAGAAAGCAGTCTGACTAGCATCCATGAGGACGCAAGTTGGATCTCTGGCCTCACTCAGTGGGTAAAGGATCTGGCATTGCTGTGAGCTGTGGTGTAGGTTGCAGACCAGGCTCAGATCCCTAGCATGGGAACCTCCATCAGCCGTGGGTGCAGCCCTAAAAAGACCAAAAAAAAACCCACACACACACAAAGATTTCAGCCTATTTGTCTTTATTACACAAAATATTTTTTTACATATATTTTTATAGTTCATAATCACCACCATTTGTAAATACTCATTCTGGTCATGTATTGGTTACTGGGCTAAACACATCACATAAAATATCTCAAAGTCTTCACAACTCCATGAAGAAGTTATTTCAACTGTTTTTTTTGTTTGTTTGTTTTCTTTTTTTTTTTTAAGTAGCAGATAAAGAAATGGAGCCATAAAGTACTTAAGTAGCTTAACTTGCTCAGGGTTGGGCTTGAGACTCAGAATTTTAAGTCTTTTGTATGAATACTTAAAACACAAGCTTAGAATTAATGTCTCCTGTTTGACTCTTAAATTCCTTTAGTGATTGCAATTCACACACTTAGAAAGAATCTTTTTTCTGTTTTGTTTGTTTGTTTTGTTTTGTTTATACTTTAGGGCTGCACGGGTGGCATATGGAAGTTCCCAGGCTACTGGTCAAATGGGAGCTGCCGCCCTACACAACAGCCACAGCAACACAGGAGCCAAGCTGCAGCGTCTGTGACTTACACCACAGCTCCTGGCAAGGCCAGGATATTTAACCCTTTGAGCAAGGTCAGGAATTAAACCCACACCTCTTAGATACAGGTCAGATTCCTTACCTCTGAGCCATAACAGGAACTCTAGAAAGACCCATTTTTAATGAAAAATGCTTTTTGATAACATCTGGTACTTCATTTATCTTAGGTGAGTGGTGGTATCTGGTGAACTAGGCTGGTAATATCTATTATGTTTTTAATGCATTTAAAATTTTAACAGCTTTTTCTGCTTTTTTTTTTTTTTTTAGTCTAATTTGCTATACACTGTGTCGTCTGTGTTAGTAACGCTCATAGAGTTTTTAAATGTTTCTTCCTAGGTGCTGATAGGATAGTGTGTGACTGAAAAGGGTTTATGATTGAATAATTGGACTTATGATTGAGTAGCTTTGAAAGTGCTCAGTTAAGTAAACAGGTTTATATACTTGAAATCTTCTCAGAACCTTTAATATGCTAATATGCACTGTGCCTATCATCATCTTTCTGGACTTACTTGACCTCTGACTTTTTCTCTGGTGTTTCACACATGGCTGTGTGTGAGATCATTTCATTATCTTTCAGATAGCTAATTTAGGCTATTTTTTTCATTTGTGATTCATTTATTTGCAAAATTATTTTCCCACCAGTATTCAGAGGTGAAAAGGAAGTTGGTGGTTCCTAAATCTTCTTTGTTTTATGTAATTTTAAACATTATCAATACAAAAAGTTTTCAGTATTTAAAGGAGTTTATTTTGTAACTTTGCAAGTTAGTTGTTTAGATATCAGAAATATTTTCTACAGGGGCTGGGTTTGGGGGTTTTTTTTAGTTTGTTTGTTTTTTGTTTTTGTTTTTGTCTTTTTAGGGCCACACCTTCGACATGTAGAAGTTCTCAGGCTAGGGGTAGAGTCAGAGCTATAGCTGCTGGCCTACACCACAGCTCATGGCAATGCTGAATCCTTAACCCACTGAGCAAGGCCGGGGATTGAACCTGTATCTTCATAGATACAAGTCGGATTCATTACCACTGAGCCATAACGGGGCTGTTTTAACATATTATTTGAGATTTTCTGCAGTGTACAAAAACATAGTTCACTTAATATATAGAATGAACCAAATAACAAGTACTGACAGGTTTTCTTGAAAAAATCAGCAGTATATACAGAACTCATCTGCCTTTCACAGTACCTTTAGTAGGAAGACAGGATTCTCTACTTTCCCTACAAGGAAAGCAAGTCTCTTGCTGTGATGGTTTTTTGTAGAGAAAGGCTGTTATTAATGCAGGGATTTTTGTGTGTATGATTTATTTTTCATTAAAATCCTTGAGTTGATTTGTATAAAGTCTATAGACCAGAATGTTTCAAAATGCGTTTTTTGATATATAAAATAATGGTAAGTTTCCATCTTCATTGACATAAAGGGAGATAAAAATTGAGTAATTCATTTTTATGTTTAATAGAGACAATACGGTTTGGATAATTCTGGAGGGTACAAACAACAGCAGCTACGAAATATGGAGATAGAAGTGAATAGGGGAAAAATGCATCCATCTGAATTTCATAGAAGAAAAGCTGATATGATGGAATCACTAGCTATCGGTATTGATGATGGAAAAACAAAAACTTCTGGTGAGTATTTAAACAGTCAGATCTTGGTTTACTTCAGTGATCTTCCATACATCACTGAAGTAATAATTAGAATTATTTGAATTTTGCTTAATTTTCATAATCCACAGTTTATTTAGTTTTAGGTGAGACTTTGTAGAAATAATTTTTTAAAATATGTTTTAAAACTTCCAAACTTCTCTATTTTTACAGTAAATAATTCACTTTTATATTGTATCAGTTTACTTGATGTTTGAAATGGAACCTTTTAGAAAAGGTTTTATTGAGTGCTTACTGTGTTGCAGACAAATACTGTCTAATAGAATGTGAGCCACATAAATAATTTTAAATTTCCAGTAGTCATATTAGAAAAAGTAAAAAGTAGAAAAAGTAGAAAAAGTAAAAAGGACTAGGTGAAATTAATTTTAGTATTTTTCCCGTGTGTCCATATTATTCAACATTAATCAGCATTAAAAACTGTTAATGTGATATTTTGCAATCTTCTTGCATTCTTCAAAATCCAACGTGTATTTGATACTTTACAGAATATCTCAATTTGAACAAGTCACATTGCAAGTATTCAGGTAGCCACGTGTAAATAGTGGTTACCATATTTAGTACAATTTCAGGTGCTAAGACCTTTATATATTGTATCATGTAACTCTCAAAACAAAAATCCTGTTTACTGTTAGATTTTTCTGGATGAGGAAATTGTGACTTGGGACAAATTACTTTCCCAGGTAAAGTTACATAGCTAGTTATTGGCCTACCTAGTATTCACAATCGGATCTGCCTTGTTCCAAAAAAATGCCTTTTTCTTGATATTTTTAACTTTCTTTTTAGAGCCACATCCATGGCATATGGAAGTTCCCAGGCTAGGGGTTGAATCAAAGCCACAGCCGCTGGCCTACAGCACAGCCACAGCAATGTGGGATTCGAGCTACATCTGCAACCTACGCCACAGCTCATGGCAACGCCAGATCCCTGACCCACTGAGTGAGGCCAGAGATTGAACCCACATCCGCACATCCTCGTGGATATTAGTCGGATTTGTTTCTGCGCCACAACAGGAACTCCCACTTTTTTTTAACATATCTGTTAGTGTAGTTAAAAAAAATTTATATGGAAACAGCTTTGTTCTCATCACCCAGCTTTTATGAAATTTAATGTTTTAAAACTGTGAAACTTTTCATATGAAACATTAAACTGTTTTTGTATACCTCTTTGATTCCAATTTCTTCTCTTCCACAAGGGGAATCATTATCCTGCATTGGGTATTTATCAGTCTCATGTATGTTTTAATAATTTATCTCATATATAACTTTTCATAAAAGCATAATATTTTGTATTTTAAATTACATGTGAATTGGTATACAACATGTATCCTCTCATTGGATTTGCTCAAATGTGTTGAGTCTTATCATTGTTCCTCATTCATTTTGATTGCGGTGTAGTACTTCCTCATATGACTTAGATTGTTTCCCATGTTTTCCCATTCTTACAAGTTTTCAGCTTTCCTCTTCAAGAGTTTCTCTAACATCCACACTAGAAATACTACATTAAAGGGCATGTGTGTAATTAACTTTGTTAAGGTTATTATGGAGTGTTTTCTTAAAATGGTTATAGTCTGCCTCTGTGTCAATGTATTCTGATTCACGATTTGTATTGTGACTCTTTAATTTTTACCATTTAATAGTACATGAGAGGGTACATCTCTTAATTGCATTTCCCTGATGTTCTGAGTTAGTTTCTTCTGTAAATAACCTATTCCTTTCCTTTCCCTTCTCTGTTGGGTTGTCTTTTTCTTATTGATTTTGGAAGTCCATTAGGTATTCAGGTTACTAATTCTTCATTGATCATATGAAGAACAAATTTCTTCTTTAAGTCTATAATTTGCCTTTACATTTTGTATATGGTATCTTTGATTAGACAGAATTTTAAAATTGAATACAGTCAAATTTCTCACTCTTTCCTTTTATTTGTATTCTAAGTGTCTTGTTTAAGAAATTCCCCCATCTTTGAGATAATAAACATATGCTTTTATATTGTCTTTAAAAATTTATACCTTGCTTTTCATATTTTGACTTTTAATTGGCTTGGAATTTATTTGTGCATAAGTTTGTGAGAGAGAGGGCAAAGGTATGAATCTAATTTTTCCCCGTATTTATAGTAATACTTATAATACTAGGTTGTTATTGCTTATTCATCTCAGTACCATTTAGCAAATCTGTACTATCTCCATGTATGTGTAATACGTATGTCATATTTTCATATATCCGTCGGTCTGTTTCTGAAAGCTGTCTTTATATTTCTCCAAGGATCTCCCTGCAAAAAGGTTTCTGCACAGGATAGCGCTTCCCAGCAGATGCCTAGTACGATACATTTATTTGTTATTAGCAATAGAATATAATTTAACAAGGTCAGTCTATCCTTTGTTAAATTATAAATTCTAGATGATCCCTAGTTCACTAGGTATGTGCCAAACCTGAAGCTTGCCCCCCAGGCTGAAGCTCTAGGACAAAGAAAGACTGGAGAATATTATGTCTTTTGTCCATGTGGTACCCTTGAGGGCCACTCTTCCAAGAATCATTTTTCCAGTTGTCATAGTCATGTGGGACCCAGGAATGCATGCCCTTCTAGCCACCAGCATCAGGCCATCAGGGGGCATCCCCTGGGTGGCAACAGGGGCGCCAGGTATAAAACCAGAGCACTAACCATGTTAAAGTCTTCCCTCCAGGAGACACTGGCTCTCTGAAAACTTCTCTAACCCTTGGAGGGAAACAGACGTCCAGAACCAGGAAATCCTGAGTCCCAAATAAGATTTTTATGTTTAGTTGGTTATGAAAATGTTAACCGAAGCAGCTATTATTTTAAGAGTTTCTTGTTATTATCTTAATAATAGAATATAATTTAACAAAGGATAGATTTGTCTTGGGAAATATCTAAAGAGCTTTAGTGGCTAAGAAATATAAAAACTTTATTATGAGGAAATTTTCCCTTAAAAGCAAGTTACATGATGTTGCTAGGATGGTGTTACCTAGACAATGAGGCAACACTGAGTTAATAATAACTATGCCAAAGCATATTAGAATGTACATAACTCTTTTTTTCTATTTTTCTATTATTCCACTTGATTCTTAAAGGTCTCTCTCAAATCTTGATTTCTTCATCAAAGTCTATGATACTGAACCTCACATTAATTTTTCTGAATTCCTGGAGTACCCATTCCATGCTGCAACATTTAGTACTCAGTTATATAGCGTAGTAATTGTTCTTTTTCGTGACTTATGTCACATGTTTTAAGTTCCTTGGAAAAGATTATACTGATCTGTATTTCAATCCTCCATGGTGTAGGCACAGCTACAACTCTTGGTTCACATAATTGTTTTGATTTATTGACTCTACCTTCTTACAGACAAAAGCCCATTTTCCTATGGGATACCCTCCATTCAAGTAAAACATTTAGTGATTGTCTTTTTGGTACCCTGTTCTATATGAAAAAGTACGGGCTATCCGAAAAGACTTTCCTGCCCATAAGCTTCATAGAATCTGTCAAGTAATACAAAGAACTTTAGTATTCTGCCATGATGGAATATGGCTAGTACCTAGGAGGCACAGCAAATAAATATTGATGCTTAAGGGAAAGAGGACCTTTTTGTTTGGGGTTGTGGAATCAGGAAAAGTGTTTATGAAGACTGTAGCATTTGCTCCTGAAAGTGTCAGTAGGATTTGAAAATACAAGAAGAGTATAGTAGAAGGAGGAAAGAGATGGAGTCAGATATACCCGATCATAACACCTTGTTTATCTCAGTCCAGGAGAGTTTAAGGAATATTGTCATATACATCTTTTGTATCCTTAATGCTTAGCATAGTACTAGGTATATAAAAAGTGCTTAGCAAATGTTGTAATTGCATGAAAACTCTATGGTCAGAATCATGTTTAATTCCTTTACATGGGTTATAGACAAAATTATGGTAAGAATAGTGGTTTGAAATATAATTAAGTTAGAGGATAGCTTGCTGTGGGATTCCTATTCCATGGATTAAAGCTATTCCATAGGCAATATGCTAGTATTAGGAAACTTGCAAGTGGTAAACAAGCAAGATGTAAACTAAGATTATATCAATAAAAAGATAATGAAAATGAAATCAATAGGATTTAGAGGTGGCCTTGAGAAAGATGATGTTAGAAATATATGAGACAGCCATAGAACAATGAACATCCTTCTAAACCTTCTAAATCTCTTTTCCACTTTAGGAATTATGGAAGCACTTTACAGGTATTACCAGAATGCTGCCACAGATGTGAGACGTGTGTGGCTTTCTACAGTAGTGGATCACTTTCATTCATCTTTTGGTGACAAAGGTTGGGGTTGTGGTTACAGAAATTTCCAAATGCTGCTTTCGTCATTATTACAAAATGATGCTTATGGTGATTGCCTCAAAGGTATGTGAAATAACAATACTCTGAGCTTATCATCTGGTAAAGTACATGCTCTGGAATAAATTAATATATAGTAGGCACAACTCATAGATTTAATGAAGATGTATTTTAATGAATACTTATATTAAAAACCGGAATTCTGATTGAAGGAAGAAAAAAGATGATACAATAGAAAATGTTAGAAATAACTGTCTTAACTGCATTGTAGGTTCCTCTAGAATATATGGTATACCACTAAATGATATTATTCAGTACTTTAGTAACTGTCATATTACATGTTTGCTTTGTATAATTTTAGATATGTCGGTTCCATGCATTCCAAAAATTCAGTCTATGATTGAAGATGCGTGGAAGGAAGGTTTTGATCCTCAGGGTGCCTCTCAACTTAATAACAGGTTACAAGGAACAAAGGCCTGGATCGGAGCATGTGAAGTATATACACTTCTGACCTCCCTAAGGATAAAGTATGTACCTAAACACCCAAGTTAATGTTATCATATGTGGGAGGTTTTTGTTTGTGTTTTTCTATCAAAGGGATAGTGAGAAAATAAAATTTAAGTAACATTGATAAAATAAAATGAAAGATATAATGTAAACCAGCAATTCATTCCTTTTTTCATGCTTTTCTTTGTCCTCAAGTCCACTGTTTCTCAGAGGCAGCTGTCACTTCCATTGTTTTCAAATAATATGCTCTCATGACTTCTTCTTGGTTTATCAGTTTTAGACATTGTCTATTGCATTCTCCTTATATCTCCCACCTGTTTACCCTCAAATCTTATAATATGGTTAAATCTCAGTTTTTATTAAGTTAAAAGTCAGGTTTGTATCACGGCTGTGTAAATATAATTCATTGCTGATTTTATATCTTTCTTGAAAAGCTTTCAAAATTTTCCTTGAGTTAAGAATTGCCCTTTTACTGTTTGACTGCATCATGGTCAAGTTTTTTCCAAAAATTCCCCTTTTCATGTAATCTGGGGCAGTCCTTATTCCTGGACACCTTTTTCTTGAAGCTGTCTGTCCTCTTTGCTTTAGTCTGGATTATTTGCCTTCTAGGTCCCTTCCACAGCTCTAATCATGTAGCATTTATTCATTATTTTCTTGAATTGGATCCTGGATTTTTCCTGGATTCCATGTCTTTCTCTTTTTTTGGATTACTCTCTTTTGCTTGAACACTTCCTTTATTAGCTTCCTAAGAAAGGGTACCTAGTCTTATTGATTGATTGTTTGTGTGGCTGTGTTATTTTTCACTCAAAATCATTTCCAGATCAGATTAAGTTGTTACTCTATTGCCTTCTAAGCAGTCAGTATTACTATTTAGAAGATAAGATGCCATCTGATATTTGTTCCTTTATGTATAACCTATTTATTTTTTCTGGAAGTTTTTTCCCATCTTTTCTTGGCCTTATACTATGACATTTCCATCATTAGATATGGGCTTTGATTCATTGTGTTAGGCATTTGTTTTTCCTTTTATCTGGAATTGTAGGTTATAAGATCTGAGTATAGCAGTTAAGAGCTTAGACTTTGAAGTAAGATTGCCTTACAATTGATTCTAGCTCTCTGCTCATTAGCTCTATGCCTTAACTTGTCTGTGCCCTAGTTTCCTCATTGGTAATAGAACGTAAATAGTAACTGCTTCATAGAATTGTAATGATAATTAAATGAGATAATACAGTGCTTAAGACTATGACTGGCATGTAGTAAGAGCTTAGAGGTTAACTGTTGTTTGATAATTATGATCCCTTTATTTTCTTTTTTCTTTCTGGAACTCCTAATAGTTGGCCGTTGAACTTCTTTGATGTTGTAAGTTTATTGGTCATGTCTCATTTTTTCATCTTTGCTTTTTGTTTTACTATCTACATTTAATCAACTTTATCTCCCAACTACTCTATTGAACTTTTTGTTTTCACAATCATGTCTTAATTTTAAGGGCTAATTTCATAGCGTTATAGTCTTTTATGGTAAAATGTTTTTCCAACATTTCTTTTCTAGTCCTTACATTTTTCTGTTTCTTCCATGTTAAATTGTTTTCATGCCTATTTATTTTAGTCTTTTCCATTTAAAAGGCTCTCTTCTAACTTTTAAAAATCCTTAGCTGACCAATTCTAAAATGAGGAAAGAGGCAATAAAAAGCTGATTGGTGTCCTATAGGATTTCATGGAGCTTGTAAATGAGGAGACTTCTTAGGTGAAGTTTTCTGTGTGGTCGGGGACTCTCAGGTATCAGTATAGAGAAAGATCTTTTCTCAGAGGCCATTCAGAGAAAAGTTCTCTACTCTTGCCTACAGCTCCTACACTGGTGGAGGGGGAAGTTGAAGCATGATTTGCCCTCCTTATGCAAATTTTCAATTAAGCTCATATTTTTAGCACCGCTACTATGCTACTCAATACCTAGTGTCACTAATCTTTTATCCTCTCTTGGGTTTTAAGACTACTGTCTGTATTTTTTTGCATTCACTTTTATGTTTCTCCTCTCCTGCTTTCCATTTTCAAAAATATGTGCCAGTTTCTTGTCTATCCCCATTATCTTCCTCCATGGGTATTTAAATCATTTTCTCCTTCACTGTTATGTTGTTGGGCTCTCAAGAAGCATCAGAGATAGATACTTATGATCATCCCTAATGGGAAGTTTTGCCTTAAGCTTCATGGCTCTATATTCCTTTTATGTTTGTTTCTATGTAATCTAGCCAGTGTTTTACATCATTTCTATCATAATGATGTTGAAGTTGAAGTATTTCTTAAATCTTTTTTTTTTTTTTTTTGGCTTTTTAGGGCCACGCACGCGGCATATGGAAGTTCTCAGGCTAGGGGTCTAATCGGAGCCACAGCTGCCAGCCTACACCACAGCCACAGCAACACAGAATCCAAGCCATGTCTGCAACCTACACCACAGCTCACCACAACTCTGGATCCTTAACCCACAGAGTGAGGCCAGGGATCGAACCTGCAATCTCATGGTACCTAGTTGGATTCATTTCCACTGCACCATGACAGGAACTCCTTTCTTAAATCTTAAATAGAAAAACTAATGTATGTATAATAACTTTATCAAATTAATTAAATCAAAAGGGCTATCTTAATGCTCTCAAAATTTCTTTTTTCTCTCATCCTTTTTGCCATTCTGTCCACACCTTCAGATTACATATGCTTTCTCATGTCCTGAGCTTTTAAGTCATTTTTAAGGAAAGGAAGATTTTTGTCTAAAATACCCAACATATCCAGCTGTTTTCTTAGTACCTGAAATAGTTTAGTTTTTTAGTAAAGCCTTTTTATTACTATACCCTGAATTTGTTTACTAGTTATTGAAATGTCTTCCTTTGGCTTTCTATGAGTTATACTCCATAGGATACTATTCAGATTCTAAATGTAAGCCTGCAGTCAACTGGTAACTCAAAAGCACTGTTCTTACTTTTTGAGAGTGTTTCTAGAAGTTCAACATTTAAAACTCAGTATTAGTCAGTTGAAAGTTATCAACACTAAACTTGCTGAGGCTAAAGATAGTAACCATTATAGTTTGGGTGTATTTGGAGACTTTCTGACCAGGAGGGACAAGGATAAGATATGTGTGCTGTATTGTAAAGTGAAAAATAAAGCTTTTAATTGCTTTTCCTTATACTAAACCTTTTCAAAATTGTTGCTGAAAAGTGTAAATAGTGCTTCTGGTTAAAATAATTTGGTTTATTCACAGTTGACTTCCTTTTGAGAAAACAATACCATCATGGTCTATTGCCAAATAGAAGATAGATGTATAGATTCAGGTACATAAAGATTTTTTTCTGTGGTCTTTATGGGTATTCTTTTCTTGTCTATTATTAGATAAGAAATTTTAGAGAGCTGGCAGGAAAAATATTTAGGATATTTTTGATAGCTTCAAATGATTATCGAGGAATTATAATTAGAATTCGGCTTCTAATTGATCATCTGGTTTAGAGACTTTAGAATAAAATTAAAGATTATATGTACACTTTTGAAAATCAAGTATGATCTCATTTACTACTAACATAGATTTTCTTTTTTTTTGTCTTTTTTGTTTGTTTGTTTGTTTTTTGTCTTTTTGCCTTTTCTAGGGCTGCACCTGGGGCATATGGAGGTTCCCAGGCTAGGAGTCTAATTGGAGCTGTAGCCGCTGGCCTGTGCCACAGCCACAGCAATTCAGGATCCGAGCCGCATCTGCAATCTACACCACAGCTCATGGCAACACCAGATCCTTAACTCACTGAGCAAGGCCAGGGATCGAACCCACAACCTCATTGTTCCTAGTTGGATTCATTAACCACTGCGCCACGATGGGAACTCCTACTACTATTATAGATTTTATATGTCAGGAAATTTTTATAACTTGTGTCAGTCATCAACCTTATTAATTTATTTAAACTATTTTCTCACGAAATAAGTTTTTCAGATAAAAGAATTTTTATTTTATTTCTTCTTACAAAAATAATACTGAGATAAAATTAATCCTAAATTAGGGATTTTGTTGTGTGACTCCACTGATGAAAATGTTTTTTTTTTTAATATTTTCTAAGTAACCCCTTTTGTCAATTTTTTATAGGTGTCGTATTATTGACTTTCACAAGTCGACTGGTCCTTTGGGTACACACCCTCGCTTATTTGAATGGATATTGAACTATTATTCTTCAGAGAGGGAGGGGAGTCCAAAAGTAGTGTGTACATCTAAACCTCCTATTTATCTTCAGCATCAAGGTTAGTATAACTTACAGATAGTAAGTGTAACTTACAAGACAGTATCTTTATAAGACAATTAATTGGCTTAAGCTTCAGAATAGGTTAGGATTCTAATGAGAGGAGAGGAGTATTATGACATTACTTTGATTTTTAGTTATATTGTCATTACAGTACATTCCAGTAATGGATGGTATCCTTGGCGTCTTCGGGGCCCCCTGGTCCACTTGGTTCACTCTTCTTTTATTGTTCATCCCTTACCTTTTTCAGGTCTTTACCTTACTTCAATGAGGTCTTCCCTAAACACCTTTGTAAAAATTTCTTCTCATTATCCTTTCACCCTGTAGCACTGGCATGTCCTATCCCTCTTCTTTACTTTATTTTTCTGCATCTAACATTATAAGTATAAACCTCACTTACTTACCCTGTTTATAAAATATTTCTTTTTTGTTTGTTTGTTTTTTTGTTTTTTAGGGCCGCATCTGTGGCATATGGAAGTTCCCAGGCTGGGGTTGAATCAGAGTTGCAGCTGCCAGCCTACACCACAGCCATAGCAACACAGGATCCGAGCCTTGTCTGTGACCTATACCACAGCTCATGGCAAACCAGATCCTTAACCCACTGAGTGGGCCAGGCATCGAACCTGCATCCTCATGGATACTAGTTGGGTTTGTCACCTGCTGAGCCACAACAGAACTCCTAGAGTGTTTCTTCTTATTAGAATATAAGCTCTATGAAGGCAGAAGTGTTTGTTTGGTTTACATCTATACTACTAATGGCCTGGAGTAGTGCCTGGCATATGGATATTTGATATATCTTGTTGAATGAATTATTTGGATTGACAGGAATAAGAAGTAAATGTTAGGAATTTCATTGTTTTGGAATACAAGCTATAAAGGTTAAGCCTTTGCCATTGAAATTCTAGTATATATAAATTTACTCTTGTTTACCTTTTGTTGCCCAGTAGGTAAATTTCAAATCCTTTCATTTGAGATAATTTGAATTAGAAGGATAAAGGGATTTGAAGAGCAAAACTAAAATATATGGCATAGTAGAAGTAGAATTTTATTTGCTGTGAAGCCTTTAGAAAACTAAAATTGGATAAGGGAAAACTGAAGGTTAGAAAGTGGAACTAAACTCTTGTGTCTTAGAACTGGAAAAGCTCAGATAACCTATATGTCAGAGGGACTGACTATATTTATATTCTAAGTACACATTTGCACACACACTATATATGGAAAGTTTATAGTATGTCTATATGTCTGTGTGTGTGTGTATATATATATTATATGTATATAGTGACTTGTATCTGTATATAGGTACAGACAGGTAGATGTGACACACACACACATATAGCTGTTATTTAATTTTTTCATAGGTCATAGTCGAACAATTGTTGGAATTGAAGAGAGAAAAAACCGAACATTATGTTTACTAATATTTGATCCTGGATGGCCTTCTCGAGACATGCAGAAATTCTTAAAGCAAGACATGGAAGCTAGCAGTCTCAAGCAACTTCGGAAATTTGTGGGAAATTTAAAACATAAGCAGTATCAGATAGTGGCAGTAGAAGGTGTTCTTTCTTCAGAGGAGAAAATTGTAAGTAAATATTTTTTACGTGAAGCTTGGACAAGTTGAATTTAGAGTTTACAATTTTTAGTTAAAATTATTTGTAACTCCCAACACCTCATTCTATAACATTGGGTTGTCAAAGATAATTTGGTTTTATGTCATTTAATTTCTTTAAATTTCAAATGGTACCCAATACTTTCACATATTTTACTCAGAGCTTCATAAAACTATTTAACTTTATAATACATAATTTAATTTTTTAATGTCAGGGGAGTAATGAAATATGGCAACGTATATGGTATGAAACTCTAACTTAATCCAAGAAGTTCTAATTCATATTGATCTTATATAGTTTATTAGATGTGATTCTGGTGATTCCTGAGGATCTGTTAGGTACTTGGATATATTGGATGTATTATTGGAAATAGATATATATGCACACTTATTGGATATATATACATTTCTAAAAATTAACTTCAGTACAGTTGCCTCTTTATCCCTTGCATTTAAGTGATGAATAGTACATTATAGAAGAATACCTAGGGATTGGAAACCCTCCACTTGTGTAAACTGAAGCTATCTGGTAGCACATCGAGTCTAGAAAATGCTTGAATCTTAAAAAAAATGTCCCTACTAGAGTACTTCACATTTGTTTCCCATAAAGAGAGAAGAGATAGATATGGGAAAGGACTAAAATTGTTTAAAATGAGAAAGGGAGCAAGAGTAATCTTTTCAGCCTTACAATTTGGGATATAAAGGCAAGGGTTGTTTGAGGTTCTTCAATTTAATTATGATAAATTAGAGGTTTCTTTGCAAAGACATAAATACCAAAATTTCATTCATTTTTTCTTCTGTCCTCATTAGATTGGCTGAATATAATTAGAGGTTAATTTTAATTACTATAAAATATCAAGATGCTTGTTCACCAAGATACAAATAACTTTTGAGATCCTAGAAAAGGTTAAATATTATCATGGAGTCCAGCTGAACATTTTAGTTAGCTGATATCTTTCTGGTTTTGGAAGTGAGACCTAGGTAGTATTTCTCTGCTTGAAGCCCCATCTCTATCTCTCCTTCTCTCTATTTTTAACCTGCCTCTCTCCCTGACTTTAAGCATTTTTATTTTTGACTCATTATTGCATTAGAAAGAAGTGATATTTTCTTTTAAATTCCTTGTGTTTTATCTCTATCTGGAATTTCCTTTAATTTTTTTATAGTTTGGCTTTAAAAATGTTTATTTCTAATTGCCTAAGTTTAAAGTTGAAATATTCCTTAAGGAATTTTCATTATCTCGAAAACAGTTACAGATTTTATTTTTATATTATATGATAATTAATATATACTTTAATTAATTGATTTCTTACTTAACAATTAACATTTTGAAAAATTCCTTTTCAAGGCCAGGAGACAAGCTTCTCAAGTCTTTACAGCTGAGAAGATTCCTTGAAGAAGTAAGCATGTCAGTGATTGTGGAATTTTACTTTATTTTTCAAATCCAGATATTAAATTTATTAATATATCTTATGAATCTGTGAATTTTTTAAATACTCCACTTTTAATTTCTAAAATGTCTAAATTACACCTTCAGTACTTCATTGTCTAGTAATTATTCCAATAAAATATCTTGTTTGCATTGTAGATTTTGTATTTCTTGTCTTATCTATGTTTCAGAAACTGGTTTTGTATTATAGTCATATGACTATTGGGTTCTTACTTGTGTTAGGTATTCCTAGTATTTCTCATGTATTAACTAGTTAAATCTCTAAAATAGTTTTATGAGACAAGGACTATTATTAGCCCTGTGAAGAAGCTGAAACTCTGAGAGATAAGTAATTTGCCCAAGAAAATGGCCATAATCAGAGTGTAGACCCAGGCTGTCTCACCTGCAAGTTTTTACCATTATAGCTTCTGATTTCTTCTGTTATAAAATATATGTAATGAAATTCCCTCCTCACTACTTAGAAATAACCTTAATATTTAGCAGGCCTAGCTCTAAATAGAGGGGTTTGCTTTTGTTAAATATTTAGGCTCTTACCTACACAACTGTGATATGAGAGTCTTGTGTTTAATGTGTTCTGTAGGAAAGAAGCTTTCAGATTCATGTTGGATTTGCCATGTAAGGTTGCAAGCAAGAATCCTACTCTGGCCAATTTAAACAGAAGAGAATTCATTGAAATTAACAGAAGCTCACAGATTACACAGGTAACTAGGGAACTGCTGGAACCAAGGCAACTCTTGAGGCTAGAATATGGCCTGATTTAGGGGGGAGCAGTCAAGTTAGGAGCTGAGGTAGAATGTCTCTGCTCAAATATCAGATTCCAGAGCGGGCAGATCTGATTAGCATGTGACCATATGCCGCAAGACAGAGGCAGTTTCTCTAAAGGAAATCAAGGTAGATGAAGAAATAGATAATAAACAATAAAAGAGAGAAGCAGCAAGTGTCTACTACCCCATGAAAAAATGAATAAGAACTTACTGGAATGACGTTCTAGAAATATCTTTTGCATCAAATACTGAAAGTTACACTCCAAGAGTGAATAATATTGCCAGTTGGAAAACTCTAGAAGCCAGCCTTTGTAATATTCTGTCCTTTAGACTGGTAACCAGATTTTTATTGTATTTTCCCATGAAGTTATGTTACTTCCTACTATCATTGTCTCATATCTAGACAATGTGAAAACCTCCTAACTGGCTTCCATGTCTTAATCCTATGTCAGTCCATTTTCCACAAGGAAACCAAGTGGTTTTAAAACACAAATGTGATTTTGAGACTTCTTGGTTGAATCCTCTTCATTGCTCTAAGATAAAATTCAGACATCCCACACAATCTGAGCCCTGCTTACCTCTCTAGTGTCACTCTCAAAGTTTGATTGATTCATTTCAGCTCAGAGTCCTTTGCCAAATACAGCTGGTGCTACCTGGGGCCCTTTTCCCCTTAGTTCTCCTTCTCTTACAAGGGCTTCCTCTTAGAAGTGCTTCCTGACTGCTCACGTTTGGATTAAATGCACCTTTTAAATGTTTGATAAGCAGCCTTTCTCAAAGTAGAAGTCACTAATCTGCAGATCGCTGGTCTATGACAAGATAATTACAGAAATTAGGAGTTCCTGTCGTGGCACAGTGGTTAACGAATCCGACTAGGAACCATGAGGTTGCGGGTTCGATCCCTGGCCTTGCTCAGTGGGTTAACGATCCGGCGTTGCCCTGAGCTGTGGTGTAGGTTGCAGACGCGGCTCGGATCCCGCGTTGCTGTGGCTCTGGCATAGGCCAGTGGCTACAGCTCCGATTCAACCCCTAGCCTGGGAATCTCCATATGCCGTGGGAGCGGCCCAAGAAATAGCAACAACAACAACAACAACAGACAAAAGACAAAAAAAAAAAAGAAAGAAAGAAATTACGGTTGCTGACATACTTCTGTTTTATCTTACAAAGGTGATAGTAATGGATTAGAAATTTTTTAAAAGTTGGTTCATCATCATACACAGTTTGAGAAACACTGTCCTGTGGTATAATTATATCACAATACCTGTTATTCTAATTATCTATCTACTTTTTATACTTCCCTCTTTGAATGTAAGCTCTTAAGATTTCAAAAGCAATGTCTAATTTTTAACAGTAGCCTCAGAGTGGGCACATATTGGGCTTAAAAATACTTTTTTTGGTGAACGGAAATAACTAGCTTCAGAAAAGCAGTGATGGAAAAGTCTGGATATCCCAGCTAGCCATCTCTATGCAAATCGCTTTTCCCCAAATTAGATAAAGCCAACTTCTATAGGATGAAAGAGTTACATTGAGAAGTTTCTTTGAGAAGTAACAAGTAGAAGAGTTAAAAAATTTGAATTTTTTCCACAGTCTTTTGAGCAGGTGGTGGAATTATATACCATTTCCCCAGGGTGAGGGAGGAGATATATATACACACACACACATATACACACACACACCATAGTATACACTATATTACAGATCATTTAAGAATACATGCTCTAGGAGTTCCCGTCGTGGCTCAGTGGTTAACGAATCCGACTAGGAACCATGAGGTTGCGGGTTTGGTCCCTGACCTTGCTCAGTGGGTTAAGGATCCGGCGTGAGCTGTGGTGTAGGTTGCAGATGTGGTTCAGATCCCACGTTGCTGTGGCTCTGGCGTAGGCCGGTGGCTACAGCTCTGAATGGACCCCTAGCCTGGGAACCTCCATATGCCGCGGGTGCGGCCCCAGAAAAGGCAAAAAGACAAAAAAAAAAAAAAGAATACATGCTCTAATTTAGTTATTTTCCGTATTTTTGGCTTCAGTATTCCTTGACACTCAAAAAATATTGAAGTTCCCAGGAAGCTTTTGTGAGTTAGCAAGTATGTATTTCCGGGCTTGCCATGTTAGGAGTTCCACGGTGGCCTAGCAGGTTAAGGATCTGGCGTTGTCAGTGCTGTGGCTCTGGTCACTACTCTGGTGCATATTCGATCTCTGAACCTGGAACTTCTGCATGCTGCGGCATGGTCAAAAAGAAAAAAGGAAAAAAAGAAATTAAACCTGAGGCTTAAAAAAAAATGAAAACACCGAAGCACATATCCCATTAGCTGTAGCCATAAGAATAGTAATGTAAAACAGTGTCATTTAGCCTCTGCAAAATCAATTGAGCATCATTTTTGGGTTTTTTTTGTTGTTGTTGTTCTTTGATTTGGGGACAGGGGGGCACACCTGAGGCCTGCAAAAGGCCAGGGATCAAACCCCTACCACTGCAGTGGCAATGACAGATCCTTAACTTGCTGAGCCACCAGAGAACTCCCATTGAGCATCTTTCTTAAAGCACATATTAACAGTTCCACATATGAAATTCAAATTTTATGTTCAAGGAATGGTATTTTGTACATGAATAGTTGTCACATGTATGTATATAAAATCACTTTCAAATAAGATGTTGTGTATATCAGTCTCCCACATAAGACTGAACTAATTTTATTTTTATTGGTCATAATCATCTTCCTCATCTTCATCCTCCTCAGTTTCTTCGTTTTCTTCGGTCAGGTTTACAGCTACTTCTTGTGCAGCCCTGAAAGCCTGCTCCTCTTCCACACTAGGGTCTTCCATTTCTGTAATTTCTGGTCCACTAGGATACTCTTGATAAACTGGTGGTGGAACTGGAGGTGTATAGCTGTCTGGACTGTATTTATGACCCCACCCTATGTAGAGGTTTTCAAACTTTCTAGAAGTTAAAAAAAAAAAAAGTAGACCGTTATATATAATTTTTCAGTAAGAAAAGTTGATCCTTCTTTCCTGTAAGGATAAAGTATTTAGAGTATCTTAGTCCCACAGTGTTAAAAAAAGTTCATTTAAAATGCATTAGAGGTAAAATATCCCTAAGTGATTCCTCCACCACAGGGAATTACTATGATCAAAAGCTAGTTAAGAAGACCCTGGGGCCAGACCCTGTCAAAATGTACCCTACACCTGGACCACAGCCTTTCATCTTTTAATTATTTTCAGAAAAAAAAAAACAACTAAGTTAAAAATTCTCACCTCCCTTAGAGTTAGAATGAAGAAGTTGCTGGCCTATGGGTGATTTTTTTTTAAGGCCCAACTTGGAGGATGAGAAAACCTTTAGGGTGTCAGCCTCACAGGGAAAACTGCCCTCTCCACACCAGACTTGGCATGCAGCCAGGGCACTGCAGTCTAAGGGGAGGGGTGGGCAGGGACTCTCGCCCTCTGGCCTGTCATACACTTCACACATTTGTGTTCCTGGCTCAGGTTCCTTCATCTGAGGTCTTCAGCAGAGACCTTCAGGCCCCTCTGCCAAGGCCTCCTTATGGGGGTTGAATGAGAAAAGGGGAAACCTTACAGACACTTTTTCCCACTCTTGACTCCTTACCTAGTACTTGTCCCCTCCCTACCTTCCGCTGTCCCCCAGGCCCATAAAACTGCAAGATCCTTATGTCGGGGACTTCCTTGTCAGTGAGATGACCGCCACAACTGTGGTGACCCACCTGACCCTCCTCAGTGTGCTATTCCATGGGCAAATGGGAAAGGGGGGAATCTCTTCTTATACCATCATCACAACAAGTGATGAAAGGCTCAACACTTCCATTTTTGGCTTGTTACTTTAATGGCTAATCTGACATTTGACTGCCCAGCTCTCACCAGTTTGATCGAGCTTATGACCCAAAGAAAGAAATGGAAGCCTAAGACAAATGGAACTGTATACTCTCAATGAGAAATAAAAAGACATTTACCACCCTCTTGATCCTAATTATCTTGAAAGCTTAATATATATTTTAAATTATCTTTAACTCAGATATACAACCAAAATGAGATTTAAACTAATTAAACACTACTTAGAATGACCTCCAATAAATGAATGTCAATTACTCAATCATAGAAGAAAAAGCATACCTTAGCTCCATTAATTGGATAATTCAGATGAAAAGGCAGAAGTCTGAGTCACTCAAATGTTATAAATTTTGATGCTTTGTTGTATAAGACAGATGTTGTTTGAATAAATCTTATGCCATACACACTTAACATGCCAAAGAAGAGTTAAAACAGTAGTAACATTCCAGTGATAGCTTATAATTTCCAGAAGTTAAATGATCAGAAAAATGGCCTTGTAAGTTGTCACATACTTACTTGCCATTGGAAAAGGCATATGCTCCAGGCCAAAGGTTGGATCTAAGGACTGCAATAGCATATTGAGGAATTAGATTTGAGGATAACCGTGTTGTCCAAGGCGGTATATTTTGGATCTCTACAAACCAAAGAGAAATTTAAATAGACTTAACTCCTAAATAGACAAGCATATACTGTGTAACAGATTATATATCTTAACACATATACAACTTGACATAGAAAAGTTAAAACATCAATAGCTTAATATAAAATCAGGAGGGTATTATATGAACCTTCTGGAACAATGAAATTTGAAAAAGGTGTATGTATATGTGTGTATTTGTAAACAGAAAATAAGTTTTATAATTGTGTCTTTATGTATATGTGTACATTTGTACAACATAGTAAGTTTCACTAAGGGAGAGGAAGCCTATGTTGTGGAGGGAAAAATATTTGAAAGAGAGCTAGGGTTACAAGCATGAAACCTCCAAAACTGAAGAGGAAGAAAAAAGAATATGAGAAAAATAATAGACTAGGAAAAAATAAAAACAAAAAACTCCAAAACAGTACCTTACAATATTTTACTCTGTAGAATGTAAAATAAGAATGATACAAAAGATAACTGTCAGCATTTCCAGTAAGAGCTACAGACAATTTATGTTTCCTTTCTCCATCGCACTCCTGCAGCCTCTGTCCTAGAAAGTTCTTGAAGGGGCTAGCTACATTAGTCTTTATTCCCACCATTTACTGTGTGTGTGTGCGCGCGCGCGCGTGTGTGTGTGTGTGCGCGCGCGTGCGTGCGTGCGCGCGAGTTTCCCATGCTAAAGTAGAGCATTCCTATGAAATCGTTTGTAAGCCTAAATGACAGAGTGAAGAAGCAGTTACCTTAGGATACATCTTGCTAATAGATGCACAAAATAAATTGAAATGATAAAGCACAGATGCTGATAGACACAGTCCAAAGCTACTTGACGCTGTGTAGTTTCTGGGGAATAAACTTGGAGGTGTGCCCCTCTGACAGCTTAGAGCATGTGCTACCTCCAGCTGCTTGGTGCAAAACAAGTGCTGGACACTTTTTGCTTTTGCCTTTTTTTTTTTTGTAAAAGGGAAAATCCTCTTTGGATTTCTATAAAAGAGGATTTTCCCTTTTTAAAAAAAAAAAAAAAGGTACTAATAGGTCCTAAAGTAGGTAATTCATAAAAGCAAAGTGGTGTAAGGCAACCTTTGCAAAAGCAGGAGATACCTGTGTATATATACACTTAATATTGTATGTGTATATGTGTATATATATATATAAAATATCATATATATTCATGGTACAGTCATATTTTTATTGTGCCTCACAGACACTGAGTTATTTTACAAATTCAAGTTTTGTGGCAACCTTGTGTCAAGCAAGTCTGTTGACACCATTTTTCCAATAGCGTTTGCTTGTTCCTGTCTCTGGGTCACAGTTTGGTAATTCTTGCAGTATTTCAAACTTTTTCTTTATTATATTTGTTATGGTGATCTGTGATCAGTGATCTTTAATGCTAATATTTAATGTTTAATTGTTTTGGGGCACCCCAAACCATGCCCATGTAAAATAGAGAACTTAATTCCATAAATGGATTACTAGAGATAGTGGGTTAGGGAAGGGGGAATTGAAATTGAAGGAAGGTAGTCAAAAGACACAAGCTTCCAGTTGTAAGTACTGGAGCTGTCAAGTACAACATAATTAATGCTAAAGTATGTTATATATGAAAATTGTGACTAGTGTAAATCCTAAGGATTGTCATTACGAGGAAATATTTTTGTTTTTTATATGAGATGCTAGGTGGTCACTAAACTTACTGTGATAATCATTTCATGGTGTATATAATTACATAATTATGCTGGGCACCTTAAACTTATATAGTATGTCAATTATATCTTAATAAAACTGGAAGAAAAAATAATTAAATGAGAGTATTTAACAAAAATTTTAAAAAGACAAAAGAGGTTTTCTCTCAGGTTTTGGAAGAGATTCACCATTCTACATGGCATGATTCATGGGACGTGGTCAAGATATCAACATTAACCAGAGTTTGGAAGAAGGTGATTCCAACTCTCATGGATGACTTTGAGAACTATAATTAGAAATGGTGCCTGAAGATGTGACTGAATTGCTGCAGTCTCATGATAAACCTTCAGTGGATGAAGAGTTGCTTCCTTTGGATGAGCAGAGAAAGTGGTTTCTTAACATGGAACCCACTCCTGGTGAAGATGCTGTGAAAATGGTTTAAAGGATTTAGAATGTGATATAAATTTAGTTGATAAGGCAGTGGCTGAGTTTGAGAAGATGGACTCCAATTTTGAAAGTTATGCTATGAGTAAAATGCTGTCAAACAACTTTACATGCTACTGAGAAATTGTTTCTGAAAGGAAGAGTCAAGTGATGTGGTAAACTTTATTTTAAATCACAGCCTTCACTAAGCACCACCCTGATCAGATCAGTCAGCAGCCACTGACATAGAGACAAGAACCTCATCAGCAAAAAGATTATGACTCACTGCAGGCTCAGATGATGGTTAGAGTTTTTTAGCAACACTATTTTTTCTTCCAGTGTGATCTCCTTTTCTATACATTTGTGTATTTGCTTGTTTTTTTGGAACTATAATTGACTTGCAACACTATATTACACAACATAATGATTTTTTCTATACATCTCAAAATGATCACCATGATAAGTTCAGTCACTTTATATGTCACCACACAAAGATCTTACCTTATTTGGTCTATATTCCCCACATTATACATTTCATAGCTGTGACTCATTTATTTTGTTAGTACAAGTTTGAACCTCCTTACTAATCTCCTTCACCTAATTCTCTCATCCCCACCACTAATTTTTTTTTTTTTAGGGCCTCATCTGCAGCATGTGGAAGTTCCCAGATTGAGACGGAGTTGCAGCTGCCAGCCTGCACCACAGCCATACCAACGTGGGATCCAAGCCACATCTGCGACCTACACCACAGCTCATGGCAACACCAGATCCTTAACCCACTGAGCGAAGCCAGGGATTGAACCTGCATTCTCATGAATACTAGTTGGGTTTGTTACCACTGAGCCACAGCAGGTACTCCCCACCCCCCTAAGAATTTTTTAATTAAGTTATACACATTGGGTTTTTTTTTTACACATGTTATTTGCACACTTGACTACAGTAGAGTGTAAACACAACTTTTCTATGCACTAGGAAACAAAAAATTTTTTATGACTCACTTTATTGCAATATTCACTTTAGTGCAGTAGTCTGGAATGTATCCCATAGTATCTCCAAGGTATGCTTATATATACATATGTACATACTTATGTATGCCTACATATATGTGTGTGTATATATATATGTATACACACACACATACACACATATAGTGTATATAAAATTACCTAAATCTTCAGAGATTGGTGTCAAGAGAGGAGGTCCCACTTCCTGTTCTATATAGTCAGGCTCTTCTCCTTTTTCTTCCTTTTCTTCTTCATCTTCTTCTTCTTCCTCCTCACTTTTTGGTATGGGGTTGAACCAATTACAGCGACCCTGGGTATAAATATTGCAAGATTTAGCAATCTAATGAAGACCTTAAAATATGAGAATATTCCTTTGGATTGAAGTAGTTATCTGCATGACATCCCACTGTGTGGGATATTGATCATTCATTCATTTAATATATATTTACCAAATGCTGTTCTGATTTACATTATTTCAAGCAAAAGATTGTACTATTTATTTCAAGAATTTGCCACCTTCTTGAAGTTACAGAACACTTATGTATTAAAATTATCAGAACCTTAGTGAAAAAGGTAATAATGCATTTCACTAATTTATATGAAAGAGGTAAGTTACTGTTATTATCATTAACAACAAAAATATGATAAGATTAGGTATGGAGTTGGGGTTATAATTTCTCAACTCTCGTCTAGAGATATATGGAGTATATCTTAGGTATATCAAAGTATAATGAAAATTCTCTACTTGCAAATGAGACAGTAAAATAGTAACAACAGACTGATTAGGAGTATGGACCCTGGATCCATTCTGCCCATTCATATTTGACCCTGTTGCTTATTAGCTATATTCCCCTTGTGATATTTCCTAAATTCTCTATCTTAATTTCCTCATCTGTCAAATAAGGATACTAGTCTTTCATACAGTTGTGAGGTTTTTTGTTTTTGTTTTTTGTCTTTTTAGGGCCGCACCTGTGGCATGTGGAGATTCCCAGGCTTGGGGTCGAATCGTAGCTACACCACAGCCACAGCAACGCCAGATCCAAACTGTGTCTGTGACATACACCACAGCTCACGGCAATGCCAGATCCTTAACCCACTGAGGGAGGCCAGGGATCAAACCCGCCACCTCATGGTTCCTAGTCAGATTTGTTTCCGCTGCGCCACTACAGGAACTCCCCCAGTTGTAAGTTTTAAATGAGATAATATATATAAAGTGCTGTTAAGAACACTGGCAGAAAAGGTTCTGTATAGCTGCTGTATAACACTGTTTTCTTGTTTTTGTTAGAATCTTTAATCTTAATTGCTAAAAAAAAATTCCTTGTATTATATAAATAGAATATTTGAACTTTCCCAAAATTAATGTACTCATCTATATTTAACATATAGAAATAATTTTGCCCCAGACCTAGTATAAATCCTTACATAATTTTGTCAAATGCTCCATAGAAATACTTATTTTATTTTTTTATTTTGTTTGCTTTTTTAGGGCCACACTCACGGCATATGGAGGTTCCTAGGCTAGGGGTCTAATCAAAGCTATAGCTGCCAGCCTACACCAGAGCCACAGCAACGCCAGATCCAAGCCATATCTGTGACCTACACCACAGCTCATGGCAACGCTGGGTCCTTAACCCACTGAGTGAGGCCAGGGATTGAACCCATAACCTCATGGTTCCTAGTTGGATTTGTTTCCGCTGCATCAAGATGGGGACTACAGAAATATTTATTTTGTTTCCATTTGGAAATTAACCTGTTTGAAGATCCCAGGTCTATACTACTTGGAAATTATATAGTACTGAGTGTTTTCACTAGATTTTTTTAATGGTTTCTTTCTTTATCTAGAGTCTGAAGTTTGTCTTATATATATTATGTTCATTGTAGACAGAATTTAATCAATATTTGCAGACTGGCTGGTAGATTGAGAATTGCAAAGCCCCTACCTGAGGGAGTATATGTTGTATGTGATGAACCCAGTTGGAGAGGGATTCCACTAGATCAATCACTTGGATGCCTTCAAAATCAGGGTTTTCTTCATAGCTATCTCTCCCACATTCTATTTCTTCCTCCTCTTCTTCTTCACCAAAATGATAGAATCCTAGAGGGCTGACATGAGTCCCTGCTGAAATTCTGGCAATTTGTGCTCGTAAGTAATTACTCTCGTTTCCTGGGAAGGGTGGGTAGCTTATGATGGGGGCATCCAGTCGCCCAGTGAAAAATTTCTTGATTTTTCTTGCAATAACAATTTGTGCAGGTGTAACTGCTGGTAACTTCACCCATGGTCTTCCTGGTTCATTGCAAACAAAATAGGCATATTTGTTGGCACCTGTTCTGCTTTCCTCTTTTGGAATAGCCTGTGGGGCCTTGTAAAAGGACCTTGGTAATTCATCTTCATCATCTTCATCAGCTTCATGCTCTCCATTGTCCCTCTCTTCAGGTGCATCTTCCTCTTCCACCTCTTCTTCATCTTCTCCCTCACGAAATTCCACTTCAGCTACAATATAGTTCACTTCCAGACCTAAGATCTTGCCCCAGAAACGACATTTTTGGATTGGGTGGGTGTCAGTAAGCTGCTTAAGGGCAAGAAATATGCGGTAAGTCTCATCCGTGCCCAAACCAACTCCAGCTTGTTCAAAATAAAAAGCTGACTCCATTACATTTGGAAGAGAGTGTTCTGCCTGGGAATACAAGTGCTTGGTTAATATTTTATCCATAAGAGAATTGTTTGCAATCTACATAGTTAACATGATCCCTATCAAAAAACCCACGACATTTTTCATAGAACTAGAACAATTCTAAAATTTTATGGAAATACAAAAGACCCAGAATTGCCAGAGCAATCCTAGGGAAGAGAACAAAGCTGGAGGCATAACCCTCTCAGACTGCAGATAATACTACAAAGCTGCAGCAATCAAAACAGCATGGTAGGAGTTCCCATTGTGGCTCAGCAGATTAAGAACCTGACACTGTCTCTCTGAGGATCCCTGGCATCGCTCAGTGAGTTGAGGATCTGGCGTTGCACAAGCTGCAGTGTGGGTTGCAGATGTGGCTTGGATCCAGTGTTGCTGTGACTGTGATGCAGGCTTCAGCTGTAGCTCCAATTTGACCCCTAGCCCAGGAACTTCCATACACTATAGATGAGGCCATTAAAAAAAAAAAAAAAAAAAAGACAGCATGGAACAGAAATAGGTATATTTAGATCAATGGAACAGAATGGAGAGCCCCAGAAATAAACTTACACACCTGTGGTCAAAGGAAGCAAGAATATACAGCAGAGAAAAGACAGTCTCTTAAGCAAGTGGTATTGAGAAAGCTGGACAGTTACATGTAAACCAATGAAATTAGAACATTCCCTCACACTTTATACAAAAATAAACTCAAAATGTCTTAAAGAGGTAAATATAAGTTGCAACACCATGAAACAATTGTAGCGATGTTTTCTTAGATCAGTATCCTAAGACAAAAGAAGTAAAAGCAAAATAAACAACTGGGACCTAATCAAACTTGAACGGTTTTGCGCAGCAAAGGAGATCATCAACAAAACAAAAAGACAACTTACAAAATGGGACAAAATATTTGCAAATGATGCTGCCACAGGGCGTTAATTTCCAAAAATATACAAACAACTCATACAATTCAATATCAAAAAAAAAAAAACTCAATCAAAAAATGGTCAGAAGACCTTAACAGACAATTCTCCTAAGGCATACAGATGGCCATCAGGCACGTGAAAAGATGCTCAACATTGCTAATTATCAGAGAATGCAAGTCAGAACCTCAGTAGGTATCATCTCACCCTGGTTGGAAGGGCTGTCATCAAAAAATCTACAAATAAATGCTGGAGAGGGTGTGGAGAAAACAGAACTCTCCTACACTGTTGGTGTGAATATATATTGGGTACAGCCATTATTGAAAACAGTATGGAGTTTCCTTAAAAAAACAAATAGTGCCACCATATGATCCATCAATTCCATGCCTGGGTGTGTATCTGAAGAAGCAAAAACACTAATTTGAAAAGATGCATGCTCCCCAATGTTCATAAAAGCACTATTTACATTAGTCAAGACATGGAAATAAACCCAAGTCCCCATCAACAGGCAATTAATTTAAGAAGATGTGGTGTGTGTATATATATACATATACACATATACAGATACACAATGGAATACTCAGCCATAAAAAAGAATGAAATATTGCTATTTGCAGCAACATGAGTTGACCTAGAGAATCATACCAAACACAGAGAAAGACAAATACTATATATCACTTATAAGTAGAATTTTAAAAATAATGCAAATGAATCAATATAAAAAACAGAAAGCAGACTCAGACACAGAAGAGAAACTTATGGCTACCAATGGGAAAATGGGGGTAAATTAGGAATATGGGATTAACAGAAATAAACTATTACACATAAAATAGATAAGCAGCAAGGATTTACTATATAACATAGGGGAGTACATCAATATCTTATGATAAAACTATCATGGAAAATGATCTGAAAAATACATATACAAATGTATGTATATATATATATATATATATATATATATGTATATATATATATAACTGAACCACCTTGCTCTACACCTGAAACTAACATAACATTGTAAATCAACTATACTTCAATTAAAAAAAACCCCAAGCCTTTCTGTAGTGATATTTTAGAATCTTATTCACTTTCTCAACAATTAGTTCTTTACTTTCTAAAGTTAAAAGGAAAAGACTACCTTACAATCAATTCTAATTTTCTAGCTTTTACCACAATTTAACATGTGAATTTCCATTGGCAGTTAGATCGTGTTTTATATCCTGTTCACTGTAAGTTCTCTAAAAGGTGATATCCACAAATATAAAATTTATTAAGTAAAATAAAAAATAAGGCAGAACTGCTTACTTCTTGCTTACTTCTCTTTTCCTTTTTAAACATCTTGCTATTAGCTCTACTTTTTTCCCACTACTTCTTTTTTTTTTTTTTTTGTCTTTTGTCTTTTTAGGGCTGCACCCAAAGCATATGGAGGTTCTCAGGTTAGGGGTCTAATGGGAGCTGTTGCTACCGGCCTACATCAGAGCCACAGCAATGAGCCGTGTCTGCGACCTACACCACAGCTCATGGCAACGCCAGATCCTTAACCTATTGAGTGAGGAGAGGGATCAAACCCTCAACCTCATTGTTTGTAGTCGGATTCGTTTCTGCTGCACCAAGACCGGAACTCCCTCCCACCACTTCTTTGACATTTCTTTCAAGATTTAGATCATATTCTGTTAATTTCTGAATTTCAATTTTCTCCCATTACTTGTAAGTGTAACTTTCAGCACTGTGTCTTACACTCAATATATTAGCTATCTTTTTGTATGTGTGTATTTTAAGTAGAAATGATTTCATAACCACTATGAATGGTAGAAGTCCAACATCATCTCTTTATAAGAGAATTTAAATGGCCCCTTTACTATCCTGCAATAATAAAATATAGCAAAACCTGCCTACCCACATGTTTTTTAAAAATTTTACATATACGTTTATAATGTTTTTATGTTTTATATTATTGATATTTACTAAATAATATAATATAGATATGGTAATAGGATAAATAAAAATCAATATGATATCCTTTATATAGAATAATATACATAATTAATAAAAAGAATGTATAATAAGTGCTCAGGCATGACTACATTTGAAGACATGATTTAGTTAGATGCTTGCTCCTACTTACGCTAAGTAATTTTTGCATTTAAAATAAGGAAATCAGAAACAATTCCAAAAAAGAAATATAGGAAAATCAAAATAGAGTCTCAAGTGAACTCTAGAAAAACATTTTTGAGAAAGTAAAAGTAACATTAACTGAGCTAGGGCTAACTTGGCAGAACAGCCTTTAGACTGAAAAATTATGAGCACTTGGCTATTCTTACAGATGATCTGTTCTTATGTATATTATAATTTGGATTGAAAATTAAACTGGGTGTCAAAATAAGCATAATGACACTTTTCAATCCTCATCTCTTTGATACCTGATTGAAGACTCTTTCCTTGCGATCTATTGCACCAGTCTCTCTTGATCCTTCTGTGTCCTCTGTTATTATTTCCTAGTCTTTTAAATTGATTCTTTTTCCTTAAATGAGGCCTAAATATTGGTATCCTCAAAATTTCAGTCATCTTCTCACTCAGCACTTTATGCTTGGAAGATTTTTCCTGCACTACCCCAAGTGATAATGTAGGTTTTAAAGCCTACCTCTCTGACTTTTCTCCTAAGTTTCACACTCTTATTCCTAGCCAACTATGAGAACTTTCAATCTGACTAATCTACATATACTTCAAATGAATATTTAATTCATATTCCTCTCAAACTCTTCTTTTTTGTATATACCCTAACTTCGCCAAAGACATCACCATCACTCAGTTTCCTGAACAAGAAAGTTCAGTCATCCTTGCTCCGACTCCCTTGACTCTCATATTTAGAGTCCTATTGATTCTACCACCTAACAAGCTGTCGGCATTATTCCTTCCTTTCCCATTCATTTCTGTCACACTAGTCTCCACCCTGACTACTTGTTCTATTACAGAAGGCTTCTATGCTCTCCTCCTAGTCCCTGTTCTAACCTTTCTTTTTTCATTCTCCTCCATGTTACCACCAGAGTTATCTTCCTAAACCATAAGTCAGACCATGCTTTGTTAAAAGCCTCTATTAACTTCCCATCATATGCGAGAGAAATTTCTTATCCATGAAGTCTACCTTTTTTTTTTTTTTCTTTTTAGGGCCGCACCCACAGCATGTGGATGTTCCCAGGCTAGGGGTCGAATCGAAACTATAGCTGCTGGCTTATGCCACAGCCACAGCAATGCCATATCGGAGCCGCGTCTGTGACCTATACCACAGCTCACGGCAACACCGGATCCTTAACCCACTGAACCAGGCCAGGGATCGAACCCTGCAACCTCATGGTTCCTAGCTGGATTTGTTTCCACTGCACCATGATGGGAACTCCCAGCAGTCTGCCTTTAAAGCCTCAAATCTGAGTCAGTTTCCCAAATGCCAAATAACCTTTCCTGACATTTTATTGTACTTTTTGCCCAGAATTTTATTCCTTATCATCTTCACCTAGTGAACTTCTGCTTATCCTTCATGATCCAAATGAAAGATCACTGCCATTACAAAGCCTTGCCCAGTTCCTAATAGCAGAGTTTGTGACTTCATTTTGTCTCATAGCTTGTCAAAACAATATAATAATAACTGCCCCAATGCATTAAATTCCTAGAATGTGCCAGATCCTTACCTCTACCCCTCTGGTTGTTGCCATGTGATTATCCCTGAGGCTTGGAAAGGTTTAGCCACTTAGTCACACAGGGAGTAAGTGGTTGAGCTAGGATTCAAATTTATATTGAAAAAAATATATCCAAAGACCCTGTTTTTTTCCAATATATCTGTATTATTGCAGTAATCAAATAGTTGTGATCTTTTTTACCTATTTCACTGAACTACAACCAACTTAAAGTCAGGAAAGTCTTTTCATGTGTATGTCTCAGTGCCTCACATGCAATAGGTGGTCACAGTGTTTGCAAATCAATGGGTGAAGGAATACATGAATGCTGAAGACAAAGAACAGGAATTCTGGTGTGGTCAAAGACGAGTAGAAATATTAACACTATAAACATAAATCTGGGACAGAGTTTTCCACAAAACTCATAACTCAGTGATTCCAAGAGGCACCTGTCTTCCTCTTCCTTCATCTTCCTACTCTCTGAGGTAGAGTTTTTCATCTGCATCTAATGATTTGGTTCATTCTTGCTCTAAAGCCAATCCTACTATTTATTAGGAAAAACTGATGGAATCTGGTTAAGAGGCTCAGGTTCCAGGATCAAAACAACTTATTTGTATTCTTATCTCGTAAGGATGCAGATTCCTAGTTGTAATGCTGTGCCTATAGATGGTCCAGTGCCCTATTCTCATACTGGAGTCTAAGCTTTCTTTGATGAATTTGTGCATAAGAGTGTCTGCCATCTGAGTCCTACATGCTGTTTGCCCTCAGGCTTTTCAATACTGTATGTGGCTACATAACCAAATGTTTGGAATAAGATATCTTTTCAGAAAAAGTCAGCCAGTGTCAGATGTCAGAAAATGTCTTTGGCAACTGTTCCTTCTGAGTATTCTGTATCTCACTGTGTCCGTTTGGGTCCTACAAAGGCTCTAGATGCCTCCTGTGCAAAGGGGGTATCTCTGCCTCCCTACCCTCCTATCTTTCCCTGACTGAATTCTATGTCCTATTCTGAAAATATCTTATGCCTAACATCAAACTGGCAAGTACATAGACAGATTTTAAATAGTCTGATGGTAACAGAACATGGAAGGTCAGTAGATGGATAGTATAAATTCCTCGTAGTATAAATTGCAAATACACAGGCATTTAGGAGACAATAGTGGATGCTAATTTGAAGTCTTTGGAGCTAACATTTCAATAATACAGCCGATTTTGTTCTCTAATGATGGCTTTTTATCTCTGTCACCAATGTTCTCTGTAAATATTTTCAGCAATTTCTATATGGGGATTAGGAGAAATAGTTTATTTCTTTCCTCTTCCTATTAACATAATATACATACTCTCAAGACACAATATGAAGAAGTAGCCTTGGAAGAGAATGCAAATGACATTAGAAGTTCTTTTTATTTCTCCAGTAAATTGAAGGGGAAAACTTGATTAAAACCTAATTTTTAATTATGTGACACATCAACTCATTCAGCAAATATTTAGTAAGAAACAGCTATACAGGCAGTTCTGTACCAGGCACTTTGGAGAATATAAAGGATGAGAAAGCCATTTTCTCTGATATCAAGGAGGTTAACCTCACATATAATTAACAGCTAAGCCTGTGAAAGACTAAAATACAATGTGAAAATATAAAAAACTCTAAACAAGGGAATGAGTGGATGAGTGGTGGGAAATGAAGTGGCAAATAGTTTTAGTAAGCTATAACAGGCACTGGGTATGAATTTAAAACTACACCCCACTCATCTCAAATAAAACCCCAAGATTAACCTATACAAATTATAGGACTGACTTACTATTTCATCTTCCAGTTCTTGGTCAGCTCCTTCTAAATTTCCCTGGAGAAAAAGAGCTTTTTGCTTCTCTGCTATTTCATAGGTTGGAAGCATCTCATTCTCATTTTGGAGTGTATCCAATTTTTTACTGAAGTGTTCCATCTTCACATCTTGGCTGATATTTTCAATGATGTCCACAGCATTTTCAGGACGCTTATCTAAGACATTGGTCAGCATTTCGGAAAGATGATCATATCTACCCCAAAAGAGAAAATTACAGATAATATCCCTGTCAAAAGCATCTGAAGAGACATTTTATGCATTTTCAGTGGGTTTTTAGGAAACCTTTAACAACTGGAAGCTATAGAGATTTTCAGTGGAAAAACTTCTACCACTGCCAGGAAGAGCTTATCTTAGAATTGATTTAGAAATGCCTTCAATATTATATGCATATTTAACTTATTAAAGAAAAAGATAATACAGCAAGCTATATATTCTATATTGGGTACATTTTCACATTTCAGATTGAAATCTTTATATATTTAAAAGTGACTAAACTTATTTTTTCCTTTTTTTACCATCCCCCTTCCTCTCCCCTTATTAAATTGTTTGATTTCTAAATCCAGTTGACTCTTTTAAAATCTATCATTTTCCTTCCCATTTCCTAATCCAATTACGTACTTCAGTGTTTTTAGACCTATAAAAAATACATTTCATATTGTAACTCTCCCCCACCCACAGACACAATGGAAAAAAATGTGTCCGCAGATGTCACTAACCTTTATTAAAATGTGATACACTCTAATATTTTTTGTTCTCTTCTATTAAAAACACTTCTATAGCTTTTTATTTCATAACTGAATTAGTGAAACTACTTTTAACCTCTCTATTGATGCATTAATTATCCTGTAACTTGTCATTAATTCCTTAGGTTTTTAAACCTAAGTGCTTAGGATGTGCTTTTTTAAATTTTTACTTATTTATTTATTGTCTTTTTAGGGCTGCAGCCACAGCATATGGAGGTTCCCAGGCTAGGGGTACGATTGGAGCTGCAGCTCCCGGCCTACACTACAGCTGCAGTCACATGGGATCTGAGCTGCGTCTGTGACGTACACCACAGCTCACTGATATGCAGGATCCTTAACCCACTGAGCAAGGCCAGGGATAGAACCTGGGTCCTCATGGATACTAGTCAGGTTCATTAACCACTGAGCCACGACGGGAACTCCAGGATGTGCTTTATTAAATACTAGATTTACAATGTGAATTTACTATTAAAGAGCTGAAAATGCCTGTCAAATTGCTCTCAGGCTAAATATAAATTCCTCTGTCCAATGTGGACACTTGCATAAATTGTCTCTCTGGTGGATAAGCACTGTATCTCTCCAGTTTCATTTCTAATGATTAGTTCAATTAGAACTTCTGTCCCAGCAAGATAAACCTACTAAATACCCCTCTCATGTTATAGTTGCTAAGTTGGAACAAGAGCCTTTGTTTGTTGTGTCCCATACATGTCGTTTCTCTCAAGGAAATGATTTAAAACCCACTTCATCCTCAGAACCTCACCACTCAGGTCATTCCTGAAACCATTTTTTCCTCAGTGTAGAGTGGGCCTTTCTGAGATCACTGACAGGCTGCTGTGTAATTGTGTACCTTACGTACTTCCCATTCAGCAACTGCAGTAGTTTCTTCCAAGGCTGAAATTCGGTTTTTGTTTGTTGTTTTAATATATCTCCTCCTTTATTATAGTGAAACAAAATGGATGCTCAATAAATGTCCGCTCTCTGTTAATTGATTCTAGCTATTTGTTTTTGTTTTTTCTTTAATACCTGTATTTATCTAATGGATTTTAGGAATGCCCAATAAAGAAATGTAGATTATATAGGCAACCAATGTGAAGTAATTGGCAAATATTATGTATAAAGAATATATTATTCTTTCCCAAAATACTGCCTTTTTTATAAATGAACAAAATGTTATGAATGGCAGAGAAGTAAGTCTTTTCTGTACTTTTACTCAACAATGTGAAAACCAACATCGGATTTTGTATTTTAGTTAAATATTGTTTTAATTGACATAAAAAATAGCTTTAATGGCTGCCAAATAAGATCTGCATAAAGGAGATGGAATTAAAATCATCCTTTACTACTCTAGAGTCGTTTTTTTAACTATTCTGTAACACTTAGAAAATAATAGTTGGAGTTCCCGTCGTGGCGCAGTGGTTGATGAATCAGACTAGGAACCATGAGGTTTCAGGTTCGATCCCTGCCCTTGTTCAGTGGGTTAATGATCCAGCGTTGCTGTGAGCTATGGTGTAGGTTGCAGAGGTGGCTCGGATCCTGCGTTGCTGTGGCTGTGGCGTAGGCTGGCAGCTACAGCTCTGATTAGACCCCTAGCCTGGGAACCTCCATATGCCGCGGGAGTGGCCCTAGAAATGGCAAAAAGAAAAAAAAAAAGAAAAGAAAATAATAGTGAATATTATGGAAGCTATTCACTTATTATTTCAGAGACTTAACATTTGAAAGTTAAATTTGGCTATTTAAGTAATGTCATTTATAACACAATTCAGTAGACAAAGATTTCCTGTTTTATTTTTTTGTATTCAGTTTTGTTTTAAATTTTTAGTGAACTATCAGGCATTTATAATGAGCTCTTTTAGAATTTTATCAAAGTTTATAAACTCATGCTTGTTATTTAACCCAGGGAATTGTGACAATAAATTTATATCAGTAATTCAAGTAGAATCTACTACTGAGCAGCAAATCACATCCCTGAAGCTTGAGTAAATTATAGTTTAAAAGAGTAATTTATAAGTAACATTATAAGTTGTTAATATTGGGTTTTGTAGAGATTTCTCACATTAAATATAAATTGGTTTCATTTTCTTCAGACTTTAAAATTATACCTCATAGTTTAAAAAGCCAAGTAATAGCTACAAGCATTTGCTACATACTATATATTGAATGGACATTCATTTAATGTTTACTGATTAATCAGAAGGCATATTGGCAAATTATGATGAGACCTAAACTGGAATCAAAAGGTCTGGACTGCTTTTCTTGTGCTGCCATTCATTAATTCATCCTTGGAGTTCCCAGTATGGCTCAGCAGGCTAAGAACCCAATATAGTCTCTCTGAGCATGCGGGTTCGATCCCTAGCCTTGCTCAGTGGGTTAAGTGAGGATCATGCATTGCCAAATGCTGTGGCATAGATTGCAGAGGTGGCTTGGATCCCACGTTGCTGTGGCTGTGACATAGGCCTTCAGCTGAAGCTCCAATTTGACCTCTAGCCTGGGAGCTTCAATGTGCCACAACCTCAGCCTTAAAAAACAAACAAACAAACAAAAAAAACCATTCTTTATTCAAAAAGTAGCTGATAGCACCATGCTATAAGTTTATAGTGGTGTACGAAACTCACATAGTCCCTACACTCAGGTCTGTAGTCTGATGGGAGAGTCAGATATTAAATATAAGTCTATAATTCTAGGTCTAATTATATGTCTATATGTAATTATGGCCTTAATACCTATGAAGGAAAAAATAAGCTGTTATAATAGAATTCAATGGAAGTTTCTAAAAGATGAGAAGTCAGCCAGGCAAAGACTTAGGAAGACCTAGGGAAGATTCCTGTCTAGCAGAGGGAGTAGCATGGGAACTGAAGAGGCTGTGTGGCTGAAGCACAGTGACAGAGGAAGAGGGAACAGTCAGTGACTGCTCTGAGACAGAAAAACCTCGAGTAAATTAATTTTCCCATGACTTAATCCCCTCATTTAAAAAGAAATGGATCATATTAGATATTTTCTTAAGTCCTTCTAGGCCTAAAATTCTGTTAACCATATGATTATGTAACTGAAAGCAGGAATCTAGAAATCTATGCTCAATCTTAAGATCTAAATTTTAGCTATAATGAGATGGTCAGAAGATACCTGGGCCATTGGTCATCACATTTTAAGAGAGATGTGATGGGTGGCCTACTTAGTGACTAGTTCTCCTGGTTTGCCTAGGACTGAGGTTTCTCAGGATATGGAACTTGCCATGTTCAATCAGGACAGTTCCAGGTTAAGGTGGGTAATTTATCACTCTAATGCTGGCCTGGGTGGGGATTCAAACCATGCCATACAAGCACAAGAGTGCTTAGATTTTTCATAGGCAGTCATTTTTAATAAGGATCTTGGAGAGATGCTTGGACTTCACTGTCTTTATGATTTCTTTCAAACCCAATTCCATAATTCCTAGATTTTATTTCTGTGTACCAAGAGGTTTGTTTGTTTGTTTGGTAGGGGGTTGGGGGGCTGCACTTGCAGCTTATGGAGGTTCCCAGGCTAGGGGTTGAATCAGAGCTGCAGCTGCCGGCCTGCACCACAGCCACAGCAACAGGGAATCCAAGCCGCATCTGTGACCTACACCACAGCTCATGGCAATGCTGGATCCTTAACCCACTGAGTGACGCCAGGGATCGAACCTGTGTCCTCATGGATACTAGTCAGATTCGTTTCCACTGAGCCACGATGGGAACTCCGGTGTACCAAGAGATTTTAAAGAAGCTGGAAAATTTCCCACCAGTGACTTATTTTGAGTCCAAAGAGTTAATAAGTCACTCTCTCTCTAATATAGACTTTTCAGATATATTTCCATTCACCCTCAGAAAAACATCCTCACACAGAGATACTCATATCCCCTTTCCCTTGCCAAAATTTCCTCCCTCTCTCTGTCCCCTCTCCCCCTGCCCCCATTTTCCCTAAGACTTACAGATTTAGGCCTGACTTGCTGCTGGTCTTTAGTAGGTAAGCCTTGGCATTCTGAATGGCAATCTCAAGCATGCTAGGGGCCACTTCAGAAGCCCCAGACTCAGGCTGCTCCAGATCATGGATACTGTTTGAGTCTTCTTCCTGATAAATGTCAAATCTCAGCTCTTTCTGATTAGAGTTGTTGTAGCTCACATCCCTCCATCCATACAGGTGACATTTGGTTTGCTGAGATTGTTGAAAGGTGTTTCCCTCTGAATGACTTGTTTGATAAGAAATTGATTTTCCTTTATCAGATGTTTGTTCCAAATGGTCAATGTGAGGTGTCCCATATTCAGAAGTCACACTAGTGGTCTTGTCTGACTGCCATGTTGCCATTAGGTCCTGCCTGGCCAGAGCCGAGGGAGAAGGAATGGAAGTGGGCTCCTGAGATGAGGAGGGTGGAGATGACGCACATGGTCCTGCAAGGTCATCCACAGGCGTTCTGGCTCCAGACTGGGGGCTCCCAGAAGGGCTACTCCTGGGCTGGAATCTAGTTTCCATCCCCTGCTCCAACTTTGGGGTCTCAGATAACCCAGGCTCAGGATCTTGGGACAAAGTTGTTAGCATTTCTTCCCACAGTTGCCCTCCTTCCCTAAGTTCTCTGTTTTCTTTTTCTTGCTTCAGGGGGGTTGAGTCTTCCATGGGAGGAATCAAGAGGAAAAAAGTTCTGGATGAAGGGGGCATGCAGATATGGAAGGAGACAACACAGGGCTGTGGCTTTGTTTAGGTCTGTTAGATGATTTCCTAGTTCCTAGTTGCTCTCCAAGTCTCACAGCGTCCTGTCTCCATAGCAACCCCAGGCAGGGCTCCCCCTAAGAGAAACAACACAAACTTGTTGCCAGGACTCTAGGGAGGAAACCAAGAAAGATGAAAATCCTAGCTGTGTGATTTGGTAGAGCCTCTGCTCCTCTAACTAGATCAGCCAATCCAATCTGCAGTCCGTCAGTCATGTTTGGAAACCTGAGAACTGGTCAGGCTCAGAGACAAGGAGCCTCCACCTCCACCCCATGAGAGGATTTTCAGGGTCTAATAGTTTGATTTAAGCTGTGTGGTGAGAATGATTCCTGCAGTTGTGGGAGGACATTTACAGAGCTTGTGTGTGTGTGTGTGTGTGTGTGTGTGTGTGTGCGTGCACGCGCACGTACACACACAGAGAAGAAAGGAATGACAAGAAACAGACTTAGCATTTATCTCTGCTCTTTAGGTGAGAGGGACATCTGAAAGGAACATTAGATGTCCATTATTATTCCTGCTTTATTTTCACCCTAAGTCTCTATCTAGATGTTTACTCTTGTAATCTTAAATTTGCTTCTCATTGTTTGTAGCATAATGACCAAAGCTCTTAGCCAACTTACCTTGCCAGCTTCATTTTTTTCTCTTTTATTTTATTGAAGTATTTATAATATAATTTATAATACTGAATGGATATTTACTAATAGTTTCTTGAGAATTTTTTCATCTATATTCATGAGGGATATTTGTCTACAGTTTTCTTTGTATAGTTTTCTTTGTCTCTGCTTTTGTTACTAGAGTAATTCTGGCTTCATAGAATGAATTAGGAAGTATTTTACCAGCTTCTGTTTCCTAGAAGGGATTGTAGAGAATTGGTATAATTTCTTCCTTAAATGTTTGGTAGAGTTCACCCATCTGGGCCTGTTTTTGAAGATTAATTATTGATTTGCATATATATGCTAATATCTGTGTGTGTGTGTGTGTGCGTGTGCGCTTTGGCAGACTGTGTTTTTTAAGGAATTGGTCCATTTTATCTAGATAATCAAGCTTATAAGCATAGACTAGGTCATATTATCTTTTATTATCGTTTTAATGGAATCTTTAGTGATGTTACATCTTTGATGTTCAATTTAGTAATTGCATCTTCTTTTTTTTTTTTTTCCTTTTTCCTAACCTGGCTAGAGAGGCTTATTGATTGATTGATTGAACTTTTGTTAGAACCAGCTTTTGGTTATGTTGATTTTGTTTTCTTTTTTTTTTTCCGTCTTTTTTTAGGGCTGCACCTGCAGCATATGGAGGTTCCGGGATAGGGGTTGAATTGGAGCTGTAGCTGCTGGCCTTACACCACAGTCACAGCCATGCAGGATCTGAGCTGTGTCTGCGACCTACACCACAGCTTATTGCAATGCCAGCTCCTTAATCCACTGAGCGAGGCCAGGGGTCGAACCTGTGTCCTCAAGGATACAAGTCAGATTCATTTTTGCCGAGCCACGATGAGAACTCCTGAGCCACAATGGGAACTCCAGTTTTCTTTTTTCAATTTCTTTAATTTCCACTCTAATTTATATTGTTTTTCTTATTATCTATTTTATATTATTTCTCTTTTTTTGCTCAGTTTGGATTTAATTTGCTGTTCTTTTTGTAGTGTCCTACAGTGGAAATTTAAATGATTGATTTTAGATCTTCCTTCTTTTCTGATATATGTATTCAATTGTATCAATTTTCCTCGAAGTACTAATCTTTGCTGCATTCCACAAATTTTAATAAGTAGCATTTTGTTTTCATTTATTTCAAAATATTTTGAAATTTTCCAGCTATTTTTCTGTTCTTGACTTGTAGTTTAATTCCACTGTGGTCTGAGAGACTACACTGTATGATTTTAATGTTTATTTTCTTATATCCTGTAATTTTTATGTGCTGTTATGGCCCAGAATGTGATCTGTCCTGGTGAATGTTCCATATGAGCTTAAGCAGAATGTGTATTCTGCTATTGTTGGATGAAATGGTCTGTGGATGTCAATTTTGGCCAGTTACTGATAGTGTTATTGAATTCAACTATGTACTTACTGATTTTCTCCTTGCTGGATCTGTCCATTCTGTTAGAGACATGTTGAAGTCTCCAACTACAATAGTGGATTCATTTATGTATCCCTGAAGCTCTATCAGTTTTTGCCTCATGTATTTTGACTTTCTGTTTTTAGATGTGTACCTATTAAGGATTGTTATGTCTTCTTGGAGAACTGATCCATTATCATTAAGTAATGCACTTCTTTATCTCTGATAGCTTTCCTTGTTCTGAAATCACCTTGGTCTGAAATTAATATAGCTTCTCCTATATTCTTTTAATGAGTGTTAGTATGGTATATTTTTGCCCATCCACTTACTTTATAATATCTATCTTTATATTTAAAGTGGGTTTCTTATAGATAACATATAGTTGGCTCTATTTATCTTTCATAGTTGTAACTAATATGACAACTGTACATGCAAAACCATTGCTGAATATAGGAAGCCAACACCATTCAATACCATTAGTCTTTGTCCATGTTATTGAGTATTAGTATCAAGAGGGCAAAAAATGAACAGATTTTTAATCAATTCATCTTTTCTTGGTATAAAATAAACCTCATAATCTCTTTGCTTTCCTATTTTTACTGTCATATGACCAATTTCATTGCAGAATAAAAATACTAGAAGAGTACAAAAAGACAAAAAGGACTAATATTGCATCTCAGTAACTTCTGACATTTTATAAGTCTGTCACATTCGCTAAGTCAGACTGCACATTATCTCAGACTTTAGAAATGAACCTGTTATTCTCTGGTGGTAATATATCTTACTCTGTGATTAAAGAAATGCTCATGAGTTACAAATTCTTATCCCAAATTAGGGCAAGATAACCTTTTAACTCTTGAAGGGAGTCTTTTGTAGTTACCAAGTTACCCTGAAACACCTTTCCAGGCAATCAATATACAACTTGATACCAAGTTATTTTGGGGGAGCTCTTTATGTACATAGGCTCCTGGCCCTCAAACTTTCAGTTGAGAACCACTTCACACTTTTATAATGAATAACCACCTGAAGTAGCTTTTGCTAATATAGGAAATATAGTTATAGTCATGAACTCTTTTCATATTAAAGACATGATTTTTTAAAATATATATGTATAACAAAATCACCTCACTGTACAGCAGAAATTAACACAACACTGCAAACCAACCACACTCCAACAAAATAGGTTTTTATAAAAAGCCTTCTAGTTCACACAGTTGTCCATCTCTGGCCACATTCTAATTCTGAGCCACTTCCTACCCATTAAGTTGATACATGTACAGCTGTATGGTAATCTCTGATTCACTTAATTACCTATACTGTGCTCAATATCTAAGGCCTCAATGGCTGTTTCCATAGGAACAAGAGTCCCTGTGGCTTTCCCATCCCCTTCAACATTCATTTTCATGTCATCTTCACCAGATCTCCTAGACACACTCATCTTCATGGAATGTTCTCCATGTCAAGTCAAGAAGCCTTCAGAATGGGCCATAAACCCAAATCAGAGCCATGGGTGCCACTGCCTAGGCAATAGCCAAAGATATGCTTTTTCATCCTGCTCAGTACCTTTCTCTACCATGTCATTATGGTCATTTTAGATAATTCTAGCACTTCTCAGGATGAAGAGTGGTAGGGGCATTTGTGTTTGTTCACAGGATAAAAGTCTATTGAGTATTTATGTAAAAACAGGATGAATTAAATCTATTATCTGAAAAAGGCTTTTAGCCCAATGAACTCAGAGAGTTGTCTAGCTTTCTGTTTAATTTTCTGGCACAAATCTGGTGATTTTGGTTGTGTCTCCACTGCCATCTTTGGTTTTCTGTCCCAAGATCGATCTTGCTTTCTTTCTCTTTCTTTCTTTTTTTGCAAAGGGTCTTGTCCATAAAACTGTGGGACTAACATCTATAAAGGGCTGTGTAAGAATTTCAAGAAAACATGTAGACAAATAAGTGGTATTTGTTATGGTTACTGTTATTATTGTTAATACATTTAGATCTTAATATTGTTTGGAATTTAGTATTTGGAAAGATTCTCTGAAATATTTTCACTTTTCTTTACAGAGCTAGTACAAGTAGGTGGGGTTTTTTTGTTTGTTTGTTTGTTTGTTGTGGGGTTTTTTGCTGTACCTACAGCATGTGGAAGTTCCTGGGTGAGGGAGTAAATCCAAGCAGCAGCTGCAACCTAAGCCACAACTGTGGCAATGCTGGATCCTTTAACAAACTGCACTAGGTTGGGGATTGCACCCATGCTTCCACAGCAACCTGAACCACTGCAGTTAGATTCTTAACACACTGTTCCACAGAGGCAACTCTCGCAAGTAGTTTTTTAAAATAGGATACAATTTGATTATTCAGAGTACTTAAAAGTAGTTCTATAACAGAAATAATATGTGCTCATAATAAACATTTGAACAGCCCAGGTATAATGTGAAAAAATTCATGCACATACAATTTAGAATCCAGTAATCAAATAAGAGTATTATAATTGTACACATTTCTAAGTCAACTGATTAAAAAAATGCACAAACTTATTCAGCTTAGAAAAACTATTTTCCCCCTGTCTAGCATATTTTTTTTCATTAAGCTGGAAGGAAATATGTATATTTATGAATATATTTTAAATAAATAAATGGGATAATGTTAGAGACTATTCTACAACTATTTTTATATATAATAATTATTCAACACCATTCTACCTTTTGTATAGATGTGTGTGTGTATATACATGTATATATATGTATTTAACAAGTAAAGTATATTTGATATTAAATACATTCTATAATTCATTTAATCCTAATGGCTATTGATGGAGGCTTAGTTTTTCAATTTTTTTTTTCTTTGAATGTCATTTTCTGTGATGTGAGTATTTCCACTTGTTCTTTCTTTTCAGATATTTTCACCATATATGTCTTCACCTATCTTTGTAGTTTTAGGGTTTCAGTATTATTTTGTTCTATGTAGATTATCTTTTTTTTTTTTTGTCTTTTTGCTATTTGGGCCGTTCCCGCGGCATATGGAGGTTCCCATGCTAGGGGTCGAATCAGAGCTGTAGCTGCCAGCCTACGCCAGAGTCATAGCAACGCGGGATCCGAGCCGCGTCTGCAACCTACACCACAGCTCATGGCAACTTCGGATCGTTAACCCACTGAGCAAGGGCAGGGACCGAACCTGCAACCTCATGGTTCCTAGTGGGATTCGTTAACCACCGCACCATGACGGGAACTCCAGTTTTTCAATTTTTAATTTTTAAAACAGTGTGCCACTAAACATCTTAAAAAATTTTTGTTTGTTTAGTTCATAAAGTATATAATATGTATATATATGTATTTATATATGTGATTTATAGATGTGAAATTTCTGGGTCAGCAGTTATACACATTTAAAATTTTGATTGCATCATTTGCAACTATTTTCACCCATTCCATAGGTTGTATTAATCATTTTTTTTTAATGGTTTCCTTTTCTGTGCAAAAGCTTCTAAGTTTGACTAGGTCTCATTGGTTTATTTTTGTTTTTATTTCTAATGTCTTGGGCAATTGACCTAAGAAAACATTGTATGGTTGATGTCAGAGAATGTTTTGCCTATGTTCTCTTTCTAGGAGTTTTATGGTATCTTTTCTTATGTTTAAGGCTTTAAGCCATTTTGAGTTTATTTTCGTGCATGGTGTGAGAGTGTGCCTGGTTTCATTGATTTACACGCAGCTGTCCAGTTTTCCAAGCACCACTTGTTGAAGAGACCATCTTTTTCCATTTTATATTCTTGCCTCCTTTGTCAAAGATTAATTGACCGAAGGTGTCTAGGTTTATTTCTAGGATCTCTAATCTGTTTCATTGGTCCCTATGGCTGTTTTTGTACCAGTACCACACTGTCCTAACGACTCTAGCTTTGTAATATTGTCTGAAGTCTGGAAGAGTTATGCCTCCTGCTTCATTTTTTTTTCCCTCAGGATTGCTTTTTGTATTATTTGTTCTAGTTCTGTGAAAAATGTCATGGGTAATTTAATAGGGATTGAATTAAATCTGTAGATTGCTTTGGGTAGTATAGCCATTTTAACAATATTAATTCTTCCAATCTAGGAGCATGGAATATCTTTCCATTTCTTTGAATCATCTTTAATTTCCTTGATTAATGTTTTATAGTACTCAGCATATAAGTCTTTTACCTCCTTGGTCAGGTTTATTCCTAGGTATTTAATTTTTCGGGGGTGTGATTTTTAAAGTGTATCGTACTTTCATATTCTTCTCTAATATTTCATTGTTAGTATACAGAAATGCAACAAAAATTTCTGAATGTTAATCTTGTATCCTGCTACTATGCTGAATTTGTTGATCAGTTCAATTTGGTTTTGTGTGGAGTCTTTAAGGTTTTCTATATGCAGTATCATGTCATCTGCATATAGTGACAATTTTACCTCTTCTCTTCCAATTTGGATACCTTTTATTTCTTTTGTTTTTCTTATTGCTGTGGCAAGGACTTCCAATACTACGTTGGATAAAAGTGGTGAGAGTGACCATCTTTGTTGTATTCCAGATTTTAGTGGGAAGGGTTTCAGCTTTTCTTTGTTGAGTATTATATTGGCTGCGGGTTTGTTGCAAACGGCTTTTGTTATGTTAAGATATGTTACCTGTATACACACTTTGGTAAGAGTTTTTATCATGAAAAGATGTTAGATTTTGTCAAATGCTTTTTCTGTATCTGTTGAGATAGAATATCAGGCTTTAAAACACCTTTATTGGCAGGTAAGAGTCCAAACTATCCTGTTTTTATTCCTCATTTGCTGCCATGTTATGCAGTGAATAGTAAAGAAATTTTCTCACTTGTTCGAGAATATTAGTATGCTTTGGTAGCATATCGCTGAACAATGCAGAACAGATCAAAACAAAGGCAGTTGATGATCAGTGTCACACTTTTTTTGTTTTATTTTTATTTTTATTTATTTATTTATTTACTTTCTTTTTTGTTGCTGTTTTTATTCTTTTTTGTTTTTGTTTTTAATTGTTACACTTTAAAAGCTCTAACTTTTCATACCTACTTTTTTTGGCCCAGATTTTCTAAGTGTGCTGGAAGACTTAAGTCCAAGATAGTGAGATCTTTACTGCTTCTTATCCAAAATCTGGTAAGTCATATAATTATTTTTATTTTAAAAACATTTTAGTGTATATATCTCATAAAAATATTGTTAGAAATATTTATTATAAATTTATTAGAAATAATTATTTCCCAGACATGCCCCAAGAGGAGAGGAGTGTAAGAGTGTGTGTGTATTCTGATCAGTTTTAACGGAATACATCACTTCATTGTTTTTTTCCTCGAGCTTTACACCTTTTTATTTGCATATTAAAAAATTGTGATTTCCAGTAATTAAAATCATTTGAACAACAACAACAAATATATGGCACTCTGATTAAACCTCATTTTACACCCTTTAGGACACCTTGGACTTAGTAGCTTGCTTTTTACTCTAGATTTCACTGTTGTCCCACCTGGCATCCTCCTTCACCAACATGCAAATTCTTTTCCTTCCCTGCCAGCCAGTCAGGCAGATGGGAAAGGCAGACTCGGCCTTCACTGTCAGTAGTTCTCCATTTTTTAAGTGAAAAGTGGCACAACGGTCTTTTAAACTTGCTCCAACCTCTTTGCATCTCACAAAGTTAAAAAGATAAAAGAAGTAAAATAAGAACAAGAGGGAGGAAAGAAAGGAAGGAAGAAAGAGCAAGCCAAGTGAAAAAAAGAAATATACAAGTTTTTACAGTTTTTCCTATTCATTATATGTCTGGGTACCCATGGAAGACCAACAAACCCTTTTTTTTTCACTTGAGCACATCTTGTTGTATATATTAAGGGTAACACACCTGAAAGTATTTTCCTTCTCTTCTATGAATTGCCGGTATTTTTCGTGCAGAAAATATACTTTTCTTTATCTCTCACAAATCTATATTATCTATAACACTTCAAAAAATATTGGTTTTTATATGATGATAAACTTTTCTCTAAAAAGTCCTACTGCTCTTTCAACTGTTAACTTTAATCTGGAGCCACAGTCTTGACCACAGACCTATCCCCACATTCAGTCCTTTTCTCTAGATCCTTTCTTCACCTTCTATAACAGAGCCAAATTTACCATGAAGCTAATGAGACTTAAGCATCAGGGCACCTTGCCATGCCCTATGCTTAATTTTAAATCCATAAATTTGCATTTTTTCTTAAGAGGCCCCCTCCAAATTATATAAACTTCAGGTATCACAAAGCCTGGATCTGCCCAATTCCTGTATAGAAATTCCTGTATAGAGGTTCATACAAATAAAATATAACCCAGTGCCCTGATTTAAACTGAGATAATAACTTTACAGATTAGCAGTCTAATTCTCTTGGATGGCCAGCTCTCCTATCTTAGCTTGAAGGGAATGAATGCAATTCATTCGTGGCTTAGTTAATTTTATGTTCAGTCTTCTACAGAACTATATTTCACAGTGAGTAATAAACACTTTTGAAAACAGATATGTGCTATGTTGTTGATATAGAATACTTTATTGGACCCCTATTGAAACCCCAAACAGTAAGAATTAGGGTCCCCAACTCTGTCTCAGAGTATTAAAGTAATTTGCCCAGGTTATATAGCTGGAAAATTTGCATCTGGAATTTAAAACGTGTTCTTTCTGACTATAAAGTTCAATGGGTCTCCACACAACACAGCTGTAGTGCTCTTTTTATTTTTCCTAAATTGATGTTTGATGTTACCCAAATCATCTATAGACTACAAAGACAGAGATTAGTGTGAGGGATGAGATACTCAAACTTTTCAAATAAATTACTTGGTAATATGAAATTTGACAAAATGTTTCCCATTGGCCACAAAATAAAATTACCAAAGAGGACCAAGTTAAAGAAATGTTCATCTCTAAATAGGTGGTGGCAGCAACATTTTGTTCTACAGAGTAACTGTTCACTTCCTCATACAATCAACATTGCTACTCTTCCTCTATACATATCCAGTGGAAAAAATTGTCACTGGGCTTTTGCAAAGGCCTGGAAGGTAAAAATAGAGCTCTGTGCTCCCTTATCTTACTATTTGGCTAATTGTAAACTCAATTAACATTTTGGGGCTGGATTTATAAATTCTGGTTGTATTTTTTTTTTTTTTTGGTCTCTCTCTATAGGGCCACACCTGAGGCATATGGAAGTTCCAGGCTAGGGGTCAAATCGGAGCTACAGCTGCCAGCCTACACGACAGCTTACGGCAATGCCAGATCCCTGACCCACTGAACGGGGCCAGGGATCAAACCCACATCCTCACAGATACTAGTCAGATTCATTTCTGCTGCACCACAAAAGGAACTCCCTGCTTGTAATTTTTACCAAGCATTTGTAAAGCAGCAGAATTCTTTAATCCTTAGGCATAGATTTCCACAACTTTTGCCCAATGTCCTGTTCTCTGCTCAGCACCGTCTGTGACTTTTCTGGCTGTGGTGGGAGCTAGTCATCACAGTCCAGAAGATCATGGTTGGAGTCTCCCTGGAAGCCTCTGTATGCTCTGTAGGCAATGATCAGGTAGGCAAACCCAGGGAGGAATACCAGGATGCCAACAGTCAGAACTGGAAAGGCTCAATTGGCTCCCACTTTCTTGATGTAGCCTGCCAGAAGGAAGCAGCCCATGATAATGAGAAAAGCATCCATCAAAAATTGTAGGGTGGCACAAGCAATGGCCTTATAAGGAATCTTAGTAGGGCTTCTCCTAAACTTTAATAAATGAGATCTCAAGGCACCTGGACATCTTTTCAACTTAAAGCTTACTTGGACAGATAAATTTTCCTTCTCATGGTTAATGTGTCCACCTTTAGTGCTGGAGAGCTTTGAGTATTTCACTTAGCTGCTGGGAATCCCAGCAGCCACATTGGTGTAAGTGGGCACCAGAGACAGCAGAGTAGGTAGGGAGCTTGCCAGCTGCCACACCATAGCAGAGTGGGTAGGGAGCTTGCCAGCTGCCACCCAAGGGCCACCTGGCCACGAGGTGGGATGTCCCATGGCACCTCTCCTTCATCTGCTTCCCCCAGCAGTCTTTCTGAGAGACTGTACTGTTTTGGGTGGAATCTCTCTTTTATCATTCAAGGCTGCCATTACTTTGGTAGTCTTCCAGCCTGCAGAGTTTCTTCTGAAAAATCACCTGAGAATCTTATCAGGGTTCCCTTGTGTGCAATTTGTTGTTTTCCCTAGCTGCATTCTATATTTTCTCTTTGTCTTTAATTTTGGTCAATTTGATTAACATGTGTCTCAGGGTGTTGCTCCTGGGGTATATTTTATATGGTATTCATTGTGCTTCCTGGATTTGAATGAATACCTTTCAAATATTAGGTAACTTTTTGGCTATTACTTCTTCAAATATTTTCTCCAGCCCTTCCTTTCTCCCTCTGGCAACCCCATAATGTGGATATTGGTGTGTTTAAAGTTGTCCCAGAGTTCTCTTACACTGTCTTCATTTCTTTTCACTCTTTTTTCTTTATTCTGATCCACATCAGTGATTTGCACCAGTCTATCTTCCACCTCGCTTATTTGTTCTTCTCCTTCCTGTATTCTGCTATTGATTACATCTAGTGAATTTTTTATTTCTCTTATTGGATTTTGCACCTCTGCTCATTTGATCTTTAAATCTTCTATTTCTTTTTGCAACGCTTCTTGTATTTATCACTCTTTACCTTCAGTTTTTTTCTAAGATCTTGGATCATCTTTTCTGTCCTTACTCTAAAGTCTGTTTCATGGAGGTTGTTAATCTAGTTTACTTAGCTGTTTTACTGTTGTTGTTGTTTTTTTTTTTTTTCACCTGTCCCTTTATCTGGGTCAAGTTTCTCGGCCTTTTCATTTTGTATAGTTTTTTGTGTGGTCTCCATTTTGCAAGCTATAGGGTTGTAGCCTCTCTTGCTTCTGGTTTCTGCCCTCTTGTGAATGAAGTTGGTACAGGACTTTGTTGCAGGCTTCCTGATGGGAGGGACTGGTTCCTGCCCACTGGTAAGTGGAGTTGATTCTTGTACCTCTGGTAGGTGGAGCTTTGTGTCTGAGTGTAATTAGAGGTGGGCTGTTTGCCTAAGAGGACTTTAGGGGTTTACTGATGGGCCAGCTGTGTTTCCACATTGTTTGTTGTTTAGCCTGGGGCATCTCACACTTGACAGGTGGTGCCATATTTTTCCAAAATGACTTCTTCCAGTGGAGTTCAAACTGATAATTATTCACAAGACTCTTCCTCTAGTGTCCTTTCCCCCACAGCAAACCACAGCCGCCCCCTGGATTTTGTTCCAAGGTCTGCTCCAGATTCTCTTGGAGTCTCTGCTTTGTGCTGGGACCCAGTGCACATGAAGGCCTGTGGGTACCCTACAAGAGTGGAGTCTTTGTTTCCCCCAGTCCTGTAGGGTTCCTGAGCACAAGCCCTGCTGGCCTTCAATGCACAATGCTCCGGGGGCTTCTCCCAAAGCAAGACCTCACAGCATGGAAACCTGATGTAGGGCTCAGAACTTTTCCAACTGTGGGGGAGCCTCTGCAATAGATATTCTCCAATTTGTAGGTTGATCACCAGGTAGGAAATGGTTTGCTTATATTGCAAAAGAACCCCTTCTACCATCTTGATGTAGCTTCTATGTGGGTGTAGGATATTTTTTTTGCTTAAATGGTCAAATTTAAAATAATTACTAATTTTCCTTTTAGCTCAGCTGCCAGTATGGCTCTGCATTGCACTATGGTTTAAAATTTTGAGGGGAATTCCCATCCTGGCTCAGCAGAAACAAATACAACTAATATCCTTGAGGATGCGGGTTCTATCCCTGGCCTTGATTATTGGATCAGGGAATCTGGAGTTGCTCTGAACTGTGGTATGTGTTGCAGATGCGGCTTGGATCCTGCATTGCTGTGCTGTGGCATAGGCCGGCAGCTATAGCTCCCATTGGACCCCAGGCCTGGGAACTTCCATATGCTGCAGGTGCAGCCCTAATAAGCAAAAACTATGTATATATAAAACGATGAAAAATAAATTAAATAAAATAAAATTTTGATTTGAGAACCTATTAAAATATTTTTAAACTTTCTTCAGCACCACAAGTGACACTAGCAAGCATTGGCAAAGATTAGAGAAGTGGGAATCCTCACCTCTGGTGGGAATTTAAATAGTACAGTCTCTTTGGAAAGCAGTTTGGCATTCTTACCTCTTGCCAAGACCAGCTCAGCAGATGAGGGCTGAAGAATGGGCGCTGTAAAACTTAAGAAGTTAACATAAAACAAGACAGAGATATTTATCTTAAATCAAAGGTGGGAACAAGGGTACTCAAGGTCAGGGACCAAGAGCACTACCTCAAGACACCCCACTGCTTTTATTGTGCTCTTTAGGATTAGGTCAAGTGAGGGGGGTGCTGTAGGTGCAGGATATAGTTCCTTTATTATTTTAAAAGTCACATAGCTGGTAGTCAGTTAAGCTTTTACTCTGACCTTTAGGCATTTAACAATCATTAGCATTGAGGAAGCCTGGCATTAGCTATCTATGCATAGCATCTAGAGAATCACCACTGTGCTTCTGCAAATGGCATGCCTATCTGCAGCAACCAGGCGTGCCTAGGTTTGCGTGCCTAGGTTTGCACCTGTTCTCCTTGCTGATGCATATCCTGCTAACAACCCCTCATAAACCCCTTAGGGCCATGAGGCTCAGCTTCCTCTTATTCTTAACAGGACATATTATGCTGTGCAAACGGCAGATATTATGCCTATCTGCACAGGTCCTGCATGCCTAGACGAATTATGTCCTTGTTCAGCTGACCACATGAATAACTTATGCCTTTAAGTCTTTGTTCTTAAGCTTAAGTTATTTACCAGCACTGCAACTCTTTTTCGAGTAGGAATTTAGAGTAAAGGTAAAGCAGGACAAGATGGAGTTTTCAGCATAGAAAATAGAAGCAGAGAGGCTAAGAAAAGATTGTAGAAACACGTCTCCCAACCACCTCTAGATATCTACCTAAAGTAATGAAAGCCTGAGTCCTCTCAAAGACTTGTCCATGAATGCTCATAGCAGCATCATTCACCATAGTCAAAAGTGGGAATAAGTCAAATGGCTATCAAATGGAGAATAGGTGAAATGTGCTGTATTCATACAATGGTATCTTATTCAGGAATAAAAATGAACAAGATATTAATACATGTTGCAACATGAATGAACATCTGTGTCCAGAAAAGACAAATCAATATAGGCAGAGGGTATGTGCTTTTACTTTCTTAATATGTGCCTAGGTCCGGGGCATGGGAACGTGGATTAATCATTTTCATTACCTGCTCTATTTTGCTTATGTTGGTTAGAAGTAAATTATTCTCATGCGTAACAAAGTGCTTGGACCAAGATGCAAAGAGAAAGAGTTTCAAAAATGCCTGAAAACCCAAGATTCATATTCTCAACCGAGGTTGGAACAGATATTTTATGTGTGCAATAAAAATATGCAAATTTCTTGGAAAAGGAAAATTACACTAGTTGAAAGAAGAAATGTAGTGAAGGTCAAATTTTAAGTGCAGAAAATTCACTTAATTGAATGGGAGTTCAGAAATTTTCAAAAATGATGTTACAGGCTTATAGACTATGACGATTTTAAAGACTTGATTCAGTTTCAAATTGCTATAAAGAATATTTGAACAGATTTCCATTTCTACAACATTTGTAAGAGAACATTTATTTTGCCTTACTCTCTCATATCGAGCATTCTCCCATTTTTAAACTTTTGCTTTTTATGAATCAATGTCTTATCTTTTCTATAAACAAGTTTATTTTGTCTGTTCTAATAGGATGTTTTCACTGTTATGAATTATTTTCACTAATTTCACTAATATATGAGAAAACAGAAAAATTCACAAATCACACATGCACAGCCTGATGAATACTAACCAAGTGACCACACTATGGAATCAGCACTAAAATCAGTAAGCAGAATAATACCAAAACTCTGGGAATAGTCTCCTTGCCTGACTGGTACTATAATCACTTTCCTTCTGAACCAATAGATTAACTTTATCACCTGTTGATCTTATGTAATGAATCCTGAATAAGTGATGACTTTTTTCCACTGAGTACTATTGCTTCTGAGATTCATGTATGTTTTCCATATAGTTCAAATCCATGCATTCCTATTGATGCCTATCAGTTTTTTCTTTTCTTTTTCTTTCTTTCTTTTCTTTTTTTTTTTTTTTTTTTGGTTGTTGTTGTTGTTGTTGTTGCTTTTTAGGGCCACACCCATGGCATATGTGAGTTCCCAGGCTAGGGGTTGAGTCAGCCTATGCCACAGGCAGGGCAACGTGTGATCCGAGCTGTGTCTCTTACCTACAACACAGCTCACAGCAATGCCAGATCCTTAATGCGCTGAGCCAGGCCAGGGATCGAGCCTGCATCCTCATGGATACCAGTTGGTTTCATTACCACTGAGCCACAGTGGGAACTCCTAAATCAGTTTCTTATATGAAATTCAAAATTTGCTCATTTGTTTCACTCTTCATGGACAGTGATTCATGGTTCATGGACAATGAGTTGTTTATATTTGTTTACCCTGTGGAAGGTGGTGCCTTGAAATGTTTCAGTGTAAATTTATTAAATTTTTCTTTTAATTTTCTTCCTCTGCTTTTATGCTTCATAAGTTTTTCTCTCTTTGGGAATTATAAACAGATTTACCTATATTTTTCTAGTTATTCAAAATAATTTAACTGCATGTTAAATGCATGTTGAATTAGTTAACTGAGTGATATGTTATGGTACAACTATTTTTTCCATCCAAATTGTTAAGCACTTGGGCCATTAAATGATCAATCCTCCTCTGAACCTTTGATCTGTAGTGTAAACTTTGTGATCTGGTAAATAGATGCATGTGTGTGTGTGATTTCTCTATTTACATGACATGCACAGTTGATTTTAATCCAACAAAGTGACAGTTAAATTAGAAGAATGGAAGGATGTTTTACATTTGATTGCTCCTCAATTCAATTGTAGATAATAATAAATACATGCTAAAGAAAACACTCATCAGATATTTACAATATGTGTTGCATGTTTTCTTTCCTTCACATCTTTATACAGGCCAATATAGCAGAGTATCTCCCACATCATTTTTATTATTGAAATGTCAAAGCTTCATTAAACAGATGGCCATGAAGTGAAGTATAGTTTACTCACCTTTTTATTAATAAAGTTTTATAGTTAACATTTGTATGAAAAACAAATTAATGTGTATATTAAAATATACTCTCTAGTTAGTCAATTTTTTACGTGATTTTTTGCACTGAATCTACTCCTAATATATGGCCTAGATGAACTTCAAAGGAAAATCTTTCATCTCCCTTTGGAACACTCTGTCAAAATTTTCATTTTGCTCCACAGTCAAGTGATACTTCCATTCTCTTGGGGCATAGGCATGTAGATAGCACTTGGGTGAGGCACTATCTGGGCCGAAGCCTCCTCCAACCCACTCTAATCTCTTTCCAACTCACTTTGATGTCTTCTTAAAAATACTGTTTGTTTTCCATGGGATTTGATACTTTACTTTTCCTTATACAGGGATGAGCTAAGAAACAAACTTAGGAACAAACTTCGGATGTGGTAACACAGGAAAGAGAGTTAGAGTCCACGTCCTGTTCTGTTAGACTTCCACCATCCACTACCATTAAGTTATAAACTTTTTTAGAAGGATAAACAAAAGTAATATCAATGAAGAGATTATAACATTTAAACATATTTTATGAAATGCCATGCACCACACTTAGCAAACCATCGATCTTGTAATATCCTTAATAATACTCTTCAAAGTAAGTACTTCTTCATTTTTAAAACTGAAAAAAAAAAAAAAAGACCCAAAGTTTTACAAGGAATGAATTCAAGCTCACAGAAGATGCCCATGTCTCTTGGGAGTTTTACTTGCTGGAAGGTTGAAACCATCATTAAGACCCTTTTTGAATGAAGAATAATAATTTGACATCTTTAGCTATCAGGATTTCTTGTGTAACATTATTACTGGCATTAGAAGAGCTAGTGAGCTTGTATGAGCATGAGAAATGTGTAATATGTCAGCTATTTGAGAAATGTGACAATTGATGACAAATATGACAAAAAATAATGATTTTTTTTTTAAATATCAGTATTGGAGTTCCCGTTGTGGCTCAGTGGTTAACGAATCTGACTAGGAAACATGAGGTTGCAGGTTCAATCCCTGGCCTTGCTCAGTGGGTTAAGGATCCAGCGTTGCCATGAGCTGTGGTGTAGATTGCATATGTGGCTCAAATTCCACATTGCTGTGGCTCTGGTGTAGGCCGGTGGCTACAGCTCTGATTCGTCCCCTAACCTGGGAGCCTCTATATGCCACAGGAGTGGCCCAAGAAATGGCAAAAAAAAAAAAAATCAGTATCTCCAGTAACTTCAATAAAATCTTGACATAATTAAGAATTAATCAATGTCCATCATCAGGATGCTAAGTTATGAATATATTAGGAATAAATATGAATAAAGTAGCAAAGTTCAAATTATACTTTAGAATTATATACATTATAAAAATTAAGTAAAAATGAACTTAAGGAGCATAAGAAGGAACATGTATTTATTCTTAACAAATTTTGGCAAGTTATTGGAGCACAGTAGAAACTTACTGCATGCTGTGGAATAATTGATTTCATAGTTGATTGGGTTAATGAGGTATCAATCCACTTGTTTTACAGTGAAGAAATCTGAACCTGAGGAAAGAATAGTAACCTAAAATCCCCCGTGCCCCCCGCCCCCGCCCAATAGCAAAGTACATATTGACTTTACTTCTAGAGTTTTCTAGGAGAAATAAAGGAAAACAGGAATTGGAACCCTCCTGGTCCCATGTATTCTTTGGCTATAAGTAAGACTTGTTAACAAATTTTAGTGTTGGCTCACATGGACCAGAAAGAAGGAATCTGGATGCTTACTAGTCAGGCTTGAATGTCACTCTGTTTACCGAAGTTCTGTTCTGTTTTCTCTAGGGCTCAAGTGCTTATACCTGGAGACATGTTACAGGCCATCCCTTGCTCAGTCTAAGTGCCAAGAACCCAAGGCAGTTCTCAATGCTTTTGCCTCTTTAACCCACTGATGATCACCTTTGCACCTGAAATGTCCCTTGTTCATTCCTATTCCAACTTCATATCTTAGAAGACGATCATAATTAGCTTGCAAATCATGTTCTGAAATGTAGTCTGATTCACAAGAGCATCCAGATCCTCTTCACTCAGTTCTTTTCCAAGAAAACTGCTGATTTTAAGTACAGAACTTCTGAGATCCTGAAAAGAATGTGAGTAGGAGAAACTATCCCATCTATAAGGAACACCTGAGGCAAAGCCCAAATATTTTTATATTGTTGTATAAAAGTGAAAGTGCTTGGGCTTTTTCTAAGTTTTTACAAGGATCTATTACTTACTCCTTCTAGTAAAATGACTGCTTTTGTTTTCGACTTATTGGAACTTGCAACTGTGTGATTTCATAAGGCTAGCTCACCTTTATTCATTCATTCAAACAATACTTTTTAGATTATCATGTATATTTCAGAAACTGTACTGAGTTCTGCAGAATGTGACAATATCAATGATGTGCCATCCGTGCCTGGTAAGAATCCACAATTCATAAAGGAATGAATAAAGCAAGTCATTAAATGCAATGTGCACAGAAAAGCAAAGCCTGGGTCTTGGTGGCTTCACTAGTGACTTCTACCAAAGATTCAAAGAATTATCGCCAATTCTCCCTATACACTTCCAAAAAATTGAAGAGGATGGAAGACTTCCAAATGCAGTCAATCAGGCCAGCATTAACTTAATGCTAAAGCAAGGAAAATACTGCAAGGAAGTAAAACTAAAGACTAATGTCAATTATGAAATGTATGTTGCAACGTTCCTCAACTAACTAGTAGCAAAACGAATTCAAAACAACATCTTAAAAGGATTATACAACAGGACCCTCATGGATTTACTCCGGATATGCAAAGGTAGTTCAAAATTTGAAAATGAATTAATATATTATCACATTTGGGGAATGAAGGGAAAAACCCACGTGATCATAATTTTGCATACAGAAAAAGTATATGATAATATCCAGCACATTTTCATGATAAAAACACTAACTGAATTAACAAAATATAGATTGAAACTAACTCAGCATTGGAAGGCCATACATGAAATACCTACTGCTAATCTCATAATCAGTGGTGAAAGACTGAAAGATTTTCAGCTAAGATCAGGATTCCCATTCTCGCCATTTCTGTTCAGCATAGTAACATATATAGTCCTAGGCAGAGCAATTAGGCAAGAAAAAGAAATAAAATCATCCAAACTGTAAAGGAAGAGGTATAATTATTTCTGTGCACAAATACCATAATTTCAAGCATAGAAAACCTTAAAGAGTCTGGGAATCCCAGCAGCCATGTTGGTGGGAGTGGACACTAGAGCAAGCAGAGTGGTTGGGGAGCTTGCCTGCTGCCACACCATGGGAGGAGGCATCAAGGCCAAGTGCCCACCCAAGGGCAGCCTGACCACTGCTGTGGGTTGTGTCATGGCATCTCTCCTTCACCTGCTTCCCCTGATTCTAGGATACTGCTTTGTTTTCGATGGAATGTCTCTTTATCAAACAAGTTTGCCATTGGTAGTCTAATATTTTATTGGCTCTATTGGTTATTTTCTTTAGCCAGGTCTAGTAAACTCTCAGTTTCCTTTATCTTTAAAACTATTTAGATTAAGCAGATCATTTCACATTCTTTAGATTTCATTTCATTAGTTTCACAGAATTTCCATTTTTTTCTACATTTTCATCATCACATCCCATCTTTTGCCTCTCTTCTCTTCCATTTGTCTTACATGCAGCATACATACCTCTTCTGGTCAGCTTCAAAGGGGGAATATGAGGGGACATGTGAGTATTGGACTTCAGTCTGGGGGAAATCCTGACTCTGCCCCTTCTTAACTGTGTAATCTTGGTGTTAGTGCATATCTAATGATGGAAGAGATATTCATATATCTAGGTATGAGAAAGTTATTCTGGCTTATACTTGAATTGGTTTGAACTTTATGCTGACTAGAACAGCATGTCCTGTGGCCTATCATACACACACACTGTACATTTGCTCTAACCATTAAAGAAAAGGGTGCATTGTCCAGGAGTAAAGAATATTCATTTTGAAGATAGAGATAAAGGCTTACTTTCCTAGGGTGCTTGTACTCCTTTGATGCTAGGGCTCCCTTCCCCGGTGCCACAACCACACTGACTGGATAAGTGCTAATCTTTCTTTCTTGAAACCTTGAAGGAATGTACGCCTTTCATGTTTGATGGTCTTTGTTCTGACAAAACTAAAACTGTACTGAAAACCCTGCTTCTCTGAAGAAGTTCCTCAGAACTAACTGAGAGGCTATCTCCTGGGCTAGAGTGCTCAGTCTGGTGTAAACAAAACTCTCCTGTATTCTTATCATAGATTGTTTATTGACTACTTGTAATAACACCAGGAACTTATTTCCATCTTTAAAGTGGGAGTCAGACATTCACTGCATAAGGGTATTGTAATATTCAACCAAATGAAGTATACCAACTCCCCTTGCTTATTGCGGGTGCCCTTGATGGCGCTCAGATCCAGACATGGTGATCAAGGGCAAAACATGTCCAAGGATGTCAAGGCATTTTACTCCTAAATTTTGGCTAATTTTACAGCTAAGAGCTTTCCTGCAGCTTGTATTGTCTCAACATTTAATTGGCTGCTCTGTGTGAGTGTTGTCCCCTTTGGGATGCTAGGGGTTAACCAGATGTAATCTGGCCTTGGAGGTGGTTGCAGAATGGGCTTCTACCTCATGAGAGGTTGAATTAGAGACCTGTAGGTTCTCTCTTGGCATCTAGAGTTTGGACCTGAGCTGCAGCCTCTGCTTCAAGGTTCTTCTTGTACAATCATTGTACTTTATCAAAATTAGGAAGTTGACATTGGTACGATACTACCTCAAAATCAGAAAAGTATTCATTGTCCCCAGTTTTCACATGCACTTGTTTTGAGGGGCAGGAGGCAATTATACTTCTGTGAAAGTTTATCCTGCATTGCTTCATGTAATCATCAGCACAATCAGGATACAAACTGTTCCCTTACCACAAAGAAACTTCCTTGTGGTACCCATTATTATTGCCTCCCTTCCCCAGCTTTCATACCTGGGTCTCACTGATCTGTCTGCATTCCCGATAATTTTTAATAACTCAGTAAATCTTATTATATTTATAGTTGTACAACCATCAACACAACCCAATTTTGCGACATTTACATCCCAAACCCCCAGTCCACCCCTCTCTCCCCGCACCTGTCCCCTTTGGTAACCTTATGTTTTTCTAACTCTGAGTCCATTTCTGTTCTGCAAATAAGTTCATAATTATCATTTTCTTAGATTCTACATCTAAGTGTTACCATGTGATACTTGTCTCTCACTGTCTGATTTATTTCAGTTAGTGTGATAATCTCTGGATCCATATTGCTGCAAGTGCCATTATTTCGTTCCTTTATATGGCTGAGTAATACTCCATTGTGTATATGAACCAAATCGTCTATATCCACTGCTCTGTTGATAGACATTTAGGTTGCTTCCATTGTCTTAGCTAGTGTAAATAGTGCTGCAGTGAACGCTGGGATACATGTATGCTTTAGAGTCATGGTTTTCTCTGGATAGACGCCCAGGAGTGGGATTGCTGGGTCAAATGGTAATTCTATGTTTAGTTTTTTGAGGAGCGTCCATCCTCCTTTCTGTAGTTGTTGCACCAATTTATATTGCTACCAATAGCATAGGAGGGTTCCCCTTTCTCCAAACCCTCTGCAGCATTTATTGTTTGTAGACTTTTTGATGATGGCCATTCTGGCTGGTGTAAAGTAGTGCCTCATAGCAGTTTTGATTTGCACTTCTCTAATGTTTAGTGATGTTGAGCATCTTGCCATGAGTTATTTTGTTTTGTTTTACTTTGCCATCTCTATGTCTTCTTTTGAGAAATGCCTGTTTAGCTCTTTTTTCCCTTTTTTAAAGGGATTGTTCTGTTTTGTTTTTTCTCATATTGAGCTGCAGGAGGTGCTTATATATTTTGGAGATTAATCCCTTGTCAGTCGCTTCATTTGCAAATATGTTCTCCCTTTTCACTGGTTATCTTTTTTTCTTGTTTAGGGTTTCCTTTGCTGTGGACAAACTTTTAAGTTTAATTAGGTCCCATTTGTTTATTTTTGTTTTTATTTTTAATACTGTAGGTGGTGGATCTGAGAGGATGTTTCTGTGGTTTATGTCAGAGAAGGTTTGGCCTGTGTTTTCCTCTCAGTGTTATGGTATCTAGCCTTATAGTTAAGTTTTAATCCATTTTGAGTTTATTTTTGTGTATGGTATTAGGGGTCTTCTTATTTTATTCCTTTACATCTAGCTGTCCAGTTTTCCTAGCACACATTATTGAAGGGACTATCTTTTTGCCGTTGCATATTCTTACCTACTTTATTGTAGATTAGTTGACCGTAGGTCTGTGGGTTTAATTCTGGGCTCTCTATCCTGGTCCACTGATCAATGTCTCTGTCTCTGTGCCAGTACCATACTGTTTTGGTGACTGTAGCTTTGTAGTATAGCCTGAAGTCAAGGAGCCTGGCTCCCTCAGCTCCATTTTTCTTTCTCAGGCTGTCTGTCTTTGACTATTCTGGGTCTTTTGTGCTTCCAAAGAAACTTTAAAAGATTTTGTTCGAGTTCTGTGCAAAATGCCATTGGTAATTTGATAGGGATTGCATTGGCTCTATAGATTGCCTTGGGTAGTAGAATCATTTTGACAATATTGATTCTTTCCAATCCAAGAACATGGTACATCTTTCCATCTGTCTGTGTCATCTTTGATTACTTTCATCAGTGTCTTATATGTGAAAATCCTCAGCAAAATACTAGCAAACCAATTCTAGCAGTACATGAAAAGGATTGTACACCACGATCGAGTGGGATTTATCCCTGGGATGTAGGAATTTTTCAATATCCACAAATCAATCAGTGTTGTACGCCACATTTACAAACTGAAGACTAAAAACCATATGATCTTCTCAATAGATGCAGAGAAAGACTGACAAAACCCAATGCCCATTTCTGATGAAAACCCTCCAGAAAGGGGTTTTCAGAGTATAGGTGCTTTGCCTCTTTAGGTAGGTTTAGTCCTAGATATTTTCTTCATTTTGATGCGACAGTAATTGGGATTGTTTCCCTAATTTCTCTTTCAGATCTTTCATTGTTAGTATAAAGAAATGGAATAGATTTCTGTGCATTAAATTTGTATTCTGCAACTTTACCAAATTCATTGATGAGCTCTTATTAATAGTTTTCTGGTAGTGCCTTTAGGATTTTTTATGTCTAGTATCATATCGTCTGCAAACAGTGAAAGTTTTACTTCTTCCTTTCCAATTTGGATTAATTTTCTTTTTCTTCTCTGGTTGCTGTGGCCTGGACTTCCAAAACTATGTTGAATAGAAGTGTAAAGAGCGGATATCCTTGTCTTATTATTGATCTGAGGGGGAATTCTTTTAGCTATTCACCATTGAGAATAATGTTAGTCGTGGGTTTGTCATAAACGGCCTTTACTATGTTGAGGTAGGTTCCCTCTATGCCCATTTTCTGGAGGGTTTTCATCAGAAGTGGGCATTGGGTTTTGTCAGTCTTTCTTTGCATCTATTGAGAGGATCATATAGTTTTTATTCTTCAGTTTGTTAATGTGGTGTATAACACTGATTGATTTGTGGATATTGAAAAATTCCTACATCCCTGGGATAAATCCCACTCGATCGTGGTGTACAATCCTTTTCATGTACTGCTAGAATTGATTTGCTAGTATTTTTCTGAGGATTTTCACATATATGTTCCTCAGGGATATTGGCATGTAATTTTCTTCTGTTGGGGTATCTTTGTCTGGTTTTGGTATCAGGGTGATGTTGGCCTCATAGAATGAGTTTGGGAGTGTTCCTTCATCTGCAATTTTTTTGGAAGAGTTGCAAAAAGATAGGTGTTAACTCTTCTCTAAATTTTTGATAGAATTTGTGTGTGAATCCATCTCATCCTGGACTCGGGTTTGTTCGATGTTTTTTAATCACAGTTTCAGTTTCACTGCTTGTCATCAATCTATTCATCTTTTCTATTTCCTCTTACTTTAGACTTGGAAGATTCTGCATTCTTAAGAATTTGTCCATTTCTTCTGGTTGTGCATTTTATTGGCATAGGGTTGCTTGTAGTATGATCCTTTGTATCTTTGTGACGTCTGTTTTACCTTCTCCTTTTTCCTTTCTAATTTTACTGATTTCGGTCCTCTCTCTCTCTCTCTCTCTCTCTCTCTCTCTGAGTCTGGCTAGGGATTTATCAATTTTGTTGATCTTTTCATACAACCAGCTTTTAGTTTCATTGATCTTTTCTATGATTTTATGTGTTTCTATTTTATTGATTTCTGCTCTGATCTTTAGGATTTCTTTCCCTCTGCTAACTTTGGTTTTTGTCTCTTCTTCTCTCTCTAGTTGCATCAGGGGTAAATTTAGGTTGTTTATTTGAGATTTTTCTTGTTTTCCTGAGGTAGGCTTGTGTTGCTATGACCTTCCCGCTTTGAACTGCTTTGCTGAATCCCATAGGTTTTGGACTGTTCTCTATTTGTTGTCATTTGATTTTAGGTTTTTTTTTTTTAATTTCCTCTTTGGTTTCTTCAGTGATCCATTGGTTTTTTAGAAGTATGTTGTTTAGTCTTCATGTGTTTGTATTTTTTGCAGTTTTTTCTCTTGTTGTTGATTTCTAGTGGTATAGCACTGTGTTTGGAAAAGATGCTTGGTATGATTTCAATTTTATTAAAGTTACCGAGGCTTGATTTGTGGCCCAGAATGTGACCATTCCTAGAGAATTTTCTGTGTGCATTTAAGAATGTGTAGTCTGCTGCTTTTGGATGGAATGAACTCTAAATATCTATCAAGTCCATCTGGTCTGATGCTTCATTCAGGACCTGGGTTTCCTTGTTGATTTTCTGTCTGGATGATCTGTCTATTGCTGTAAGTGGGGTGTTAAATATCCTACTCTTACTGTGTTATTATCATGTCTCCTTTTAAGGTTGTTAGCAGTTGCCTTATATATTGAGGTGATCCTATGTTGGGTGCATATATATTTATCATTGTTATATCTTCTTCTTGGATTGGTCCTTTGATCATTATGTAATGCCCTTCCTTGTGTCTTATAATATTCTTTATTTTAAGGTCTATTTTGTCTGATATGAGTATTGCTGCTCCAGCTTTCTTTTGATGTCCTTTTCATCAAATGTTTTCTTCCATCCTCTCACTTTCAATTTGTATATGTCCCTAGAATCTAAGTGGGTCTCTTGAAGACAGCACATACATGGGTCTTTTTTTTTTTTTTTTAATCCAGCCAGCCAGTGTGTGTTTTTTGGTTGGGACATTTAGTCCATTTACATTTAAGGTAATGAATGATATATATGTTATAATTGACATTTTATTAATTTTTTGGATAGTTTTCGTTAGTCTTTTTTCTTGCCTTCTCTTGTTCTCTTCTGGTTTTATGAATATCTTTAGTTTTGTGTTAGGATTGCTTTTTCTTATTTGTGTGTGTATCTACTGTAGATTTTTGATTTGCAGTTACAATTTTGATCTTGAGTGGAATTCCACTGTGCATCCACTAGAGGTTTTTCATCCATTCAGCTGTTAATGACGTTTTAAAATAGTTTCTTCCGGAGTTCCCGTCGTGGCGCAGTGGTTAACAAATCCGACTAGGAACCATGAGGTTGCGGGTTCGGTCCCTGCCCTTGCTCAGTGGGTTAACGATCCTGCGTTGCCGTGAGCTGTGGTGTAGGTTGCAGACGCGGCTCGGATCCTGCGTTGCTGTGGCTCTGGCATAGGCCAGTGGCTACAGCTCTGATTGGACCCCTAGCCTGGGAACCGCCATATGCCACAGGAGCAGCCCAAAGAAATAGCAAAAAGACAAAAAAATAAAATAGTTTCTTCCACTGCCTCCATGCTTCATAGGTTTTCTCCAGTTTGGGATTTATTATCAGATTTGTCCTGTTTTTCTAGTTCTTTGCAATGGTTTTATCTTAGAATGTTTTAACTTATTGAATACATTGGGAATTAGTTTACCGAGTGATATATTACAGATAGACCAATTTTTTTTTCATGGAGATAGTTAAATATTTGAACCACTAGATGTTTACTCCACCTTTGAACCTTTGATTGTTAGTGTTGACTTTGTGATCTGGTAAATTATTAAACAGATATGACTTGTTTATTTATTTCACATTGATTTTTATTTTATTTTATTTTATTGTTAAAGTTTTATCAAGGTCATGTCGACTTACAAGGTTTCATGATTTCTCCTGCACAACAGAGTGATTCAGTTATACATATACACACACCCATTCTCTTTCAGATTGTCAGTGTGCATGTGCCAATCCCAAAGCCCCTTTCATGCCTCTTCACCTGTTTCCCTTTCTAACAAGAAGGTTTTAAAAGTCTATGAGTCTCCTTCTGTTCTGCAAATAAGTTCATTTGTATCCTTTTTTGGAACCAGTGAATAACGTTTCTTGGAAAGGTGGAAGGATATTAATGTCTGACCCTCAATTTAATTGTAAATAAAGAAAAATTACACAGTGCAGAAAAGACTCTCAGGACATTTCAATTTATATTGCGTGCCTGCTTTCTTTCCCTTAAATGTATAGGTTGGCAATGTAGACTCTCTCCTAAATCATTTTATTTTTGACGTTTCAAAGTGGTCGTAAAACTAAAGGTGACTAATCTAAGCACAGTTTCCTCATTTTCTTGATTCATAAGGCTATATAATTAGCATTTCTATGAGAGGCTCAATTTAATACGTATATTAAAACATGCTGTGGGCTTAGATTTGTTTGCAATTCTTTTGCACTGATTCTACTCCTCATCTGTATCCCAGATGAACTTCAAGGGAAAATCTTCCATCTTCCTTTGGAATACCCTGTCGAATCATTCATTTTGCTTCATGGTCAAGTGATGCTTCCAGTCTCCAACGATGCCTAGTAGGTCAAGCAACAGGGACAGCACTTGGGTGAGGAGGTAACACAATCACGGCAAAAATTTCCAGCACCCCATTTTAATCTCTTCTCCGAGCCAAGCTAAGTATCTGTGAGATCTCCATGGGGTTTGATATTTCACTTTCCTTTTATGCTTATGAGCTAAGAAAGAAATTTGGATGCAGTAACGCTGAAAGTAGAGTTACAGTTCACATCCTTCATGGTTAGACTTTCACCAACCATGACTATTAAATTATAACCTTCTTTGGGCAAAAGCTGGAAACATATGAAGACATTAAAATATTTAAATATATTTTACCAAATGCCATGCTCCATACTTGGCCAACTACATCTGCCGTGCAATGTAATTCTTCACCAAACCCTTCAATGTAAGTATTTCTTCATTTTTAAAATTGAGAAAAATGAGATGCAGATATTTTCAAGTATGAAGTCAAGATCACAGAGGGTGTCTTGAACAGCTATTTCCGCATTTTAGTTGATGGAAGATTGAAAGCACCATTAAGACTATTTTCAAAGTAAGATTAATATCTGGCATCTTTAGTGATCAGATTTTTTAGTGTAAATATTATCATTGGCATTTGGAAGTGCTCACAAGCTATTATGGGCATGAGAAATGCTTTATATCTAATCTAGTTGAGCAAGAAGCAGTGAGAGTTGATAATAAGTGGGACAAAAGAAGAAACAATGATTTTTTTTAAAAAAAAATCAGTATCTATAATATTTTCAGTAAAGTCTTCACATAGTTAAATCAGGGAATTCTCTGATGGCCTAGCGGGTTGAGGTGCCTGTGTTCTCACTGCTGTGGTTTGTGGTCAGTGCTGGTGGTGCAGGCTTGATCCCTGGCCTAGGAACTTCCACATGCTCCATGCTTTGCAAAAAGACAAGGAAAAAGGGGAGAACCTGAAGTAAACTTTGCAAAGAGCCATCACTTAAAAAAAGAACGAATCATTGTTCTTGTTCTCTAATGTGCATGTGTTATATGCACATTAGAGAACGAACTATGAATAAGGTGGTGATATTCAAATTATCCTTTAGAATGATATATATTAAAAATTGAATTAAAATATTTTGAACTTAAGAAGTACTGGGAGGAAAATATATTTATTCTTTATAACTCCTGGCATGATACAGGAACAGCATAAAAATGTATTGCCCGTTGTTGAATAACTGAATTCATACCAGACTGCTTTAATGAGATAGCACTCTCTTTTTTACAAGAGGAAATCTGACACATGAGAGAATAACAATAATCCAAGTAGAAAAATACCTATTAACCCTATATGTGGTTTGTTCTAGAAAAAAATAAAGGAAAATTGCAGTTGGAACTCTCTTGGTTACATACATTCTTTGCCTTTAAGTATGACTTGCTTATAAATGTTAATGAGTAGGGTCATGTGAACTAAAAGGAGAGATCCTCATAGTTATTAGTCAGGTTCGAATGTTAGACTAATTAACCTAACCCTAACCCTAACCCTAACCCTAAAGGAGTGTTCTTTTCCTGCAATATTTTTTCAAGGCCATTGTCAGGATGTTGTTTCTCTCTAGGGACCAAATGTCAGTACTTGGAGTGACATGTTGGAAGCATTTCGTAATTAATGTAGTTGCCAAGGACTGAAGGGAACTCTCAATACTTTTGCTCCTATAAACCACTGAGCCTCACCTTTGCGGAGGAAATTTCCCTCTGTTCTTTTCCCGATGTCCTGCTTTAGAACTTGTTCATAATTGGCTTATGGATTATCCTTCATGTTCTGGAATGTAGCCTGGTTGACAATAGCATCCACCTCCTTTTCGCTCAGTTCTTTCTCAAGAAAACTGATAATTTGAAACACAGAACTTCTGAGATCCTGAAAAGAATGTGCATTTGAGAAACTACTCAGCCTATAAAGAATGCAAGAGTTACAGGCCAACATCTTTATCACATTTGGAAAACTTAATATCCTTGGTTTTATTCCATATCTAGAGTTTGACAAGGATCTATTTCTTATTCCACCTATGAAAATAAGTGCTATGGTTGAGTGTTTTATTATTCGATTTTATAAGCGCAGCTCACCTTCCATCATTCATTCAATCAGCACTTTTAGGACACCTTATATGTTTCAGAAACAGTGTTAATTGTCAGAGAAGTTTAAGAACAGCAGTTTGCTGGGAGTTCCCGTCGTGACACAGTGGTTAACAAATCCAACTAGGAACCATGAGGTTGCGGGTTTGATCCCTGACCTTGCTCAGTGGGTTAAGGATCCAGCATTGCCGTGAACTGTGGTGTAGGTTGCAGACACAGCTCGGATCCCGCGTTGCTGTGGCTCTGGCATAGGCCAGTAGCTACAGCTCCGATTAGAGCCCTAACCTGGGAACCTCCATATGCTTGGAGAGCGGCCCAAGAAATGGCAAAAGACAAAAAAAGAAAAAAAAAAGAACAGCAGTATGCTATCTGTGCTTATTAAGAGTCACCATTTCAAGAGGGTAGAGTAATTCGACCAATTAAATACAATGGGCACAGGAAAGAAAACCCCAGGGAGATCCCATGGTGGCTCAGGTTTAATGAACCCAGATAGCATCCATGACAACATAGATGGCATCCATGGCCTTGCTCAGTGGGTTAAGGATCTGGCATTGCCATGAGCTCTGGCGTAGGTCACAAACATGGTTGTGGCTATAGGGTAGGCCTGTGACCATAGCTCCGATTGGACCCCTAGCCTGGGAACTTCCATATGCCTCAAGGGCGGCCCTAAAAATCCAAACCAAACCTAAACAAAAGAAAGAAAAGCCCAGGTCTAGATGGCTTCATTGATGACTTCTACCAAACATTAACGGAAGAACTAACATCAATCCTCCTCAAACTCTCCCAAAAATTTGAAGAGGAGGGAACACTCACAAATTATTCTACAAGGCCAGCATGACCATGGTACCAAAGACAGACAAAAACACTGCAGAAAGAAAACTAAAGACCAACGTAATTTATAAAACGTAAGATGCAAAAATGCTCAACAAATTAGTAGCAAAATAAGTCCACCAGCATATTAAAAGAATTATACACCATGATGAAGTGGGATATGCTCCTGGGAGGCGAAGGTGGTTCAGCCTATGACAATAAATTTTTATAACACCACGTGTATAGAATGAAGGGGACAAAACCAAATGGTCATCTGAATTGATGCCGAAAAAGCATTTTACAATATCCAACACATTTTCCTGATAAAAACACCAAAACTATGATGAATAGAAGGAAAATACTTCAACATTAAAAGGTCATATATGAAATACTACTGCTAACTTCATTGTCAGTGGTAGAGAGCTAACATTGTTTCTGCCAAGATCAGGAAGAAGGCAAGAGTGCCCATTCTCACCACTTATTCAACGTAGTGCTGGATGTTTTAGCCAGAGTAATTACACTAGACAAATAAGTAAATGAGCAACTTTTAAAAAGATTTTAAATTGGAATGCCAGGAGTAAAATTATTTCTCCTTGCAGACAACAATATTTTATACCTAGAAAATCTGAAAGATTCTCCAAAATCTGTTAGAATTAATAAATACAATGAAGATGGTTGTGTGATAAAAAAAACCCCATAAGAATCAGTTGCATTTCTATCTGGTGAAGATGCACAATGCAACGAGAACATTAACAGAAAATTCTAATTGCAATTGCATCAAAAAGAATGAAATACTTGGAATAATCCTAAGCCAAGTGATGAAAGACATGTGTATGAAAGCTACAAACTACTGCTAAACAGAATTAAATACCAAATAACTGTGACATTTTGTGTTCCTGAATTGGAAGACTTTTATCCTCTGGACCCACGTGCAGTATATGGAAGTACCTCACTGGGAATCAAATCTGAGCCAGAGCTGTGACCTATGCCACAGCTGCAGCAACACTAGGTCCTTAAACCCCAGTGCTGCGCCAGAGAATCCCTATTACATGGTTAAACAGTTTGAAAGACTGGCAAAAACCTAGGCCAAAAATACATAAGCAATGGCTACTTGGAGGAAGGTAAATATGGTACCTGGGGATAGTATAGAGATGATAGGACAGAGAGATATTGAAGAGACTTTGCATAGTTACTCTGCAGTCTTTATATTTCAGTAAATGCTATATTTAGGAATACTTGGGTTGTGAGTACATTCTTGTGAAGAAACTCAAGTATGAAAATAAGGAAAGAATCAGATTTGCATTTTGAGATGATACCTCTGGTTGAGGAATAGAGAATAAATGGCTATACACTGAGATTGCAGGTAGGTAGACGAATAAGGAAGGCTGCTATTGAGAAGATGCAGAACATGATGGTGACCTGGACTATAGACGAGGCAATATGGATTGAGAGAAGGTTTCAGAGGCCAAATTCATGGATGGATTGATTGACTGAATGAGGATTCAATGGTGAAAATGGTGTTAGGTATGAAGGTTGGTTTCTGATTTAGGTCACTTGAGATTCAATGCATTTTCCAGGTGAAGCTGGGAGGTTACATGTTTGTTTGAATCCCAAAACTCAGATGTAAAAGTCGGTGTACAGAAATCTTCTACAATATATTTGTGTCTGAGCTGGTATTATATAGACCAGTTTCTTCCAGCAACCACGCCCATCTGGTTTGCTGTAGCTCATTCACTTCATGTCACTAGATTTAATGGACATTTTAAATGTTCATTTTTACTTGACTTCCAAGCCCTTAGAGATTGAAAAGATCATAAACGTCTTTCTTGATACATCCACTTATCTTCTTTATCACCACACACTCCTCAGTATTGTTCTGTCTCTTTGAATGGTTTCTTTTCTGTGTCCTTGGTGGGACTAATCCTTTCCACTCAAACTTTGTGTCTTAAGGTCTCTCAGTAATAGATTTTAGTACGCTTCTCTCTTCATCCCTCCATTCCCTCCCTCCTGCCCCCCTTCACCTTTGGACACATTCATTTCTACTCTTAGGGTTTGGCCTGACCATAGTTTTAGTTGTATTTTACACAGCGATGCTGCCCAAGTCAATACCATTGATACCAGTGATATTTTAAACAGTGATGATATCTTAATTAATGTCATGGATATTTTTAGCTCAATACACATTTTTTTTTTTTTTGGTCTCTTTGCCTTTTCTAGGGCCGCTCCCGCAGCATATGGAGGTTCCCAGGCTAGGGGTCGAATCGGAGCTGTAGCTGTCAGCCTACACCAGAGCCACAGCAACCCGCGATCCGAGCCGCGTCAGCGACCTACACCACAGCTCATGGCAACACTGGATCCTTAACCCACTGAGCAAGGCCAGGGATCGAACCTGTAACCTCATGGTCCCTAGTCGGATTTGTTAACCACTGCGCCAGGATGGGAACTCCATCAACACACTTTTTGAGCTTTAGACTTGTCTTGGCCAATAATTTCCAAACCTCTTATTTGGATGTTTCTAAGTCCCCCTAAACTCTGTGTGTCCAAACCAACCTTGTAATCTCCTCCCTGTAGCCTATTCTGCTCCAATGTCCCCTAAATACCTCCATGAATGATCCCATCATCTACACAGATATATGAACTGGAATATTGGAAGCATCCCTAATACATCCCCAATCTCTCTCTCTCTCATCTTTCCACTATATAATCTCATTCTTCTTGACCTCCTAAATAAATCTTAAAACTTTGCATTCTCTTCAATCCCAACTATCCCATTCTAATCCAAAGTGCCATTGATTGGCAGGGGATTGGCATACTGGAACTAACTGCTTTGTCTCTATTCGCTATTTTCACTTTTCAAGCCATGAATGGGAAAGATAGTCTAAATATTACTCCTGTCACATTGCCATTCTTCTTATAACTCTTAAAGGGCTCCTTACTGGTTTTTTTTTCTTTAGGTCCTCAAACTTGTCGTGTACTTTACTGCTCCAGGGAATTTGCATATTCTCTCTTCCTGGGTTAGAGTTCTCTTTTACCTCCCTTTCCGTGTTAGCTCACATGTATTAGTTTGTGGTTTTCATGATGCTTTTTCCAGAAACATTACCTATCAGCTTTGACAATACCAGCTCTCCTTATTCCAAACACTGATATCATACCTGTGGTTTTCCTTAATAACAATTATCAGAGTTTTAAATTATATATACTTGTTTGGGTATACCTGTCTTCTGTGTTGGATGATAAAACCTATGAATGTGGGGTTTGGTCCTCTTTCATCATGATTTAGTGACCGTCACCTGGCAGGAATTCGATAATTCATGAGACCAGGAGAGAATAAATTGCATGTTAATGAATCAACGTGTCAATCAAAGATAAAAAATAATGACTTCAAATGTCCATATTTTAAGACCGTTTTGATTGGATGCCCACAAGGAAACTGTTTGTGATTTCACCAGGAAACTGCATTTGAAGGTTTTCCTTCCAATTGGGAAGAACTTGCACCAAGGGCACACATTCACTACTGGCTAATTAGTCATATCTCAGTGGCCATATCCCACCCCAGTGCGCCGCAGTCCCTTTTCAATTTTTTTTGAAGCTATGGCTGCCCTGGACATTTGAGTTTACCTTTATTTCAGCAGATTTTTATAGAAAATGAAATCACAAGTGATGACTGTATACAGTGAGAGGAGAGTTCTGATGAAGGGAGGGGCAGGAAATTACAAACCCAAACAGAAGCCTGAGGAGTAGTTAGATGTAGAGATAACTAGGAAAATGTAGTCCATGGAAACTGAGACAAGAAATGTTTTCAAAGAAATATTTTTAAAAAGAAAAACACCCCTCTTACCTTCTTCATCTCTTCAAATGACATGAACAGAATATTGAAGTCATATCTGTGCTCATACCAGCCCCTGATGTGATCAAACCAAAGGCTTCCTAGCACTGTGGGAAAATCCAGAAATAACAAGGTAAAGTTCTCACACTTATTAAACAATAAGCTAGAGTCTTTATTTTCTGTTCTGGATTCCTCACAAAGATAAATCAAGTTCCCACTGCTGGACATCTACACCAACAGTTAAAAATGGTTTTTAGGGGAACGGTTACGTCTTTTTAATACAAACCCGCCTTTGCACCCTACTCTATGTCTGTAGGAAAGCAGCAAGGCAGACAAAAGTATTCCAAAGGTCTAATTTTGAAGATTTCATTAAGGTACCCCCCCTTCTTTTTCCTACTTCCCTCACCTGAAAACATGTTTTTATTTCTACTCTACTTTAAGGTTGATGGATAGCAGTTTTACCTAGGTACAAAAGACAGCACCTGAATATAATGTTCCACTGCTACTTTCCATGAGCCCTGCATCAATCTATCCTCCTCAGTGTTGGAACGAACATTCCACAGCTGCCTTACAAAGCCTACCCCATGGCCATGACAGAGCACAAAACCTTTCCCGAACGTTAGCTATTCTGGAACCCTTGGATGTAGCTAGCTTGAATTGTTAGACCATTTTGTGGTCCTCACTACTCTGGTCAAAATATTTTCTAGGAGTTCCCGTCGTGGTGCAGTGCTTAACAAATCCGACTAGGAACCATGAGGTTGTGGGTTCAGTCCCTGCCCTTGCTCAGTGGGTTAACGATCTGGCGTTGCCGTGAGCTGTGGTGTAGGTTGCAGACGCGGCTCGGATCCTGCGTTGCTGTGGCTCTGGCGTAGGCCGGTGGCTACAGCTCCGATTCGACCCCTAGCCTGGGAACCTCCATATGCCGAGGGAGCGGCCCAAGAAATGGCAAAAAGACAAAAAAAAAAAAATCTAAACCATATGCACCTGCCACCTTGACAATCCCCCAAGGGGTCCTGATGAGGATAGAAAAGCCAATAGGTGGCAGATTTAGTGGACAAACGATAGTGACCACTTACGTACATCCCCTCTTCTATGCTTACCTGTCTCTAGCTCCCTAAAATATGATCCTTGGGTTGGAGAGTGACTAAATGGAAACATTGCTTCATAAACATATTTGATAAATCAATTCATAGTTACCTTTTCCATCTAGAAACAGTTCCATTAAATGATCCATGTTATCTGTAGCTTCTAATGGAACTATCAAATTTGAAAAATGAAAAAGAGAAGTCAAAATATCCTTGGGGTTTCTTTAGATGTAAATAATCTGCAGAGGGAATAATGAAATAATTTTAATAATTCTTGGTTATCTCTTTAGGCTTTTTAATGCCTATGTGATATTTTATTCTATGAAGGCACAATAATTTATTTCCTACAGTATACTATATATGGCAGTTCAGATTGTTCCCAGTTTTTTGCTCTTTCAAAGACTGTTGCAATAAATAACTTTGTTCACATGACATCTCACATGCACAAGCATGTACAACTAATTCCTAAAAGTGAAATTACTTATTTGTAAGTTTACTTGGTATTTCAAATTATCTTGCATAGAACTTGTTGCTGTTTCCCCTTCATGAATATTAAATGATGTTAAGGGAATATTGGACATCGGTGAATCAAGGAAAAACTGCTTAACTGATGATGTTGGAACAAATAATTTTCCATATACAAAAAAAAAAATAGATCTACCTCAGAGCTTACGCAAACACACATTTATGAATGGATTAAGGATTTGAATAAGAAAGTAAAACTTCAATGCCTAAAAAAAATAAAGAATATATTTCCAGTCTTGGATAAGGAAAGTTTTTCCTAGACAGGAAAAAATAATTTAAAATAAAAATTGATCAATTGGACTACATTAAAATTGAGAATGCTATTAATTAAAAAATACTATATTGTTACAAAACTCAAGAGAATATGGGGAGCAACATATATAACCAAAAGTTGATAATTATTAAGAATGTAGGAGTTCCTGTCATGGCTCAGTGGTTAATGAATCCGACTAGGAACCATGAGGTTGTGGGTTCGATCCCCCGCCTTGCTCAGTGGGTTAAGGATCTGGCATGGCTGTGAGCTGTGGTGTAGGTCACAGATGCGGCTCAGATCCCGCGTTGCTGTGGCTCTGGCGTAGGCCAGTGGCTACAGCTCTGACTTGACCCGTAGCCTGGGAATCTCCATATGCTGCAGGAGCGGCCCAAGAAATGGCAAAAAAGACAAAAAAATAAACAAATAATAAAAAAAAATTTAAAAATTAGAAACATTTTAAAAAGAATGTATATGACACATCCCAAAAATAAACAACCTAAAACATTGTGTGCAAGTTTTAATCATTTCACAGAAGAAAAAAAAGCTATGGCCAATCAACATAGGAATTCCCTGGTGGCCTAGTGGTTAAGGATTTGCTGTTGTCTCTTTTGTGGTTTGTGTTCAATCCCTGGACTGAGAACTTCTGCAGGTGCTGTGAGTATAACCAAAAAATAAAAGTGCTTAGTTTCACTGATTAAGAAATCAAATTAACATTTGTTTGAGATACTAATTTATAATTACCAAAGTGATAAAAATTAAGATGTATGATAGGAAAAATTAGTAGTTGAGAAACAAAAACTCATACATTATTGGTTTCAGCATAAATTCATACAACTGCTTTGTTGAAAATAAAACAGCATCTTCTTAGAAAATTAAATATTTTTGGGTTTTCTTCCTTTGCACTTCTAGAGTGTTTACATCTAAGGAAGCTCATTCGGATGGGCATCCATGTATGTGCTCAAGAATATTGATAGCCACATGTTTATAATAACAAAATATCAGCAGAATCTCAGTATTAATGAGGGAAAGTGAAGTTCAGATAGAAAAACTTACACAACTTGTAAAATCATAGAACAATGGAAAATAATATTATAAATCAACAACAAAAAAAGGCATATGGCAATAGCCCAGGGAAAAACAAGTAACAACATAAAGTTTAGATAATTTAAAAGCAAATGGTTTGGAATTCCTGTCATGGCTCAGTGGTAAGGAATCTGACTATTATCCATGAGAATATGGGTTTGAACCTTAGCCTTGCTCAGTGGGTTAAGGGTCTGGTGTTGCCATGAGCTGTAGTGTAGGTCACAGACATGACTTGGAGCCTGCACTGCTGTGGCTGTGGCGTAGGCTGGCAGCTCCAATTCTATCCCTAGCCTGGGAAATTCCATGTGCCTCAGGTGCAGCCCTAAAAAGACAATTAATTAATTAATTAATATAAAGGCAAATGGCTTAGTAAGACAGCACATAATTTGTTTGCAATGACCGAAAGCCAAGGTTCTTTGTATACTAAATAACATAATAGAAAAGTATGAATAGTGCAATTTGTAGTAAGTATCTGAAGATTTAGTTTTAGCAACAATCATAGTTGGAGATTTAGGCACATTTTATCTTTAGACTTGAGGTAAAAGGATTCAATAATGAATTTTCAATATTATATAACAAAATGTATTTTATATATGTGTTGGTGCCCAACACATAGAATATACACTGTTTTCTCATGAGGTTATGGATGATATCAAAGTGCAAATATAGGAAAGGAAAGCAAAAAAGTATGTATAATTCTTTTTTTGTTTGTTTGTTTGTTTTTGCTTTTTAGGGCCACACCTGCAGCACATGGAGGTGCCCAGGCTAGGGGTCCAATCGGAGCTGTAACTTCCAACCTACACCAAAGACACGGCAACGCAGGATCCATCCACGTCTGTGACCTACACCACAGCTCACAGCAATGCCAGATCCCTGACCCACTGAGCAAGGCCAGGGATGGAACCCACAACGTCATGGTTCCTAGTCGGATTTGTTTCTGCTGTGCCACGATGGGAACTCCAGGATGTATTATTCTTTTAAGATGAAGTATGTTCTAGAGAATATAGGAAAAATTAGTAAATCTAAAAAAATAGGTTAATGGAGCCAAATAGTGTAACAAAATGCCATTATTTATAATAGTAATAAATAGAAATAACAATATTGTATTTCTACTAGATAGAATTACAGCAGTGCAGTGCAAAAAATTCCAGTTTATAATATCAATTAAAAAATAAACAACTGGTAGTTCCTGGAGTAGTGCAGTGGAAACAAATCCAAATAGTATCCATGAGGATGTGGGTTCAATTCTTGGACTCACCCAGTGGGTTGAGGATCCAGCGTTGCCCTGAGCTGTGGTGTAGGTCATAGATGCAGCTCAGATCCCGCGGTGCTGTAGCTATGGCTTAGGCCAGCAGCTGTAGCTCTGATTCAACCCCTAGCCTGGAAACTTCCATTTGCCATAGGTATGACCATAAAAAGAAAAAAAAAAAAAAAAAAGAAGAAGAAGGGGAAAAAAAGCTGGAAATTTAGGGAAAAATGTGTAAGAACCATACAAAGTACAACATACCAACATAGAGTGGACATGAATATAGATGTGATACAGAGCAATAGAATGCTACTGGAAAAAGTGATGGAATATTGCAAATAGCTAGTGAGAGTTTCAGAATTAAAGTATATTTTAAATCAAATCCAATCAATATCTTAATATCAAGGAGAATTAACATTCTAAAAGATAAAGTTCAAGAGAATTTGCCTTATCAGTTACAATATTTAAAATAGTGAAAAATGACCATATATTAAAAAGAACTACCAATATTTTGAAATATAAGCACAGAATCAGAGGGAGGACTATGGAAACTTAGGATGTCAATATGTAGACTTTAAAATATTATGTAAAAGGTCAAAGCTTAAACAAATAATACGGGGTCAATTGGCCAACTCTTTTGGCAAATAGCATATTTCAAATCACATGCAGTATCAGATATAACTTTTAATTAAATATAAAAGAAAAGCATAAAGTTATTTAGTAAAACCTAGAGAAAATCTGCATAATATTTGTGGTGGAAGGGGGTTTTCTTAGCAAGACTCAAGCGCTAGAAGTAACGAAGGAAAGTCTAATAGACTGGTCTATAAAATTAAAAGCCACCAATAATTTTTAAAGGTAAACTGTTAATTAGAACAATATTTGCCCAATGTAAACACTCCAACAAAATGGTAAATAAGGGACAAGCTAAAGAAAAATGAGTAAATGATATAAAGGCTATTTCAAGGCCTAGAAATACAAAAGTTGCTCAAACTTTTAAAACCAAGTCTTCGGATTACTCAAGAATGATGTATTTATCGAGCATATTAGCGAAGAGTGACATTGGAAAATCTCTGGTGACATGTGAGGAAAGAAGTATTTTTATATGCTCTCCATGAAAGGTAAATTGATAGGTTTTAGAAGGCAAATGGATAATACCTAACAACATAAAAAATATCTGGACAGTTTATTCTGAAAACTCCATTTTCAAGGAAATGTTACACCAGGCCAATAAGGCACAAACACCTATTAGAATGTTTATGGAAATTTGAAATTTGATATGTTGAATTCACAACCTATACAACATGCATATTGTGTTGCTATTCTGAGATCCTACTAAACCAAGAAGGAATAGAATTTTCCATGCTGAGATAAGAGAATTTTTGCTATGTGTTATTTAATAACATTGCAAACAATATATGTGATGACACAATTTATGTGTGTGTTGCTTTAATATGTAAAACAAGGTGAGAAAGATGAATCGCATTAGAACGGATGTAGATGAACGGGGCTGGAAAGCAATATTTGAAGAGAATATGTGAGTGCAAAAGGTTCATAAGCCATTCCCATGACATACTTTAGCTTTTTTGTTCTTCAGACCTTTCGGTGCTAAATAATATGGGATGTGGGACGAGAAGAGACGAGGGGATGGTCTCTTGACAAAGTCCATTTGGTGTAAATTGTATTCTAGGAAGGGGGCTCTATCAAATGTTTCCACCATTTCAGTTGTTTCGATGCCCCTCAAAGTAAATCGAGCTTACTATCTGCTGAGTCTAGATGGTACCTGTAAAAATAAATAATCCTGTTTTCAACTCAGAAATAACAAATAATATCAATAGGAACACCATCTCAAAATTATTTAGAGCTTTTTGTTTCTTTCAACCACTCCAAGGGTGCCAATGAATTTGTCTGAGTTTTTTGTTTGTTTGTATTTTACATTGAAATTAGTAGAGATGAAATCAAGGGCTCTTAGTTCCTTTTTCACTCTGAAGCATTGTGATGGTTCTGATCCCATGGTCTTGGTGATTCAGTTCCATTCCTACTTCATCCAAGCTTCATCTTTTAGAAGAAGCATGGACCAATTAAGAGCTCAAGGCCCCTTTCACTTCATTTTCTGTTTTATTATTGTGTAGCATAGACCTTCCCACACAATATTGAATAAAAGTAGTGAAAGCAGGCTTTCTTGTCTTATTCTTGATTTTAAATGTGATAATTTATATGTTTCCTTATCACATATAATGTTTGTGGCAGTTTGGGATAGATTCTGTTTTTCTGGTTAAAAGAAGTTCCTTTTCTCCCTAGTTTGCTGATAGTTTCCCTTATGAACAGCTGTTGACTTTTATTGAATGCTTGTTCGATACCTATGGAAAAGACAATAGAGGCTTTCTCGTATGCTCTAGTAATATGAATGAATTGCATTAATAAATTTTTGACCAATCATGACTCCTGAAATAAACCCACATTTGTCATAGTGTATTTTTTTTTTTTTGACATTGCGACATTTGCTTTGTTTATGTTGGTTTCAGGATTTTTGCTTCTATTCTCAAGAATATGCCATCAATGCTCCAAGAGAATGTGAGATGTCAACAGTCTTGCAAATGTCACTACTCAAATGATTTATATACGTGATCACTTTGATACAATTTATAATGGTTGCTGGGAAGACTCTGTAAACTCCCCTCTAAGATGAGCAAAACCCAGCAGGCTGGACTTACGACAGGTGTGTGGCATCCCAAACACTTGGACTGGACTCAGGGTAAAGGAAATACTTGTTTATTGATGCAGTGCTTGATCTAAATTGAGGAAACTAAGATTGTACCCACATCAAGGAGGAAAGAAAAAACAACAGTATCGGTTGTTCCCATAGGATTTGTAGAGTGGAAGTATCTAGAAATTACATAATGTGTTAGTGATTTGGAGAAAGTGAACAAGGTCGTGAATTTCAGAGTGGATGGTAGAGAAGGACTGTAGAATTGTCACGAAAATCAGGAATAAGTGTGTTTTTCATATTGACTTAGACTACAGTGTATCTTGGAATCACATTAACCACTCTGTACATCATTGCTTCAGTGATAGTGGTCATCTTATTTCAAAAGAGGACATTATAGAAAATAAGTTCTTTTTGGAATGTATGATTGAGAGCAACATTTATTAATTTAAAAGTATTGCATTGTTATAGACAATTATAAAACCATGAAAGTAATAGAAAAGCATATTAGGAATTAGTTCTGACTGAGTACTGCTGCTAACAAAAATCCTGCTGGGTTTTTAAATACATATATATTTTCTATGCTCAAGACCAAGCCAACAGGTCAGTAGTGTTTACCAAATATTTGCTTTTGGCTCAATATTTTTTTTTTTACATGTGCTATCAGAAATGACAAAAATTGGATTTCACATGGCCTTATTTCATACAGTTTAGGGATTTATTTAACTATTTCTCAGATCCTAAATGGTTGCCTCATTTTAAGTTGTGTTACTGTCATCATTGGAGAAGGGCACACTTGGGCACTTGTCTTTCCAAACCTCAGTGAGGACTGAAATGGGTGGCCCACTCCTCAAACTTACCAGATTTTGGATATGTAACTATGAATACATCATCATCTCTGATCTCAAAATCATTCATTTTTTTCTAGGAACATTCAATGAAGCACGTGAAAAATAATAGCATTTGATGTTCAATAAATATGCGTCTGTGTCATCCATCATTTTCACCTACAAGTGAAAACAAGTTATCAATATTTTATAATAATGATGGACATTTCCTCAGTGTTCAATATGTTCAATATGTGCCAAGGACCATATAAAAGTGCTATCTGGCTGAACTCATTTACCATACTAACCACCTTACACATATCACATCATTTAATCTTCATAGGAACCCAATTGTTCTGGAGATAATATGATTATCACTATGTTAAAGATGAAAAAAAACTAAGATTCTAAGAGGTAAGCCATTTTTTTTTAAAACCCCAGCTATGTGGCATTATCATGAAGCCAAACATAGTAAAAAGGAAACAGACATAGAACATACAGTAAGCTGTTCAGTGTGGCCTAGCAGGCAGAGCTGCAAATGTGATGTCAGACAATTTAATTTCAGAGGTCATGCTTTTATTCACTTTATCATACAGTTTGTTAGTGTTTTATATTTTTATTCTTGGTATTTTTTCTTTGTTCTAAAAATTGGAAAATTTCAAAGGAATATACTTGTCATTCACATTCTATCTGGAGCATAAATCATCTGCTATCTCTCAAAGAAGCTTCTGAAGATCTGGGATCTCATACACTGTTTCAAATGAATGGTGGAAAATGTTCAAGGTGAGAAACACTAATTGATTTAATTTAGGAATATTGCCGTTACTGTTGCAAGATATTGTAGGGTTATTAGAATATGTCCACATAGAATATTTTTAAACGGAATTCTGACATAAATATGAATAAATAAATAAATATAAATTTGAAATATATTAAATCAAAATAATGGGAACCCAAGAGTCTAAAGTCATGTCTGTTCAGAACTTGAACCTAAAAGACTTTCTTTATTAACTCTGCTTGAGAAATCTGTTTTTGAGATCTAAATGAGGAAATTCCAGAAGATCAAGTAACATTAATTTAGAACCACCATATATTTCAGGTATGTACTTAAAAAAAATTTCTGTACATACCAAGAAAATGAATTTGGGAAAATGTTTTGATTATTGTTTTGTCCTAATTCCATGTCAAGAAAGAAGATTTAATTCCTCTACAAACAATCTAACTTACCTGTTTAATAAAGGAGTCAAAGGTTAGAGTTTTGTTGAGTAGTGGTAGAGAATCACTTGTATTAGACTCACCTGGGTTCTGGGCAAACATTCATGTTTCTAGGCCTGATATCAGACTGGGAGAATCAGAATTCCTGGGGAGCGTCATTTAGAAAATTACATTTTAACAACAAAGCCACTCACAGTAAAACATGAAACTCAAACTAGTGTTAAAGCACTGTCTTGATTTCATGGGCTGTTCCATCTCAACCTACAGAGAAGCATTTGTGAGACATAATTGGACTCCCAGCTAATGTTCTCCTAAACTTTTGGAGGTTTCCTCACTCAAGTTGAAGTTCAGTCAACCTCAACTATAGGGAATTGAAGACAGACTAGACTGACTGATGAGCCACAAAGAATGGTTTCAATAGTGGTAGATGGAAAGCTCTCTTGACACTGGCATCACAAATTCTCCTATAAAAACCATGTAAGGAGTTCCCGTCATGGCGCAGTGGTTAATGAATCTGACTAGGAACCATGAGGTTGCAGGTTCGATCCCTGGCCTCGCTCAGTGGGTTAAGGATCCAGTGTTGCCCTGAGCTCTGGTGTAGGTCGAAGACATGGCTCGGATTCCGAGTTGCTGTGGCTCTGGCATAGGCCGGTGGCTATGGCTCCAATTAGATCCCTAGCCTGGGAACCTCCATATGCCGCAGGAGCGGCCCTCAAAAACGCAAAAGACCAAAAAAAAAAAAATGGAATACTCAGCCTATGGGGTGTGGTGAGGGAGAATCCATAGGACAAATGCGGAAGTTCATGAGTAGAAATTATAGTTGAAGTGAAAAGCAAAGACAACAATGTGAGTCACTATCACATCCTTCCTGACACCTGGCAATGCCACCACAAACCTTCCCTTACAAAGCACCAATTCCAGAGAGACTGGATGCTGAGAAAAGAGGAGAGAGTGCTAGGCAGCCCACAGAAACATTTTGAACATCACTCCAGTTTTTGCTGTTTTACTGTGTCCTGCACAGTCTCAGGAGAGAATTAGAAATGCTGTTTGTCACAGAAACAAGACAAAAGGAGTGGGACATGGGGTGGATTCATGTAGGACCTCAGCGTTGGCAAGCCAGAAATAGTTTACATCTCCACGATGAATAGAGAGGACGATGACTGTATAAGGGGAAAGGACATCTTGCGTCTCCTCCTTACTTTTGCCCTGACGTCCAAAAGAAAAGGAAGAAAACCAGAAAATTGAGGACCAAGGAAATACATTTTCATGTTAAAGAAAGGGTGAAACTTGAAAGAGACTCTAAGTCCACCCTTTTACTACTCACCGTTACAGATGAACAGAAAGAAGACAGAAAATCCACCTCTGATATAACTTTAAGGATGATAGGGATTGATGTGTTGTTGAGAAAATAATATTCTCTGCAGAGTTTGTCTTGGCTAATGAATAGTGTTCCAGAATGTCAACAGAATGTTCTAGAATGACAAATAATTTGAGTAAGATTCTGTGAATATTAGGAAAAGGACATCAGGTTTCTCAGAAACAGCAAAAAGTAATCAAAACTGTTGGAGACGCTAAAGTGATTTTCCTGTAACTAGCAGTCATATTTACTTAACTTTGAAAACTATACAACACATAAAACTATGTACTTGAAACCTATAGCAACAACTTTATTGGTCATGAAATGCTAGGTAAAATGTTTTAGACCTTTCTGAGATGGCTGTGTTCAATCTTCATGTCTTTATTTGCACTATCTCATGTAACCACAGTTATGGTAATGGAAAGTACTAAGGGCCTTATCAAATCACTTAGCACTGAAATTCATTTTCCAAAATGCCCAGGGTTGTACATCTTAAGTGATATCTTTCTGTTCATATTTTTCTTAAAGTAGACATTATAGAAGATTCAGCTCTTATTTTCTGTATTTTATATAATTGCATTTGTCTCAGACCTGTGCTAACATCTCACTCATTCTTTGGTCATCTTGCTTATATAAAGTGCTAATCAATTCATAATGATTCTCAGATTTCCATCAGACACAAAAATTGATTCTAGGGGAGATTCTTAATCCTTTTAATGTACAAAACTTTATTCTTATTAAAATGTTTAGCCTTGACCCATCTGTCATGAGACCGTTTCTTTGAAAACTCCATCTTACCTTCTTTACTTTATCCCATCTTTATTCTTTACTTTATCCAATCTTCCTGCTTGGAAAAACAGCCACAATGCTGTAAATGACTTAAGCTTAAGAAATGTGCCTAAAGGTCAGAGTAAAAGCTTAACCTTTTACCAGCTAAGTGGCTTTTAATATAGTAAAAGAACTTATATAATAGTAAACAAACCCTATATCATCCACCCATAGCCACTCCTCACTTGATCTCATCTAAAGAGCACAATAAAAGCAGTGTGGTTTCTTAAGGCAGTGGTCTTGGTCCCTGAGACCTTGAGTCCCCAGGTTTCCACCTTTACTTAAGATAAATGTCTCTGTGTCTTATTTTATGTTAACTTTTTTCCTTGAGTTCCACAGCACCCGTCTAGGCACCCATCATGAGAAAACATCAGGCCAACTCAAAATGAACAACATTCTGGTATATACTATTCAGAAGTATCAAGGTAACCTAACACCCAGAAAGGAAAGAAACTATGCCATATTATTGGAGACTGAAAAGGATGAAAAGTAAATGTAATACATGTACCTGGGTTTGATCCAATTTATTCAATTGGGTTAATAGGAGATGCAGGTTTGACCTGTAGCCTGGAACAGTGAGTTAATCTGATGTTGTCACAGTTGCGGCATAGGTCACAGATGCAGCTCCAGTTCAATCCCTGACCTGAGACCTTCCATATGTGGCAAATGCTCTCACTAAAAAAAAAAAAAAAAAGAAAAAAGAAAAAAGCAGCCATGTATACAAAAGACTTGGAGAAAAGGCACACCCACAGGCTCAGAAAGACCTTAAGCCACTAATCTTATTTGGCTGATTAGTGAGGTTCTCCCCTATACAGAGCCAGTCCACAGAAACTGGGAAAAGTGACTTTTTTTTTCAAATACTCAGTTATCAGAAGCACATGCAAAGAAACAGGGAAAACACAAGGCATGCAAGGAAACAGGGAAATATGGCACATTCCATGGATCAAAATAAATCTCTAGAAACAAACCCAAAAGAAATGCTGGCTTTGGTCTTATTTGAAATTAACTTTAAAAAATGATTGAAATATGCTCAACTAACTAAAGGAGAAAACAGAGAGAAAATTAAAATAATCAGAAAAATAGTTATGATCGAAATGAGGATATCAAGAAAAAGAGAATTATAAAAGAGAATCAAACAGAAATTTTGGACTTGAAAAACTTATTTGAGGGGTTAAACAGAATATTTGAACAGGCAGAAGAAGGAATCACAAAACTTAATGGCAGGCCATTTGGTTAGCTCCTATTGTGGCTCAGCAGTAATGAACTGGACTAATATCCATGAAGAAGTGTGTTCAATCCCTGTCCTCACTCAGTGGGTTAAAGATCTGGCATTGCTCTGGTGTAAGTTGCAAATGCAGCTCAGATCTGGCATTTCTGTGGCTATGGTGCAGGCCAGCAGCTACATCTCCTATTTGACACCTAGCCTGGAAACTTCCATATGCTGCAAGTGTGGCCATAAAAAGACATACACACACACACACACACACACACACACACACACACATGCATGCAGACACAAGGCAGATCATTTGGAATTATTGAATCTGAGGAACCAAAAGAAAATATGATGAAGTGAAACACACCTCAGTGACTTGTGGGATGTTATCACACAGACCATGATACACATAATGGGAGTACCAGAGAGAGATGATTGAGAGAAAGGTAGAGACCATACATGAAAACATAATCACTGAAAAAAATCCCACATTTGAGGAAACACTTGGATTTTCAAATATAAGAAGCTCAACAAACTCCAACTAAGAAAAACAACACTGTTACCCACACTGTGTTACATTCAAATTTTGGAAAATCAAACACACAGAGAGAATCACAAGACCAGCAAGAGAAACTAACTTGCTGTGATAAGTTCAATAAAATAATGAGTGGCTTCATTCTGGACATAGCAAACACAACAGCTATTAAAAATATGTTCTATTTAAGGAGTCACCAGATCTCAAGACAAAGTTCGATTTGCCCAAGGAAAGAATCAGGACATGAACATAGATCCTTAGAGATTATCCAGTCTGAAGAACAGAAATATAAAAGAATGAAGGAAAAAAAACCCCAGAGCCTCAGAGTCCTCTTGGAAACACCCAGCATACCAACATATATACATAAGGATAGCAGAGAATAGGACAAAAAATATTAGAATTTATGGACAGAAACTTTTCAAATTTGATGAAAATATTAATTTACATACATTCATGAAGCTCAGCAAAGAAAAAATGTATAACAGACACGATTAAGATGGCAGAATAGAAGGACTGGAGCTCAACCTCTCTCATGAAAAAACAAAATTACAACCAAATGCTGAGCAAGCTTCAACCAAATGGACTGGAAACTTTCAAAAAGATATCCTACTCCAGAAGACAAAGAATAGACCACATCAAAAGTTAGGAGGGGTGATTACATGACATAAGCAACCCCATTCCTCCTGGGTTGGAAGCCCACAGACTGGAAAGTAACTGTATCACAGAGACTCACCTACAGGAGTGAGAGTTCTGATCCCCACATCAAATCCCCACTCCTGGGGATCTGGCATTGGGAGAAAGAGCCCCTAGAGCATCTGGCATTGAAGGCCAGTGGGGCTTGTGTGCAGGAGCTCCACAGGACTGGGGGAAAAGGAGACCTCATTCTTGAAGGGCACAAACAGACTTGCATGTGCACTGGATCCCAGGACAAAACAAAGTCTCCATAGGAATCTGGATCAGACTTGACTGCAGTTATTGGAGGATCTCCTGGGAAAACAGGGAGTGACTATGGCCCACTGAGGGGGAAGGACATTGGAGGCAAAGCTCTTGGGAATATTTATTAGCATGTGTGTTTCTCTGGAGGTGGTCATTTGGGGAAAATCTGGCCCCACCCATCAGCACTGAGAAGGCCCAGGCCAAAGAATAATCCAGGTGGGATCACAGCCCAACCTATCAATAAATAAGCTGCCTAAAAACCTCCTAGGCACTCAACCACCTCTAATCTCACTCAGAGACAAAGCACCACCCATCAGAGGGTAAGAATCAGCCCCACCTACTAGTGGGCAGGCACCAGTCCCTCCCATCAGGAAGCCTATAGCAAGTTCCCTTAACAACTTCAGCCATGAGGGCAGCAAACACCAGAAGTAAGATAGGCAACAACTCTATCGTCTGCAAAAAGGATGCCACACCAAAAACCTATAAAAACGAAAAGACAGAGAACTATAACTCAGATGAGGGAGAAAGAAAAAACTCCAGAAAAACAGCTAAGTGATCAGGAGATCCTCAGCCCCCAGGAAAAAGACTTTAGACTGTTGATGCTGAAGAGGATGCAAGACATTGGCAATAAATGGGGGCAAAGATTGATAATTTACAGCAAACACTGAGCAAAGAAATATAAGATTCAAAACTTAAGCAAGCAGAGGTGCAAAATACAAAATACAATGAAATAAATTCATTAGAAGCAGCAGACAGCAGAAATCAGGAGGCAGAAGGATGAATAAGTGAGGTAGAGGACAGACTAGTAGAAATCACGGATGTGGAAAAGAGAAAAAAGATTGAAAACAAATGAAGAGAGTCTTAGAAAACTGGGAAATAGTTAAATGTACAAACATCCATATTATACGGGTGCCAGGAGGAGAAGAGAGAGAGAAAGGGACAGAAAAAATATTTGAAGAGATAATAGCCAAAAACTTACCAAACTTGGGAAAGGAAGCCCAATGAGTACCATATAAAATAAACCCAAGGAGGAATACCCTGAGACACATATTAAAGACAAAGAGAAAATATTGAAAGCAGCTAGGGAAAAGAAACAACTAACATACAAGGGAATCCCAATAAGGTTATCGGCAGATCTTTCAGCACAACCTCTGCAGGCCAGAAGGGAGTGGCATGATATACTTAACGTGATGAAAGGAAAAAACCTCCAACCAAGATTACTTTACCCAGGAAGGCTCTCATTTAGATTTGAAGGAGAAATCAGAAGTTTCACAGATAAGCAAAAGCTAAGAGAATTCAGCAACACTAAACCAGCTTTACAACAAATACTAAAGGAACTTCTCTAGGCAGAAAAGAAAAGACATCAACAGGAAACAAAAAGCACAAATGACAGGCTTACCAGCAAAGGCATATATACAGTAAGACATGAAATCATCCATGCACAATTATGCCACCAAAATCAGAAATTGTGAGAAGGGTACAAATGCAGGACACTGGAGATGCCCTTGCAATTAAGGGACCAACAACTTAAAAAGATCTCGTGTATATATATATAGACTCTATATCAAAACTTCAGGGCAACTGCAAACCAAAAATCTACAATTGATACACAAACAAATAAGGAAAATCAACTCAAATACAACACTAAAGATAGTCATCAAGCCACAAGAGGAGGGAAGAAAAAGAGCAACAAACACAAATCTAAAATAGTTAATGAAATGGTAATAAGAACACACATTTCAATTATTACTTTAAAGGTTAATGGACTAAATACCCCAACCAACAGACATAAACTGGCTGAATGAATACAAAAACAAGATCCATAGATATACTGTCTTCAGGAGACACACTTCACTTCTAGGGACACATACAAATTGAAAGTGAGAGGATGGAAAGGATATTCCATGCAAATGGGAATCAAAAGAACACTGGAGTAGCAATACTCATATCAGACAAAATAGACCTTAAAATGAAGAATATTTTAAGGGACAAGTAGGTCACTTAATGATCAAAGGATCAATCCAAGAAGGTGATATAATTTTCAATATCTATGCACTAAGCATAGGTTCACTACAATATATAAGGCAACTGCTAACAACCTTAAAAGGAGAAATTGACAATAACACAATAATAGTGGGGAACTTTAACACCCCACTTACAGCAATGGACAGATCATCCACACAGAAAATCAATAAGGAAACACAAGTCCTGAATGAAGCATTAGACCAGATGGACTTAATAGATATTTACATGACAGTCCATCCAAAAGCAACAGATTACATACACTTTCTACTCTAGTGTGCACAAAACATTCTCTAAGATTGATCACATCCTGGGTTACAAATTCAGCCTTGGTAACTCTAAGAAAATTGAAATCATATCAAGTATCTTTTCCGACCACAGCGCTATACTACTGAAAACCAAGAAGAAGAAAAAAATTGCAAAAAACACAAACACATGGATACTAAACAACATGCTTCTAAAAAACAAATGGATCACTTAAGAAATCAAAGAGATTAAAAAATACCTAGAAGCAAATGACAACAAAGATACAACACTCCATAACCTATGGGATGCAGCAAAAGCCATTCTAAGAGGAAAGGTTATAGCAACAAAAGCCCACCTCAGGAAACAAGCAAAAGCTCAAATAAGCAATATAAGTTTAGATCTAAAGCAGCTAGAGAGAGAAAAACAGACAAGACCTAAAGTTAGTAGAAGGAAAGATATCATAAAGATCAGAGCAGAAATCAGTGAAATAGAAATGAAGAAAAGCCATAGAAAATATCAATGAAAAAAGCTGGTTCTTTAAAAAGATCAACAAAATTGGGAGTTCCCGTGGTGCCTCAGTGGTTAATGAATCCGACTAGGAACCATGAGGTTGCAGGTTTGATCCCTGGCCTTGCTCAGTGGGTTAAGGATCTGGCATTGCCGTGAGCTGTGGTGTAGGTTGCAGACATGGCTCGGATCCCGCGTTGCTGTGGCTCTGGCGTAGGCTGGTGGCTACAGCTCTGATTGGACCCCTAGCCTGAGAACCTCCATATGCCACGGGAGCGGCCCAAGAAATGGCAAAAAAGACCAAAAAAAAATTGTTAAACTCTTACCCAGACTCATCAAGAAAAAAAGAGAGAACCCGAATCAATAAGTTAGAAATAAAAAGGGGAAGTAACAGTGAACGTCACAGAAATACAAAGGATCATAAGAGACTACTATATGCAACTATATGCCAATTAAACAGAAAACTTAGAAGAAATGGACAAATTCTTAGAAAAATACAATCTTCCTAGACTAAACCAAGATGGACTAGAAAAGATGAATGGACCCATCACAAGTACTGAAGTTGAAACTGTGATTTTAAAACTTCCAACAAACAAAAGTGCAGGACCAGATGGCTTCACAGGCAAATTCCATCAAACATTTAGAGAAGAGCTAACACCTATCCTTCTGAAACTATTCCAAAAACTCACAGAGGAAAGGATACTCCCATACTCATTCTATGATGCCACCATCACCCTGATACCAAAACCAGACAACGATACCACAAAAAAAAAAAAAAAAAAAAGTACAGGCCAATTTCACTGAGGAACATAGATGCAAAAATCCTCAACAAAATACTAGCAAACCGTATCCAACAATACATTAAAAGGATTGCACATTCTTCCCAGGGATGCAAGGATTCTTCAATATCCACAAATCCATCAGTGTGATACACCACATTAACAAACTGAAGAATAAAAACCCTGTGATCCTCTCAGTTGATGCAAAAAAAAAGCCTTTGACAAAACCTAATACCCATTTCTGATAAAAACCCTCTAGGAAGTGGGCATAGAGGGAACCTACCTCAACATAGTAAAGGCCATATATGACAAACCCAGAGCTAACATCATTCTCAATGGTGAAAAACTGAAAGAATTCCTGCCGAGATCAGGAAAAACACAAGGATGTCCACCCTCACCACTACTATTCAACATGGTTTTGGAAGTCCTAGCCCCAGCAATTAGAGAAGTAAAGGAAATAAAAGGAATCCAAATTGGAAAGGAAGAAGTAAAACTATCACGATTTGCAGATGACATTGTACCATACCTAGGGAATCCTAAAGACTCTATCAGAAAACTGTTAGAGCTCATCAATGAATTTAGTAAAGTTGCAGGATACAAAATTAATACACAGAAATTGATGGCATTTCTATATACTAACAATGAAAGATCACAAAGAGATACTAGGGAAGCAATCCCATTTTACCATTGCATCAAAAAGAATAACATACTTAGGAATAAACCTACCTAAAGAGACAAAAGACCTGTACTCTGAAAACTACAAGACACTGATGAAAGAAATCAAAGATGACACAAACAGGTGGAAAAACATACCATGCTCTTGGATCAGTGGAGTCAATATTTACAAAATGACTCTACTACCCAAGGCAATCTACAGATTCAATGCAATCCCTATCAAATTACCAAGGACATTTGTCTCAGAACTCAAACAAAGAATTTTAAAGTTTGTTTGGAAGCACAAAAGACACAGAATAGCCAAAGACATCCTGAAAAAGAAAAATGGAGCTGGAGGAATCAGTCTCCTGGACTTCAGACTATATGACAAAGCTACAGTCATCAAAACCATATGGTACTGGCACAAGACAGAAATATAGATCAGTGGAACCAGATAGAAAGCCCAGAATTAAACCCACACACCCACAGTCAACTCATCTATGACAAAGGAGGCAAGAATATACAATGGAGAAAGGACAGCTTGTTCAATAAGTGGTGCTGGGAAAACTGGACAGCCACACGGAAAAGAATGAAATTAGAACACTCCCTAACACCATACACAAAAATAAACTCAAAATGGATTAAAGGTCTAGATAGAAGACCAGATTCTATAAAACTCTTAGAGGAAAACAAAGGCCAAACACCCTCTGACGTAAAGGACAGCAACATCTTCTCAGATCCACTTCTTAGAGTAATGAGAGTAAAAACAAAAACAAACAAATGGGACTTAATTAAACTTAAACATTTCTGCACAGCAAAGGAAACCCTAAACAAAATGAAAAGACAACCCACAGAATGGGAGAAACTATTTGCAAATGAATCAACTGACAAGGGATTAATCTCCAAAATTTAGAAACACCTCCTACTGCTCAATATCAAAAAAAAAAAAACTCATCAAAAAATGGATAGAATATCTAAACAGACAATTCTAAAGAAGACATCTGGATGGACAGACATGAAAAGATGAAATGCAAATTAGGGAAAATGCAAATCAGACGTTCCCACTGCATCTCAGTGGTTAACGAATCTGACTAGGAACCATGAGGTTGTGGGTTCCATCCCTGACCTTGCTCAGGGGGTTAAGGATCCATCTTTGCCGTAAGCAGTGGTGTAGGGTACAGACACGGCTCAGATTCCGAGTTGCTGTGGCTCTGGCATAGGCTAGTGGCTACAACTCCGATTAGACTCCTAGCCTGGGAACCTCCATATGCCACAGGTGCAGCCCTAGAAAAGGCAAAAAAAAGACGAAAGAAAGAAAGAAAGGAGAGAGAGAGAGAGAGAGAGAGAGAGAGAGAGAGAAAGAAAGAAAGAAAGAAAGAAAGAAAGAAAGAAAGAAAGAAAGAAAGAAAGAAAGAAAGAAAGAGAGAAAGAAAAAAGAAAGAAAGGCAAATCAAAACCATTATGAGGTACCACATTACACCAGCCAGAATGGCCATCATCCAAAAGTCTACAAACAGTAAGTGCTGGAGAGGGTGTAGAGAAAAAGGATCCCTAGTACACTGTTGGTGGGATTGTAAATTGGTGCAACCACTGTGGAAAACAGGATGGAGATTCCTCAGAAAACTAAACATAGAACTACCATTTGATCCAGCAATCCCACTCCTGGGCATCTATCCAGAGAAAACCATGACTTGAAAAGACACATGTACTCCAATGTTCACTGCAGCACTATATTCAAAGCCAAGACAAGGAAACAACCTAAATGTCCAACAACAGAGGAGTGGATCAAGAAGAGGTGATACACATACACAAGGGAATATTACTCAGCCATTAAAAGGAAAGAAATACTAGCATTTTAGCAATGTGGATGGACTTAGAAATTATCATGCTAGGTGAAATCAGTCAGACAATGAGACACCAACATCAAATGCTATCACTTACATGTGGAATCTAAAAAAAGGACACGATGAACTTCTTTGCAAAACAGATACTGACTCACAGACTTTGAAAAACTTATGGTTTCCAAAGGAGACAAGTTGGGGGTTGGGGGGAAGCACTGAGGGTTTGGGATGGAAATGCTATAAATTTAGTTGTGATGATTGTTGTACACATATAAATGTAATAAAATTCATTAAGCAATTTAAAAATAAAATAAAATAAAATAAGAAGAAAAGAGCTAGAAATTACAAATGACAAAGAGGTATAAAAACAAGATTCAAGGATGAATTGTACAGCATAAAGGATATAGCCAATAATTTATAATAGCTTTAAATGAAATATAATCTGTACAAATATTGAATCACTATAATTTGCTAAAACAAATGTTGTATTATAAATGAACTATAATTCTACAAAAAATTAATTTATAAAAATAGAGTATGAAAATACAATGTAAGTTCTAATGGTGAGATAATTCACGTAAAAAGTACAGTATTTGGGGGAGTATTCTTTGTCACTTGCATACAATATGCAATAGTATAATAACAGTTGTTTATATTTTGTGTACCCGGGCTGAAATATTATAAGACATGCATCTGGGACAGATATTGGTCACAATCTTGATGTCGCATTGGTTCCATAAATCAAATGATTTATATGCCTCTTGGCATAGAGAAGAATATAGAGCAGGCTTTGAGGGATTGCATGTGCCCACATCAGAGCTTCTACCTGATTGTAAATTGGATTTTAAGAAACTCTGTGCATGTGATATACATAAAATTAAACAGTATAAAAGTAGAGGCTTGACATGCAACACATGTAGAATTATAATTAGAATGTCAGAAAGTCTCAGTCTGCACAGATGGCCCATTCGAGCTATTTTTTAACAGTCTATTGTTGTCTAATTCTGGATGTTCAAGTGTACTTTGAAATAAATTGAAAATAAGGGAATTCATCTTTAGCACCAGGTGGCCAAGCAGCAAAAACATTCATATCTAAAGGAAGTGATATAGCAATTTAAAATACGTTGGAAAGTGGCAGGAAGAATGTGAACGCACCTTAAAAAGTGGGACAAAAATAAACAAAAATATTTCTGGTAGCCAAAAGATATTGCTTCTGAGAGCAACAATTGAGCCCAGTTAAGAAAGGGATGTGATGAAGAAGAGATTGGGGCTACTGGGAGCTTGTGTGGAATTGTGTGAACATTATAAGAAGAATAAACATGATTTTCTTCTTATATATTATCATACTAAAAGGGAAGAATGAAACAAAATCAGGTGACAAAAAAAGGCCTATCATGACTAAATGGGCTCTTTTCCTTGGAGAGAGAAAATGTTTAGCAAGGTATGGGAATATTGAGTATGATCATAAGGGGAATGGGATAGAAAACGACCAACCCAGAAATTCATTCTACTACCACACATAACATAGTTTTACAGTTTACAAGCTATTTATATTAGAACCCACTCTAAATAATACCATCATGGTAAATCATACCTTTGTTTTAGTATAATATGCTCCTAAATCATTAAATAAATATTTTGGAACTATATCGTGGCTAGGAGTGTGGACAATCAAACAAAACTGTTACAGATTATTTTCCCCACTTACATAAACAGGTACGTGTGTCTGTGTGTGTGTGTGTGTGTGTGTGTGTGTGTGTGTGTATAGCCTGGGTTTAGAAAAAGTATCAAACAACAGAAACTATATAATTAGCATAGTAAAACAAATGAGGGAGAGTGGAATACATCACTTCAAAATGTGTCAATTTGGCATATGGATTGTTTTGAGCTAAAGGCAATTAAGAACCAAAAGACCAGGAAAAAATTGTTTACCTCTCCCTTGAATACCTGAAAGAATTTTGATAAACACTCTACCGGAAAGGAGATACCACCAGAGATAACTTTTTATGTTAGAAAGTCTTGTCTGCATGGCAGAACTGATAGAATTTGTTCCAGAACTATAGAATGTCAATTTCCTTGACACCCCTCCTCTGGAGCAAAGCATTGAAACAGCGGGCAATTTATAAATTTATTAAAGCAAAAATAACATTTTCAGAGAGAGAAAAATTTTGCAATAGTTTTTGTATCCCCATGCTGGATACTTTATTTGTTTGGGGAACGGGTTATATAGAGGCAGCATGAGGAATGGGCGACATTCCTTCCCTAGTAGGGAGTGAGCAGAGGCAGGTTGCTCATGCTGGGGGAAGGGAGAATGAGACTTGGCCAGAGGCTTTTCGGTTTAATCTCTTTGCAGGGGACTTAAAGCCTATGACAGGACCAACATCTGTTTAACCAAATATTTGCTCTGCTCATCTCCCTGTGACTTCTCTTCCTCTCCTTTGAAGCCCCAGACTTCTGACCCCTTCTCCACAGCTCAGGATGCTATAGAAACCTCAACTGCCAGAGTGTCTTTAAGTCTTCATGACTTTTCAGGTATCTCTAGGTATGTTAATAAATTTGTCTTTGGTCAGTTAATCTGTTTTAAGTCCACTTAATCATTATACCAGTTAAAGAATCTTGGAGGAAAAAAAGGAATATTTTTTTCATCCCTACACAGAAATGCAACTACTCAACAAAGGAGTTAGCTGAAATGAAGAGTTATCATGTGATACAAATGCAAAAGGGAAGAATAATTGTGTTGCTTCCACTGGAGAAAAATACATATGAAAACCCAATATTGGACAAAGAGATTTAATGACTGACGAATTATCAGTGTTTAAGAATTAATAATTTCCTCAAGAGGCGTGAATAGGCTGAAGCTGAAATGTAGATCTGAATATGTAGATCAGGTGAGAAAGCCTGATCCACTGACCTCAAATAATGCACAGTAAATGGTTCAGAGAGCTCAAAACTACTCAGGTTAGCTGGAGAGGGTTCAAAGTCTGTGCTTTAGAATAACTCCAGAGGTAAGCATGCTATTGTTTGATGTCTCACTTATGACTCTCTTTTATCTGTACATCATAAGTACACTAGATTGGAATTCCCAGGTGGTGCAGCAGGTTAAGAATCCGATGTTGTCACTGCTGTGGCTCAGGCGGCTTAAAAAAAAAGGACAATCTATTTCAATGGCACTATTATTGAGGCCTTTAAATCTTGGTAATTTTCCTATGAAAATAATTGGGAATAGGTGCTATGTAGAACTGGGAAAAAGAGGGAAGAATACCATATTTACTAGTAGTGAATAGATCTGCCTTGAAAGATTGGGTATTTTTCCAAATTCTTCAATATGCTTGACACAAATGTAATATCCATCTAAGGACCAACAACCATTTATCTGGGCAAACGTAGGCAAGGTCTTCATACTACTAAATCACAAAGGAAGAGATATGTCCGGAGTTGGATTTTCAGAAGTGTTTGTGTCATCTTTTAATGGGTTGCAACACTTTATCCCGGTAATTTTTCTTCTATGTGGAATGGTCATAAGGATAAAAATTCTAGGGTCTATTCAAATTCCCTGTAAATTCACTTGGGTTATCGACTTTAACTGATGCTTCTCTTCTATGATTTGTGTTTCTGGATAAACAGATACTTACTTCCATATACCCCTTTGTGTCTGTTGATTTTACTCTGGGCAAACTATTCGATTTGGAACAAAACTCAAGCTCCTCTTAGTAAAATTTTCCTCATTCCTCTTTTGCAAACACTATATACCAGGTAAAATCTTACTGCATTCTTACTTAGGACTAATCTTAGTAGCCGTGGAGTTTATGAGTTCATCTTTTATATTGTCACCTTTCATTTTTTATTTTTATTTTTTATTCTATTTTATACTTTTTATTTTTTTATTATTATTATTTTTCCTTTTGTTCTTTTTTTTGGCCACCCAAAGGCATGTGGTGTTCTTGGGCTACAGATCAGTTTTGAGCCACAGTTTAATCCTATGCCTGCAATGACTGGAAATACCAGATCCTTAAGCCACTGTGCCAGGCCAGGGATGGAACCTGCATCCTGGTGCTATAGAGACACAACTGATCCTGTTTTGCCACAGCAGGAACTCCGTCACCTTTTGTCTAAAAATTTGATTCAAATGAAAACCTCAATCCCTTTTATTGGAGAAACATTTATCCTGCTAATGAAATACAGCTTAGTAATTCCCATCATGGCTCAGTGGAACCAAACCCAACTAGTATCCATGAGACTGCAGGTTCCATCCCATGGCCCGGCTCAGTGGATTAAGGATATGGTATTGGTGTGAGCTGCAGTGTAGGCCACAGACTCGCTCAGCTCCGGCATTGCTGTGGCTGTGGCATAGGTCACCAGCTATATCTATGATTCCACCCCTAGCCCGGGAACTTCCATATGCTGCACTTACGGCCCTTTAAAAAGAAAAAGAAAGAAAGAGAGAGACACGCACAGAGAGGGAGAAAGAAAGAAAGAAAGAAAGAAAGAGAGAGACACAGAGAGAGAGAGAAAGAAAAAGAAAGAAAGAAAGAGAGAAAGGAGGAAAGAAAAAGAAAGAGAAAAGAAGGAAGGAAGGAAAGGGAAAGGCATACAGTTTAAGGTGACAGAAATCTGACCTTGTAATTATTCAGACGGCCTCTTTCCCACTGGGATTTCTAAATTAAAAAAAAAAATTGATTTCTAGAGACCAAGTATGTTAATGATTAGAAAGAATAATCATCAGACCTCCCAAAATGAATAACCTGAGGAAAGTAAAATGAAACTTATGTAGATGAAATGTTAACATTTTGCAAATCTTATAAGGTAAAAAACTTAACAGCTTAAGGTGTTTAAATATAAGCTGTTACCTTTCACTGATCATTAAGCTATGGTGGCCCAGATATAAATATAATAAAAGAAATCTAAAAACATCTGAATGGAGACATCAAAACCTGTGTATTGCTGAGGAAACAGACTCCATAGAATTGGTTCTGGTAAATCACTAAAACAGACAATTAAACATGAAACAAAGCATTTTGCTTTGTTTCCAGAAACAACAACCTCTTCAGGAGATCAGAATCCAGATAAGCTATATATACAATACCTAAAATGTCCAGTTTTTAACCATATGCCAAGAAATATGACAGTGTGATGCATATGTGGGGGGGAAAAAAAATCAGTTAATAAAAACTGTCTCTGAATGGACCCAGAATCTGAACTTTAGTTCATTCTTCCCATCTAAAAGCATGGATATCTTTTGATTTTAATTTATCTTCTTCAATATCCTTTATCAATGTCTTATTGTTTTCAGAGTATAGGTTTTTCCCTTCTCGTTCAGTTTATTCCTACTTATTTTCTTTGTGATATGATTTTAAATGGGATTGCTTTTTTAACTTTCTAAGAGGTCATTATTATTTTATAGAGAAGCAAAAGATTTCAGTGCATTAATCTTGTATCCTGCAACTTAGATGAATTCACTTAGTAGTTCTAATAATTTTGGTGTGAAGACTTTAAGGTTTTCTATATAAAGTATCATGTCATCTGCAGCGACAGTTTAATTCTTCTCTTTCAATTTGGGTGACTTAATTCATTTTCTTGTTTGATTGCTGTATCTAGGACATTCATGTAAAATGGAAGTGCCGAGAGTGGGCATCCTCATTTTGTTACTAAATTTAGGAATGTCTTTCAGCTTTTCACCCTCCCATATGATGTTAGCTGTGGGTTTATCATAACTGGCTTTTATTATGTTGAGATATGTTCTCTCTACATCCACTTGGATGAGAGGTTTTTTTTTTATTATAAATGGATATGAATTTTGTCAAAAGTTTGTGTGTGTGTGTATGTCTATTAAGGTTATCATGTGATTTTGATCCTTTGTTTTGTGAATAAAGTTTATCTCATTGATTTATTTGGGAATGGTGAACCATCTTTGAGTCCCTGGAATAAATCTAACTTGATCATGTGGTATAATCATTTTATAATATTGTTGGATTTTGTTTGCTAATTTTTTTTTAGAATTTTTGCACCTATATTCATAAAAGATATTGGCCTGTAATTTTTTTTGGTAGAATCTTTATCTGGTTTTGATATCAGGGTAATGATTGTTTTGTAGAATGGAAACAGGAATGTTTTGTCCACTTCAAGTTTTTGGAATATTGAGAAAAATAGGAATTCATTCTTGTTTATATGTTTGGTAGAATTCCATTGTGAAGTTGCTTGGTCCTGGATTTTTGTTTGTTGAGAGTTTTTATTAAAAGTTTAATTAGGGAGTTCCCATTTGGGCTTAGCGGGCTGAGAACCTGACATAGTGTCTGTGAAGATGTGGGTTCAATCCCTGGCCTTGCTCAGTGGGCTAAAGGATCTGGCATTGCCACAAGCTATAGAGTGGGTCACAGATGTGGCTCAGATCTGGTGTTGCTGAGCCTGTGGTGTAGGCCAGCAGCTGCAGTTCCGATTTGACCCCTGGCCTGGGGGCTTTAATATGCTGCAAATGCAGCTCTGAAAAATAAAAAATGAAAATAAATGAAAGTTTAATTTCACTACTAAATGATTAGACTATTCAAATTGTTTCTTGGTTTAGTTGTAGAGGGTTTTTTGTTTGTTTGTTGCTATATATTTTTTCATATGTACTAGGGTATCTGATTTCTTGGCATATAACTAGTTATTCCTTACTCTTCTGATTTTTTGTATTTTGTAGTATTGGTTGTTTTTCTTCTCTTTCATTTCTTATTTGATTTTGGGATCTTCATTCTTTTCTTCTTGGTGAGCCTAGCTAAAATTTTATTAGTTTTGTTTATCTTTTCAAAAAACAGATTTTGGCTTCATTGCTCTTTTCTCTTGTTTTTCAACCTCTATTTTATTTTTTTCCTCTCTGATCATTATTATAACTTTCTCTTAGCTAAATTTGAGCTTTGTTCTTTTTCCAAGTCCTTTAAGGTATAGGTTAGGTTGCTTATTTGAGATTTTTCTTATTTATTAAGGAAGGCCTGGATCACTATAAGCATCCCTCTTAAAACTGCTTTTACTGCATCCCGTTAATTTTGGAGTTATGTGTTTCTATTTTCATTTGTGTTAAGGAATTTTATGATTTACTGTTTGATTTTTTTTTTCCATTGACACATTGGGTTTTTAGTAGCATGTTGTCTAGTTTCAATATGTTTTGTTCTCATATTTTTCTTTCTGTGATTGAGTTCTAGTTTCATAATGATTGCAAAAAAAAAAAAAGGCTTGGTATAATTTCCATCCTTTTAAATTTTTTGAGACTTGTTTTGTGGCATGGAACATGATACATCCTAGAGAATGTTCCATATGCCCTTGAAAAGAATGTGTATTCTGCTGTTGTGTGATGTAATGTTCTTAGATATCTATGAAGTCCAATTGGTCTATTGAGTCATTTAAGACCAGAGTTTTCTTGATTATCTGTCGGGATGACATGTCCATTGATGTAACTAGAGTTTTAAAGTCTTCTACTGTTATTGTCAAGTTCTCCCTTACTTCTGTTACTATTTCCTTTATATATTTAGATGTGACTGCAAGTATGTTAAAGAATGTAACATGCTTTTTTGGTATTGATCCCTTTATCATTCTATCAGGCCCTTCTTTGTCTTTTGTTATAGGCTTTGTTTCCACTATGAAAAACAGTATTGAGTCTCCCAAAAAAAACTAAAAATAGAACTACCATATGATCCAGCAATCCCATTTCTGGGCATCTATCCAGAGAAAACCATGACTCAAAAAGATACATATACCCAGAGTTCCCATCGTGGCTCAGTGGTTAACGAATCCGACTAGGAACCATGAGGTTGCAGGTTCTGTCCCTGGCCTTGCTCAGTGGGTTAAGGATCTGGCATTGCTGTGAGCTGTGGTGTAGGTCACAGATGCAGCTCGGATCCTGTGTTGCTGTGGCTGTGGCGTAGGCCAGTGGCTATGGCTCCAATTCGACCCCTAGCCTGAGAACCTCCATATGCCACAGGAGTGGCCCAAGAAATGGCAAAAAGACAAAAAAAAAAAAGATACATATACCCCCAATGTTCATTGCAGCACTATACGAAATACCCAAGACATGGAAAAAATCTGAGTGTCCACCGACAGAGGAATGGATAAAAAGGATGTAGCACATATATACAGTGGAATATTTGTCATAAAAAAGAATGAAATAATGCCATTTGCAACAATATCAATAGACCTAGAAATGATCATACTAAAGTAAAGTTAGTCAAACAATGAAAGACATATGATATCACTTATATGTGGACTCTAAAAAAGGATACAAATGAATTTATTTGCAGAACAAGAACAGACTCACAGACTTTGAAAAACTTACGGTTTGAAAAACTTATTGTCACAATATTGGGTGGAGAACTCTACCCAATATTCTGTGATAATCTATTTGGAAGAGAATCTGAAAGAGAATGGATGTGTGTATGTGTATAACTGAATCACATTGTTGCACAGCAGAAATTATCACAACTTTGTAACAACTATATTTCAATAAAATTTTAAGAAATGTAAAAAAAGAAAAAAAGTACATTTTTTCTGACATGCATATTGCTCCCCCAGTTTTCTTATCTTCGGTATTTGCATGGATTATATTTTTCCACCCCCTCGTTTTCAGTCCATGTATCTTTAGTTCTGAAGTGAGTCTTCTTGTAGGCAGAATATTGAAGGGTCCTGATTTTTTATCCATATCAGCCACCTTTTTGACCCAAGCATTTAGTACATTAACATTTAAAGCAATTGTTGATAGTTTTGTTTGTATTGCCATTTTACTTTTTAAAAAATTTTTATTCCCTGATCATTTCTTCTTTTAGTTTCTTGTCTTATAGTGATGGGTTTCTTTAGTAGAGTGTTTGTCTTTTTTTATTTTGTTTTTATGAATCTATTATAGGTTTTTGGCTTGTGGTTATAACTGGGCAGAGAATCCTACTTTGCGGGATTTTCTCTTTCAGCACTTTGAATACATCACGCCACTACCTTATGGCCTGCAACATTTCTGTGGAGAAATTAGCTGATAGCCTTATGAGGATTCCTTTTGCATATAACATGTTGTTTTTCTCCTGCTGCCTTTGGAATTATCTCTTTAACTTTTGTATTTTAAATATATAATATGATGGTGTGATGTGTTTGAGTTCATTTTTGAGACACTGCTTATGCGAGTGCCAACAATGGCTTCCACCACTCCACACAACTTCTTCCCCAAAACTGGGTTGCCTCTATATCCTGAGGTCAAATATTTTGCCTGGTCATGGGAAGCCTAGATCCAGTGCCACATGGTGGTTTAGAGTGAATTGGATGGGAGTACTTGTTTGGCTCAGAATGCAGTGCACAATGACCTAGTTGTGGGAAACCTGGCAGTTTCTAGAGTAGACCTCGCTCTGACCTGCTTGGTGGGTGAGGGGGATCCTCTTTGTTTCTCACAACTGATCACTATCCCCAGCCTCCACCAATCCCGCCCTATTAAGGAAATGCTCTGTAGGACAGGTGGGGCCTGTGAGGTTTGTCTGCATGTATTGGGGGGCTATCTGTGGTGGAGTGCCACTGTCAGAGATATGGGTAGCTTATGTTGTGTTGCTTGAGTAAACACAGCAATGACTAAAGCTTCCCCCCCTGGGCTTCTCCCTGGGAACAAGCTAGCTCTGGGTCCCATAGTTGAGTCTTTTCCCCAGTTGCTGCTGCTACAGATCAAGTGCCAGGCTGTGGCATGTAGTCAGCAGAGCTGGATCATTTGCTTGTCTTGAGAAAGAGCTCATGTTTCTGTCCTGCCTCAGTGACTAGTCAGTATGTACTGTCTTCACAAGTGGAATCCAGTTTTCCCCCAGCCCTTTTATTTGTCCCAGAGATCCTCCAAATAGCCAAGAGGGCTTGTCTCCTTCACATGGGACTCTCCAGGACAGGGGTTCCCAGCCTGTAGCTCAACCTGCTCAGTCCTGATGGTGGGTGTCCACCCATGTAATCTTCCTTTTCCTCTGTGTCCCCTTCCAGGGGCACAGGTCCATGCCTATTGCTTTTCTCCCCTTCCTATCCAATCATATGTGTATCATTCTCATAGTCTTGATCGTACAGGAGTCCTTCTGCCAGTTTCCAGTTAGTTTTCAATGAGAACTGAAATCGTGCAGGTGTAGCTTTGATGTGTTCTTGGGGGCAACTGAGCTCCATGTGCTCTTACTCTGCCATATTGATCCCTTTATAGGTTATTTTTTTTTAATTCCCTGGCTGACTTCAAAATTGTTTCTTTATCATGGATTTTTGACAGCTTCTTTAGAATGTGTCCTGAAGAACATCTTCTTCCCTGGAGATAATAAAGTGTTCTATTAGCTTTGGGTACAAGTATGCCCAGGTCATTTCCCAGTTGTGGTAAACAATCTGATATTATAATATTTTTTTAGTGCCTCACATGCAGCATATGGAAGTTCCCAGGCTAGGGGTCAAATCAGAGCTGTAGCTGCCAACCTATGCCACAGCCAGAGCAATGCAGGATCTGAGCCACAGCAATGCAGGTTCTGAGCTGCAGCTATTACCTACACCACAGCGCATGGCAACACTGGATCCTTAACCTACTGAGTGAGGCCAAGTATCAAACCTGCGTCCTTATGGATACTTATCAGGTCCATTGCCACTGAACTACAGTGGGAACTCTGAGCTATTATTCTTTAAATAAATTTTCTGTACCCCTCCTCCCTTCTCCTTCTGGTCTGCCCATTATTATTTTATTGGCTTTTCTAATAGACTGTGATAATTCTCATAGGGTTTCTTTGCTTTTCAAATACTAGCTCTCTGTCCTCTTTGACTTGAATCATTTCTAGTTTCTATCCACCAATTGATTAGTCTCTTTCATCTATTCTTCTCTATTTGCAATGTCTTCTTTACTTCATTTATGGAGTTTCTCAGCTCCAACATTTCTGTTTGGTTCTTTGTCATAATTTCAATTTTTGGTAAAGTACTCCTTCTTTTTACTAATTTTATTCCTGAGTTCTTTGAAATACCTCTTAATTTTCCTGCACCTTGTTGACTTACTTCATAAGAGCTATTTTGAATTTTTTAATAATTAGATTACAATATTCCATGGCTTTGAGATCAATTGCTGGAAAACTGTCATTTTCTTTTTGTGATGTCATATTACCATGACTTTGCAAAGCATTTTATAAAATGTGCTTTGTTGATCTCATCTGAAGCAGCACACACTTTTCTTATTTAGGGAAAGCTTTGTTTAGTTTGAATTTAGTATGTCAATATATTGGCAATTCAAAATTTTTCTTTGTTTTCAAAAAGGTGGCACTATAGCACAATCATTGGTTTCTCTTACCACAGTTGACTAGCTGCTATAGTTAGGTGTGTATCTATAATCCAGGAATAAAAAGCAAAAACAAAACAAAACAAAAACCGGCTGGTGACAGAATTGGGGAAGGTGTGGGCTTGGCACATTGGGGTTTTGGGTGTATACACAAACCAGTGGGGACATCCTCAAGTTGGGGAGTCCCAGAGGTGGGTGAACCTTGCCCTGAAATCCCAGGGCAGACAAATGTGTTTGTTTACATTCCTTTCTCTGCCTTCTTCCTTTTTCTTCCCTCTGCCCAGCCATAGAGGTCCCTTTACAGAAACCCAGGTGCTGATGAAGAGGAATATGTCCCTCCAGCTGCACCAGAGCAGCCAGAGAGAATTTCATTTTCAGTCACCTCTGCTGGATCGTCCACCAGCTGCCTCTACTGCCATTGTTACCACTGTGACTACCTTGACTCTTGTAGGCACTGATAAGGTCCGATCCACTCTCTTCTGGTTGCAGTGAAGGATGGATTTCTCAGATGATCTGGTTGTGCTGGGTTTTTGTTTTGTTTTGTTTTGTTTTGGTTATGGGCATCCAATTAGTCTAAATCAATGGAGAGGGGGAAAAAGAAACAAATTAGGCCATCAAGATGCTGATGTCACTCCCTGGCTTTCTCATATCCATGGGTATGATCTTGAGATTGAAAATAAGAAATCTCTTCTCTCTGGAATTTTGAGTAAATGGAAACAGAATTAATGTTTAAGTGGAGTACTGTTATTACCTTGAAATAGCAGACATGCACAAAAAGTTAGACAGGGACCCTAAGACAGTCCAAGAAACAACTTCAGGTGACTATTTTATCTGGACAAAAAAAATACTACTTATCCCAAAGGGAAGAAAATCCTAACTTGGAGTCAAGATTTTGCCAGACACCATTCTGGTCTCAGGAGCTCAAAGTCCATCCTAGAATCACTACCTTTCACCCAAGTTCTGGTCCCAGGATTGTGACCTAAACCCCTTTTTTTTTTTTTTTTTTGTATTTTTGCCTTTTCTAGGGCCGCTTCCACGGCATATGGAGGTTCCCAGGCTAGGGGTCCAATCGGAAGTGTAGCCACCGGCCTACACCAGAGCCACAGCAACGTGGGATCTGAGCTGCGACTGCGATCTACACCACAGCTCAGGGCAAGGCTGTATCCTTAACCCACTGAGCAAGACCAGGGATCGAACCTACAACCTCATGGTTCCTAGTCAGATTTGTTAACTCTGCGCCACCATGGGAACTCTAAACCCCTTCTTTTAAATGTCTATAAAACCTTGGCAAGGAAAAAAAATTACAACTAGCTGAGGATGCCAAAGAGTAAACAAAGACAGGCATTTTGTGGAGTAGAGGTAAATCGTGAAGAAGTAGCCAGGATGGGAATAAATTTTTCTGATTTTCTTTCTTTGTTTTTAATTTTTCCTCTATGCCCCTTCAGCTGCACAACAGTGCTGGCAGCTAAAAACATGATAGATTCTTTAAGCACTAGATGGCGCTTTTGAGCTTGGCATTGTCAAGACTATTTACTTGATTTGGTTGATAGGTGGCAATGATGTCCTTTCCTTTAGCAAAAGAGATATTCAAATTTAACATAGTTTACATATTCACTAGAACCAGCAATACAGTCAGGAATACAGTTTGTGGTTAATAAAAGGAACTCTCTTTTGAACAAAAATTTTTTTATGAAATAGTAAAAATGCATTTGCATCATATGGCAATTCTGAATAAAATTCATGTACATCATATTTCTGCTATTTATGTGGCAGATAAGCTTGGGCATGTGCTTGCTTTTGTTTCCTTTTTCATTATAAAAATTATAAACAATAAAAGAAGACTCATTTCACTTGCTCTTACACAAGCACTGCTGTCCCCCGAACTAGCTAACATTAATATTCTTTCAATAGAAACAGCAGGACCTGCCTGATATCTATATTCACAGGGATTTTTAATAGATACTTTGTTTACTCATTAGCACAGGGTCATGCCCCCTGGAAGGCACCTCTCAAGACTGATTCAAATTTAAAACAAGACTTTAATTACATTATTTCATTTAATTCCCCTGCAAACAAGTAAATAGATTACGTTTAGACTCCATGATCAGCAGTGCGTGGAAAAAAAAAAAGATTATTTTCAGTTTACTATACCAATTCATCTTATTCTCAAATCCCCATTCCACTAATATATAGTAAGTAAATAAATAAAGAAGTAAAGAAAACCTATGGATTAAAGATCACCTATTTCCTCTAGTGTTAAACATTGACTTGAGGTAAATTTAATTAAGATGATTTAAACTTCTTGTCAGGCTTCTTTCTCCCTTCTAATACATTTTACTTCCAATACTTCCTTCCCCAAAGAAGCTTCATGTCTGCATAATGGTAAAGGGAGACTTTTCTAGTCTGGGCTGTGTTCTATCTTCTTGGGCTTTGCACACCTCCAGGGAGTTGTATCTCCTTCCACTTGGGCCTCCAGTCATGAAACTGGCAGACACTGCTGGTGACCATGGACTTTGCTTTGCCTCAGGTCTCAAGTTACTCCTACTGGGGAGCCTCTTATTCCCCTAATCCAGGTCTCCTTTGATAGTGGATTCTATAATCACTTCTTCCTGCTTTGTAAGAGCTTGGTGGAAATTCTCTATCTCCTAACAAATCAGCTCTCAACTCTAATATACTTCCATGTTTTTGTTGTTGGTTTTTATTGTTGTTTTTTCTTTTTTTCCCCATAATACATTTGAATTGTATAATTTATATCGTATGAAATTAATAAATGTTAAGTGTATAGTTCTTAAGTGTATAAATCATAAATGTTGTGTATAGTTTGTGTATCATATACATTCCCTTCAGTCCAGAAAGTTCCCAAATAACCTTTTCTAGTAAATCTGAGTCAAATAGTATTTTGATTTTCTTAATCAACATGGATTAGATTTCCTTGCTCTAAAACTTCATAAAAAAACTAAACTTCATATAATAACTATCAATTAACTAAATATAATATTGTTGAGATTCATTTATGTTTGAATGTGTACCAGTAGTTCATTCCTTTTTATTGCTGAGTAGCATTCTATTGAATGGATATAATACAATATATTAATACATTGAATAGATATAACAATTTGTCCATTTACCTGTTGATGGTTGTGGGACTTTATGGTTCCTAGTCAGATTCATTTCTGCAGTGCCACAATGGGAACTCCAGAGGATGCAGGTTTGATCCCTGGCCTTGCTCAGTGGGTTAAGGATCCAGCATTGCTGTGAGCTGTGGTGTAGTTTGCAGACATGGCTCAGATCCTGAGTTGCTGTTACTGTAGTGTGGGCTGGCAGCTGCAGCTCTGATTTCACCCTGAGAACTTCCATATGCAGTGGGTGCAGCCCTAAAAAGTAAAAAAAGTTAAAAAAAAAATTAAAGATTTACTAGACCCCCCCAAAAAGAATTACTAGATCCTTATCATTGCCCCATCCATCTCATTGTAGTGCCCCCTCCCAACTTGAGCAACTGTCCTAGTCCTTCCTGACCCCTACTATGAAAGGCCCACTCCTCCCCCACCTCTATAAGGACCTTATATGCCCCCAACAAACCAGCAAGTGTATCGTAAGACCCCTCTTTCCCTAACCAATCAGCCTATCAGCAAGTGTACACTAAGACCTTTCCTCCGCTAGACTATAAAACAGACATGATCACATGCTCAGATTCAGCTCTCTCTGATGATCAGGAAGTCGTCCCTCTATGCTAGCAGCATTTCTTATCTCAGTAAACTCATCTTTCTTTTCACCCTGCTATGAATCAGGAAAATTCTTTTTCTAACCCAAATGCACGGACCATGACAATGATCATTTAGGTGGTTTGCAATTTGAAATAATTATGAATAAAGCTGTTCTAAATATTCTTATACAAGTTTTTTTGACATACATTTGTGTATCTTGCATAAAATACCTAGAACTGAAAAGTACTGGGTCATCAAGTACATGTATGGCTTACTTAATGAGAAACTTCCAATATTCAGAAGTAATAGTTCCATTTTAAACCCCAGCATTAGTGTGAGAAAGTTCTATTTGTTCCACATTCACCAGCTTTGGAATTGTCAGTCTATTTATTTTTAGGCATTACAGTAAGTGTTTTATTGAAATTTCCCTTTTATTTAAAAAGCTAAGTTCCCTTACTTTGCTGAAATAGAATCCATAGATAACATGACCTAACTCCATATGAAATTCGAAAAAAATCACATCACTTATACCCTAATTATAAATGAAAAATACAAAGAAAATTACAAAATAAAATAATATGTATCTACATATGCAATACTCTTGAATTACTACCCTATTAGACAATAAAAGTAGGCAAATTATTGAATCACCATAAATGCAACAACTGCAAATGCATACAGTAGATCCATTGCCCTTGTAATGTGTGTAAAGCATAAGTCATTGTTATGAGAAGTGTTATTTTTTTATGAGTCAAAGAGCTGTGAAAAAAGTTCTAGATTTAGAAAAAAAAATGAAGGCCAATCGGAGTTCCCTTTGTGGCTCAGTGGTTAACGAACCCGACTAGGATCCATGAGGATGCGGGTTTGAACCCTGGCCTCGTTCAGTGGGTTAAGGATCCAGTGTTGCCACGAGCTGTGGTGTAGGTTGCAGATGCGGCTCGGATCCCACTTGGCTGTGGCTGTGGTATAGGCGAGCAGCTGTGGCTCTGATTTGACCCCTAGCCTAGGAACTTCCACATGCCACAGGTGTGGCCCTAAAAAGCAAAAGATGAAAAAAAAAAAAAAAAAGACAATTTTTCCTCAATTTACATGGTAATTGCACTATCACAACATTCAGTGGATATCAAAACTGTGCAAAATGGAATTAACTCAACACCATGATAGCTGGGTTTTTCAGAGACAGAAAGGTCCAGAGGAACATCAGAAATTTGTGCAGTATTCAGAACATTTTTCATGTTATGTGACTGTCCTCTTACAAAAAATGTCTAGTATCCCAGGTTTCTACACACCCTGATATGTTGTAAGAGACAAAAATTATCCCACACATTTCCAACCCCCACCCAGAACCACTTCCCTAGCACCACTTAGGGTCTATGGGTAGCCAATGGCGCTAGTCATAGAACCATCCCAGCAGTGTCTGCCCTCAGCTGATTCTGCTCTATCACTCTTCTGTCCTGGAGTCACCACGCTGCTTTAATCCAAATTGATTACTAAGACATTTTAGGTTGGGTTCTCTGAAGAAACAGATTGAGATGTGCATGCAGGCTGGGAAATGCTTTCAGGAGCAATACATGAGCAGGATAGGAGCAAGCAAGGCTGGGCATAGGGAGAAGCTGAACTGCAGTGTGGTGCAACAAAATGCATAGCTGATCACAGAAGGGAGCTAAGGAGCTGGGATGCCCTTCAGAGCTAGTCTCACGTGAGGCAGTGTTGCTGCTACTGATGCAAATGCAGGGCAACACTTGTGTGACTATAGCACAGGAGGAGCCACCTACACAGCAAGTAATCTTTTGTTCTTTTCCTGAAATAGATTTTTTGAAACACTGGTCAAAAGAAGATGTCAGAATACTTGTCTTAGTCTATTCAGGCTGCTGTAAAAAAAAAAAAATACCATATTTTGAGTGGTTTACACACGATAGAAATTTTTTACTTGCAGTTCTGGAGGCTGAGAATTCCAAGGTTATGACTTGTCTGTGAGACTCTACTTCCTTGCTAGTCTTCTCACTGTAACCTCACATGGCAGGAGGGGCAAAGGCACATTCAAGGCCTCTTTTATGAGGGCATTAACCCCATTCATTATCTCCCAGAGGCCCCACCTCAAACATCATCACCTTGGGGGTTATAATTTCAACATATGAATTTTAGAGGGACAGAAACATTCAGTCCGTAGCAGTAGATGTCTTCATTATCATTTGATTGTGTAGGGCAGGTGAATTAGGTGGATTGGGAAAGGTGTGAGAGATTTGTAGACAAAGTCCTATGTAGAAGTTCACTGTTAGCTGATCAGCTTTGAGCACATTTATCAATTTTTTTTTGTCTTTTTGTGTTTTCTGGGGCTGTACCCACAGTATATGGAAGTTCCTAGGCTAGGGGTCTAATTGGAGTTGTAGCCACTGGCCTATACCACAGCCACAGCAACGCCGGATCCTTAACCCACTGAACGAGGCCAGGGATTGAACCCACAACCTCATGGTTCCTAGTCGGATTCATTAACCACTGAGCCATGATGGGAACTCCGTATCAATTTTAATTTTAAAATCTATTTTTCATGTTAAAGAAATTTTATAATTCCCATCTGACAGATGAAGAAATTAAGGATCAGACTTTATGTGAAGTATTTCAAGCTCCCACAGTTAATAGAAAAACCTATTATTTCAATTCTCACTCTTTTTTACTGGAACCATAGCATACATTTCATGTATTTTTATACTAAATAATGTGTTAAATTTCAGTGGTGAAGTAAAATATTAAGTATTAAATATTAAATTTTCACTTTTCTCACCTGTGCTCAAATTCCTGGGCTTGGCTTCAAGTATGCTAATCCATTATGATTTGAACAGAAATCTCAGAAAAAGGAAAATCCCAACTTCCCTACAAAACAAATAGACATGAAAAGACACATTCCCTTTCTCAAATAAAATCTCATAAAATTAGTTGATAATAGCAGTGTAAAGGAAAAGACATTATTTGCATACCTCTGAGAATGTGCCTAACATCCTGCTTTAATGTTGGCATCTATATTTTTCAAGAACCTTACCACCAATATTTACCTTTTAAAATAAATACTTTGGAGTTCTCACTGTGACTCAGCAGGTTAAGATGACAACTTTGTTTCTGCAAGGATACAAGTTCAATCCCTGGCCTTGCTCAGTGGGGTAAGGATCCAGCATTGTAGCAAGCTGTGGCATAGGTCTCAGATGTGGCTCAGATCTGGCATTGCTGTGGCTGTGGTATAGGCCAGCAGCTGCAGCTCCAATTTGACCCCTAGCCTGGGAACTTCCACATGCCTCAGGTATGGCCATAAAAAGAAAATAAATTAGTTAATTAAATAAACACCTTTAGTAACAGATACTAATGTTTTAGGGGCTTTTAGATAAATAAAGATTAATGCATCTGATACTTTAAAGACTAAATAGAGATATCAGAAGATACATCTAAATTAATATTAAAGAGTTTAAAAAACTCAATACCAAATTATAAGCAGAAAATGTTCCAAATCCATTTTTTCAAAACAGTCAGTTCCAAGGGAATCAATCTATTAAGGAGACCACTAAATTTGGAGTATAATTCATTTTAAGTTAATGATTATATTACATTTAGATATGTAAAGGTTTGTGTGGCAGCAGCCCACCTTCCAGTAATTTCCAGGTCTTTAATTGTTTACCTTGACTCTGCTTGGGGCAGGGAATACTGTGACTTTGATAGGGATGGAGTAGGCACAGGTAGTTTTAGAAGTCCCAGTAAAGGACGACAGAGAATGAAGGAAACTTAGGGGATATTGGGAGATCGCTGTAAATTAATAAATTGTTCAAAAAAGCCATCAGAACAAGGCAGACTTGCTTGTCTAGTGGAAGTGCAAGAATTGCCTCAGGTTGTTGGGTGAGGGGTGGGAAGAGGCCTGCATTCAGATTCAGACCAAGGGCAGGAGTTTGAGGACCGACTTCTGCTGATTTGAATACACATCTTACCAGATACCAAGGAGGAGCTACTACGCCCAGGAAGGAAGAGGCAGGCTTTTCCAACCCCAACTCCCCTTGGATGATAAAACTGTAGCCCACTGGACCCTCGGGACAGAGCCTCCTTGCCTGCCCACTTGCATATCTCACAAGCGTCCTATCCTAATAAATCTATTTCTTGCCTATCACTTTGTCTCTGGCTGAATTTCTTCTGCATGGAGACATGAAGAACCTGAACCTCACTGAGTCCAGGCACAGGGCAAGTGATTCTAATTAAAAACCGTGGGTTCAAGTCCCAATCTGGGTTCTGGCTAGGTTCAGGCCATTAATACTATAAGTTTCAGCTTCATTTTGTTCATGCACTGAACACATTCATTTATGCAGTGATGTCCTGCGTTGCCGTGAGCTGTGGTGTAGGTTGCAGACGCGGCTGGGATCCCGCGTTGCTGTGGCTCTGGCGTAGGCTGGCAGCTACAGCTCCAATTAAACCCCTAGCCTGGGAACCTCCATATGCCACGGAAGTGGCCCAAAAAAATAGCAAAAAGACAAAAAAAAAAAAAAGCTTTAGTTATATCATTAAGGATAATAACCATGTATATCTTGACCTATTAACACAATACCAATAGACAAATCAGAAATGTGTTTTATTAAAGCACATGGTCAAGTAAAATTGGAATTGTTTTTATTTACTAGATTGAGAAGAGGGTTTTAAATTTCAGTGAGAAAGTCCCTATGAATAAATCTGGTTTTGATGTATACAATGTAAGTATTATACTAATGATTATCTATTGGAAAAATCATTTTAGGTATTTTGGCCTTTGGAATTCATCAGAAACCTTAATGACAAAATGGGAATCACCATGGATCACATCACAGGGATTTAGATACAAACAGGACAAACCACAATGTGATTTGCTTTGTGGAGCAAATATTGACTATGTACCCTGAAAGAGCTCTCAAGTGATTAATATGTTTAAAGAAGAAACCTTACAGTGAGTATCCCTCTGATGTTTTAATGACATGAGAGGGAGTTTTTCACAGAGAGGATATAGTACGGCAAAAAATAGCATATGGAAGTGTTATACATTAACTCAATTACTTCTTGTTTAATTCACTGTTGGTTGAGGAAAAAACTCCATAAAAGTGACAATAGGAGTTCCTGTCGTGGCTCAGGGGTTAACGAATCCAACTAGGAACCATGAGGTTGTGGGTTTGGTCCCTGGTCTTGCTCAGTGGGTTAAGGATCCATCCTTGTCGTGAGCTGTGGTGTAGGTTGCAGAGGCGGCTCGGATCCCGCGTTGCTGTGGCTCTGGTGTAGGTCGGTGGCTACAACTCCGATTAGACCCCTAGCCTGGGAACCTCCATATGCTGTGGGAGCAGCCCAAGAAATGGTAAAAAGACCAAAAAAAAAAAAAGTGACAATAATAACTACTTTGCCATTTACCACCATACTGTCAGATGTTCTGATGTTGTTAGGACAGGAAATTAAATCTTTTGTTTAATTATTAAATCTAATGGGTGGGCACTACCTGGGCACTATAAATTCTCTGGATATTTATTTAAGCAGATGTGATTCTTGGTTCCATGTCAAATTCTCTCCAGGATCCAAGTAATGCTTGTCCCACTGAGGAACCCATTACAGGGGACAGTGGGGCATGAACTTGCTCTTGCTCCTTAAAAACAGGCAGGAAGCCCTGGCAGATACATGTCACAGATCCCTGGCAACACAGATTCAGGAGGAATCATCTGGGTTTTACTGCTGGAGCTCAAATTTGTAAAAAAAAAAAAAACCTGTCTTTCTCTCTTGTCTCACATTCTCTCTCTCTCTCGTGTTTTAAATATCAAGTAAAAATTATCAAATTCATGCACCATAAATGTAGATCATAATGAATCTACACAGTGGATGTCTAGGCCTTAAAATCTGTATTTTAACACACAAACAGGAAATTTCTATACACTTTGAAGCTCAAATAACTCTGTCCCAGAAAATATGTGTCTCCTTTGGAAAACAACGGAAAAAAAAACCCCAAAAACTTTGTCTTAACTGATAGAAGGTCATGTGGAGAAGAAAATTTGGGTATGGATTTGTTTAAAACACTGTAAGAATAGTTTTTCATGTAGACAGGAGCATCTATATACACTGCGAAGTAATTGTATCTATTTACTTATAGTTGTGGTATAACAAAGATTTTTCCAGATTATGAATCAGAAATTTTGTTTTTCTCACAGATCACTTTAGGCTTATCAGTTTACCTCTCTTCTTGGAACTCATGGTAGCTTAATAAAATAACATTTAAATGTGCTTTCAGTGGTAATAAAATAACTGGAGCACACTCAGGGAAAACACTCAGAGGAGTGATTTTGTATGACAAGGTGTGTCATATTTTGGGAATCATGGGATATAATACTTGTGCCATTAATAATGTACTTGGACTAGCTAATTTATTAATAAGCTGTGACTCTCACTTAAGAACCATATTGTCCTGCAAATGCATTCGAAGCTTAAAAAGTGTTAGTTGGGTTTTATGGCTATAATTGAAAGATAGACAAGCCAAAATTTTCAGAATTAGAGGATGGCCTCTGTATCTGATCAATTACAGCAGTTAGGTGGGTAGTTATGACGAGAAACTTGAATATAAATCATCATTAAAAGTTGGGTTATGATATCATCGCCTGAGTAGGAAGAATATAGTATGTTGGGAGCATCCCACGCTTTAATGGGGAAAACCAGTAAAAACAATTAAGACATAAAAATTATGATTTTCAGAGTTCCCGTTTGTGGCGCAGCAGAAATGAATCCAACCAGTTTCCATAAAGATTCGGGGTTTGATCCCTGGCCTCACTCAGTGGGTTAAGGATCCGTCTTTTCCATGAGCTGTGTGTAGGTCACAGACGTGGCTCGGATCTGGCATTGCTGTGGCTGTGGTGAAGACCGGCAGGTGCAGTTCCAATTCAGCCCCTAGCTTGGGAACCTCCATGTGCCACAGGTGTGGCCCTTTAAAAAAAAGAAAATAGCAGCTTATCTCTGTTGTTTGAACTGAGGTCATTTGAACATTGTGTATAACTGCAATCATGCTGAACTAAAAACAGTCTTTGTGGGAGGGAGCAAATGCTAAAAATATATATAAACCCCGGATGAAATTGCTATAAGGAAAATTTGAACTGAGTTTCCTTTCCACAATTTATATGAGAACATTAATTTCGCCCAACTTTCTTGAACATTGAACATTCCCCAGTTTGTAAAATTTGTAATTATGAATTCATGTGCTATCTTCTCCTTTTGCCTTCTACTTTTGCCAGAAATTTGCCTTTTGCTTGCCTGGCCATATAGAAAGTTTTCATAGTTATGAATTATTTCAAAAATTTCTTAATAAGTGACAAAATGCCAAAAAAATCACAGATCATAAATGCACAAAGCAATGGTTATTCACAAAGTGACCATACTTATGGAAATAGCACTAAGATCAAGAAACTGAATCTTACCTAAACCTCAGGAATTTTCTCATTTACTTGACCAGTTACTACACCATCTCTCAACGGTATGCTCTCCTCCTAAAGCAATAAATTAACTTTACCTATTTTTCAATCTTATGTAAAAAATCATGCAATAAGAGCCTGGCTGGTTGTCCACCCAATAGTATGTTTCTGGGATTCAGTATGTTTTCCATGTAGTTGTAATCATACATTCTTACTGCTGTATATTGTTTTCTTATATGAAATACCACAATTTACTTATTTTATTCTAACTGGACAGTGAGTTGTTTCCATGTGTTGGCTGATATGGATGACGTTGCCTTGAAATGTTTATTATTGTAAATATACTACTAATTTTACTCTTTTAAATTTCTTCTACTGCTTTTATGCTTTACAAATTTTTCTTCATTTGGGAATTATAAACAGATTCACCTCTATTTTTCTAGATATTCAAAATTATTTCATCTTAAATGTTTAACTTTTAAATACATGTGGAAGTATTTTAGTGAGTGATATGTCACAAGTACAACTATTTTTTTTATCCAGATAGTTAAACGTTTAAGCCATTAGATGATCAAGTCATCTTTGAACTTTGATCTTTTTTGTAAGTTTTGTGGTCTGGTAAATTATTAATTGATGCCTGTGTTTACATCTGATTTCTCTATTTCAACATTCACATCGAAATTTTAAAACAAAGAATTAAAGTTTAGTTAGAGGAGTGAAAGGAATTTTAATCTTTATTTAATCATAAATTTAATTGTAGATAAAGAATAAATACACACAGAAAATTCTCTCAAGACATTTATAATTTATGTGGCATGCTTTCAGTCTCTCTTTTTATCATATAGGCTGTCAATGCAGACTGTCTCCCAAATCATTTTAATTTCTGAAATTTCAAAATTTCTTCAAATTCATGGCAGCTAACCCAAGCATGGTTTACTCATTTTGTTTATCAACAAAATTTTATAATTAACATTCCAATAAGAATCACAAATTAGTGTTGTATATTAAAATATGCTCTTTAGTTAGCAGATTTTTATATGATTTTTTTGTACTGATTCTACTCCTCATTTGTATCCCAGATGAACTTCAAAGGAAAATCTTTCATCTCCCTTTGGAATATTCTCTCAAATACTTCATTTGGTCCACAGTCAAGTGATGCTTCCAGTCTCTGATGGTACCTGGAGGGACAAGCACATGGATAGCACCTGAGTGAGAAGATAGCACTATTGGGGCAAAAGCTTCCTCCAAAGCACTTTATTCTCTTTTCAGTCAGCTAAGTATGTGTTAGTTCTCCACGGAGTTTAATACTTCACTTTTCCTTACATGAGGATGGGCTAGGAAACAAATTGAGGATTTAGTAACACAGAAAATAGAGTTATGGTCCACGAACTTATCTATTAGACTTCTACCAACCACTACCATTAAATTACAACTTTCCCTTAGAAGGAGAAACAAACCAAAATATATTAAGACAAATATATTTTACTAACAACCAGGCAGCATGCCTGGCAAACTACAACTATCATATAAATATAATTTGTAACACAACCCTTCAAGATAAGTATTTCTTCATTTTTAAAATTGAAAAAATAAGATCCAGAGATTTTCAAGTAATGGAGTCAAGGTCACTGGAGTGTCCTAGGCATCCACCAATGCAGTTTTATTTGGTGGAAATTTGAAACCATCCTAAGCCAACTTAGATTAATTATTTGGCATCTACAACCATCAGATTTTCTTGTGTAAATATTATTATTGACATTGGAACACTTAGCAAGGTTGTGAGCATGAGAAATGATTATGTCTGGTGTTCCTGTCATGGCTCAGTGGTTAACGAATCCGACTAGGAACCATGAGGTTGCGGGTTCGATCCCTGGCCTTGCTCAATGGGTTAAGGATCCCGTGTTGTCCTGAGCTGTGGTGTAGGTTGCAGATGCGGCTCGGATCCCACATTGCTGTGGCTCTGGTGTAGGCCGGTGGCTACAGCTCCGATTAGACCCCTAGCCTGGGAACCTCCATGTGCCATGGCAGCAGCCCTAGAAAAGGCAAAAAGACAAAAAGACAAAAAAAAAAAAGATTATGTCTAATTGACTTTAGCAATGAGAAATAAAAGTTGATAATAAATGAGACATAAGAAGAAACACTATTTTTAAAAACATCAGTATCAAGTTCCCATTATGGGTCAGCAGTAATGAACCTGACTAGTATCCATGAGGACACGGGTTTGATCCCTGGCCTCGATCAGTGGGTTAAGGATCTGTCATTGCCATGAGCTGTGGTGTATGTCACAGACACAGCTTGGGTCTGGCATTGCTATGGCTGTGACGTAGGCCAGCAGCTGCAGCTCTGAGTCAACCCCTAGCCTGGGAACTTCCATGCCAGGAGTGTGGCCCTAAAAAGACCAAATATATATATATATGTATATGTATATATATATATATATTTATATTTATATATGTATATGTATATATATATATTTATATTTATATATATATATAGAGAGAGAGAGAGCAAGTTCAATAAGATCTTTATGTAATAATAACTTATCAATATCAGTCATTATAATAGTAAGTAATGAGTACATTACAAGATAAAATGTAAATAACATAAAGAAGTACAAATTACCTGGGGGTTTTTTTGGCTGCACCCATGGCCTATGAAAATTCCTGGGCCAGGGATCAAACCTGTGCCACAGCAGTGACCTGGGCTGCAGTAGTGACAATGCCGGATCCTTACCCACTGCACCACAAGAGAACTTCTACAAATTACATTTTAGAATGATGTACATTAAAAGATTAAATTAAAATCTTGAACTCAAGGAGTTCCAGTAAGAAAATGTATTTATTCTTATATTTATTCTTTTTTTTTTTTGTCTTTTTGCTATTTCTTTGGGCCACTCCCACGGCATATGGAGGTTCCAGGCTAGGGGTCGAATCAGAGCTGTAGCCACCGACCTATGCCAGAGCCACAGCAACGCAGGATCCGAGCTGCGTCTGCAACCTACACCACAGGTCACAGCAACGCCGGATCCTTAACCCACTGAGCAAGGGCAGGGACCGAACCCGCAACCTCATGGTTCCTAGTCGGATTCGTTAACCGCTGCGCCACGACGGGAACTCCTATTCTTAATATATTTCTGGAATGTCACAGAAGCACCAAAAAACTTATTTTGTATCATTGAATACTTGAATTCATAGCCGATTGGGTTACTGAAGTATCAATCTACTTTTTATTATTTTTATTTTTATTTTTGTCTTTTTTGGGGGCTTTACCCACAGCATACGGAGGTTCCCAGGCTAGGGGTCCAATTGGAGCTAAGGCTGCCGCCTATGCTACAGCCACAGCAATGCCAGATCCAAGCTGCATCAGTGACATACACCACAGCTCATGGCAAACTGGATCCTTAACCCACTGAATGAGGCTAGGGATTGAATCCGAAACCTCATGGTTCCTAGTCGGATTGTTTCCACCACGCCATGATGGGAACTCCTCAATCTACTTTTTACAATGAAGAAACCTAACACAGTAGGAATTAACAGTAATCCAAAACCCTCCCTTACAATAAAATACATGTTAACTTACATACAGAATTTTCTAGAAAAATAAAGATAATCAGGCAATTGTGCTTTCTAATAAGACTTGCTAACAAATTTTAAAGAGTAGTTTCACATGGGCCAGAAGGAAGGAACCTAACATTTATTAGTCAAGTTTAAGTGTCAGGCTCTATTCTAAAGGACTGTTCTATTTCCTGGTATATTTTTCAGGGCCATCTTCAGTTAGTATCTTTGATTCTCTCTACGGCTCAAAAGGTGGTACTTGGAGAGACAGGCTAGAAGCACTTGTTGCTTAGGATAGGGCCAAGGACATAGGAGAACTCTCAAAACCTTTGCTTCTATAAACCACTGAACCTTACCTTTGCTCAGGAAATTTTCCTCATTTGTTATTGCCCTGATTTTGTTTCAGAACACAAACATAATTAGCTTGCAGATGAAGCTTCATGTTCTGCAATGTAGCCTGGTTTACAACAGTGTCCATGTTGTCTTCATTCAGTTCTTTCACAAGAAAACTGATGATTTTAAGCACAGAAGTTCTGATATCCTAAAAGAATAATAAATATTAAAAAAAAAAAAACTATTCAGCCTATAATGAATGCAGGAGTTATAGCCCAGCATCTTTATCACATTTTGGAAAACTAAACTTTCTTAAGCTTATTCTAATTCTCAAGTATGACATTGATGCAATTCTTTCTTACTCCTTCTATGAAAATGAGTATTTGGGGCTCAGACTCTGGAGAGTGATCTCCTCTGAGCCCGCCGGCGTAATAAACCTGAGTTCTCCAAAAAAAAAAAAAAAGAAAAGAAAATGAGTATTTGGGTTGTCAGCTTTGTTAGAGCTTCTGACTGTTTAGCTTTATAGGCATATCTCCTTAATTCACTCATAGAACCAACATGTGTTTCAGAAACTGTGCTAGGTGCTAGAGAAGTTTAAGAGAACAATAACAGGTTATCTGTGCTTGTAAAGTACCCACAATTTAACGATGAAAAGAGTAGAGCAATTAATCAAATATAAGAAAGAAGAGTTCAGGTTTAGATGTCTTAGCTGGTGACTCCTACCAAACATTTAAAGAAGAATTAACAGTTCTCCTCATATTCTTACAAAAAATTGAAGAGGAAGAGTACTCTCAAACTCATTCTATAAGGCTAGCATTGTTTTGATTTGAAGCCAAAAATACAGTATAAGAAAAGACCAATATCACTTAAGAAAAGTAAGATACAAAAATCCTTGACAAAAAACTAGCCAATAAATTCAGCAACACATTGCTGAACTAGGAAATATATTCAGCAACCCAGGATGTACTCTTGGGTTGCAAACATAGTTCAATATATGATAATTAATTCATGTAATACTATGTGTACAGGATAAAGAAAAAGAGATCCCATGATCAATTCGATTGATGCACAAAAATCATTTGACAATATCCAACATTTTCTCAGAAAAAATAAACACTAAACAAAGGAAGATTAGAAGGAAACGACCTCAACATAAAAAGATCATAAATGAAATACCTACTACTAATATCATACTCTATAGTAAAAAAAACAAAAACAAAAACAAAAAACTAAAGATTTTCTAGGATGATTAGGAACAAAGCTAAGATGCTCAATCAAGACTAAGAGTGTCAGAGTTCCTGTCATGGCTCAGAGGTTAATGAACCTGACTAGTATCCATGAGTTCACAGGTTTGATCCCTAGCTCAGTGGGTTAAGGATCTGGCATTGCCATGAGCAGTGATACAGGTCACAGAGATGGGTTGGATCCCACATTGCTTTGGCTGTGGTGTAGGCCAGCAGCTATAGCTCCGATTAGACCCCTAGCCTGGCAACCTCCATATGCCATGGGTGTAGCCCTAAAAAGTCAAAAGACAGGGGGAAAAAGAAGACTAAGATTGCCATTTTTATTTAGCATAGTACTGTATGTCCTATCCAGGGCAATTTAGCAAGAACAAGAAATATGAGGCATATAAATTGGAAAGGAAAAATTAAATGATCTCTATTCATTGACATGATTTTACACAAAGAAAACCCTAAAGATTACACACACACACACACACACACACAAACCCTGAGAATTAATGAATAAATTATGCCTCGTTGCACAATACAAAACCAATGCACAAAAATCATTTGCATTTCTATATACTAACAATCCATGAACAATCCAAAGGGAGGTTTTTTTTTTTTTTTTTTTGTCTTTCTAGGGCCTCACCTGCGGCATATGAAGGTTCTCAGGCTAGGGGTCTAATCGGAGCTGTTGCTGCTGGCCTATGTCACAGCCACAGCAATGCCAGATCCAAGCCATGTCTGCGACCTACACCACAGCTCATGGCAACACTGGATCCTTAACCCACTGAGCAAGACCAGGGATTGAACCCAAAACCTCGTGGTTCCTAGTCGGATTCATTAACCACTGCACCACAGTGGGAACTCCCCAAAGGGAAATTTTTAAAAATTGCATTTACAACTGACTTTAAAAGGATAAAATAATTATTAATAAACATAGGCCAGAAGATGAAAGATTTATGTACTAAAAACTACAAAACATTGCCAAACATTAAAGAAAATCTAAATAACTGGAATATTCATATTCATGAATTGGGAGACATAATAACATAAAAATGGCAGTATTACCCCAAATAATCTACAGAACAATGCAATCCCTGTCAATATCCCATGACATTTTTGCACATAGAAAAAAATTCATTCTAAAATTCAAGGGAATTCAAAAAGCCAAAACAATCTTGCAAAATAAAAATAAAGGTATCAGAGTTTCTGATTTCAAAACCTACTACAAAGCCTCAGCTATCAAAACAGTGTGATAGTGGTGTAAACTCAAACTGTGTAATAGAGCAGAATAGATGACCCTGATAGAAACCTTCCCGTGTATGAGCAAATGAATTTTGACAGTGGAACCAAGACCATACAATGTGAAAAGGGCAGCCTTTGCAATAAACAGTGTTAAGACAACAGGACATCTACATGCAGAAGAAAAAAAAAATTGGCCTCCTACTCACACCACATACAAAAATTAACCAAAATGGATCAGAACTAAACATATATCTCCAAAGAAAATATATAAAGTAAATAAGAACATGAAAAGATACTCAACGTCACTTATCATTAGTTTCATACAAATCAAAAACAACACCATTCTCACCCACAGAGTGACTATTATTTATTTATTTATTTTTGGTCTTTTTGCTATTTCTTTGGGCGGCTCCCGTGGCATATGGAGGTTCCCAGGCTAGGGGTCCAATTGGAACTGTAGCCGTCGGCCTATGCCAGAGCCACAGCAACGCAGGATCTGAGCAGCGTCTGCAACCTACACCACAGCTCACGGCAACGCCGGATCCTTAACCCGTTGAGCAAGGGCAGGGACCGAACCCGAAACCTCATGGTTCCTAGTCAGATTCCTTAACCACTGCACCATGACGGGAATTCCAGAGTAACTATTACTAAAAAAGAAACTAAATAAAAACAAAAATGGAAAATAACAAGTCTTGATAAAGATGTGAAGAAACTGGCAACACTTAGCACAGCTGGTGGGAATACAAAATGGTGCAGTCACTTTGGAAAAATATGTTTTTCTAAAGTTCTCTCTTGGATCATTCTTCACCATATGAGTCACTCCACTAATTACTACTTATCACCATCTGTGTCTATAATTCTGAGCCATAGTCCACAAAATAGTAAACTATTCTTTATGCAAGACAATGAGCACCCCTCTCCTTTCCCACAGTATCATTTCAGTCTCCAAAGATTACTACACTTAGGCATTCAGGTATGTATGTATTTCTTTTCTTTTCTTTTTAGAGCCACATATAGAAACAACCTAAATATCCATTGATAGAGGAATGGATTAAGAAGTGGTACATATACACAATGGAATACTACTCAGCCATAAAAAAGAACAAAATAATGCCATTTGCAGCAACATGGATAAAACTAGAGACACTCATACTAAGTAAAGAAAGCCAGGAAGAGAAAGACAAATATCATATGATATCACTTATATCTGGAATCTAATATATGGCACAAATGAACTTTTCTACAGAAAAGAAACAAACTCATGGACTTGGAGAACAGACTTATGGTTGCCAAGGAGGAAGGGAAGGGAGTGGAATGGACTGGGAGTTTGGGGTTAGTAAATGCAAACTATTGCATTTGGAGTGGATAAGCAGTGAGATCCCTCTGTATAGCACAGGGAACTATATCCAGTCACTTGTGATGGAACAAGATGGAGGATAATGTGAGGAAAAGAATGTGTATATGTGTGTTTGACTGGGTCACTTTGCTATACAGCAGAAATTGAGAGAACAACATAAATCAATTATAATTGAAAAAATAAAAACCTAAAAAAAAAAAAAGAAATATCTGGAGTTCCTGTTGTGGCACAGCAGAAAAAAATCTGACTAGGAACCATGAGGTTGAGGGTTCAATCCCTGGCCTTGCTCAGTGGATTAAGGATCCAGCATTGCCGTGAGCTGCGGTGTAGTTCTACAGCCTTGGGTCAGATCTGGCGTGCCTGTGGCTCTTGTGTAGCCTGGTTAGCAGTAGCTCTGATTAGACACCAGCCTGGGAACCTCAATATGCCATGGGTGCAGCCCTAAAAAACAAACAAACAAACAAAAAGAAATATCTAAGGTGCGAAAAAAATGGAGTTCCCACTGTGACTCAGTAGGTTAAGGACCCAATTAGTATCCATGAAGATATGCATTCAATCCCTGGCCTTTCTCCATGGGTCAAGGATCCAGCATTGCTGGCAGCTGTGGTATAGGTCACAGATGTGACTCAGATCCCACGTTGCTGTGGCTGTGGTGTAGGCCAGCAACTTCAGCTCTGATTGGACCCCTAGCCTGGGAATGCAACAGGTGCAGGACTAAAAAAGCAAACCAAAAAAAAGAAAAAGAAAGAAAGAGTCATGGCCAACAAACATCTGAAAAAGTGTTTAGTCTCATTACTGATTAGGGAAATGCAAATTAAGATCAGCTGGAGATACAATTTTAGAGTTACCAAATTGATAAAAATTAAAAAGTGGGAAAGGAGTTCCCATTGTGGCTCAGTGGTAACGAATCCGACTGGTATCCATGAGAAAGGTTGGATCCCTGGCCTTGTTCAGTGGGTTAAGGATCTGGCATTGTCCTTAGCTGCAGTGTAGATTATAGACTCGGCTCAGATCCTTCATTGCTGTGGCTGTGGCGTAGGCCAGCTCCAATTCAACCCCTAGCCTAGGAACTTCCATATGCCATAGGTATGGCCCTAAAAAGACCAAAAAAAAAAAAAAAAAAGAGTCTGACCAGAAAAATTACTAGGAGTAAAATAATAATGTCTACATTACTGGTTATAGCATAAACTGGTACAACTGCTTTATTTAAAATGAGAGAGCATTATCTTTAAAAGTTGAATGGCTTTGTACTTTGTGACTTTGCAATTCTATTTTTTGGTGTTAACTTTTATAATCAAGTAAGATTTATTCAGAAATATAACATTGTTAAATTATTAGTGAATTTCATTTCACTATGGATTAAAAGGTGGTGGGGAGGACATTGTACCTTCAAAATTGCCAAAGAAGGCATTTTATGTAATTATACCTTTTCTGAATAGCAAAAAGAAAAAGACAAGTAAAACTCCGAAGTAATCTAAGAACAAGAAAAAAGTATTTCTCAGCATTATAGGCCTCAAAAATCAACAGCAAGACAAAACAAAACAAAACCAAGGGAAAAAATACTGAAATTGCTAAATTGTCAAGGACAAGACAAATTTTTGTCATGATCTCTATTATTCTATTTGCTCTGCAAATTTTAATCACTGCAGCAAAAAAAGAAGTACAAATATTAGAAAGTAAAGGAAAATAAAATTTATCATTTTTTAGGATGAAATATATTCCAGAGACTATAGGGAATATCAGTGAAGCTAATAGAGAGATTAACAAATGATAATACTATAGCAAAAGCAATGCCATTTCTTAAAAACTCTAATAAGTAAACAGAAAATACCTTAAAAAAATTCCAGATCACAGTAGCTATAAAAATTTTTTAAAAACTGGAAATTCAGGAAAAATGTATAAGAAGTATACAAAGAGTAACAGAGCACATTTTGTGAACATGAAAGTAGACTCATAAATAGCAATAGAATGATGAAGGATGGAATGTTGGAATATTGCAATACTAATGATATGTTAATCTGTGCATTTAATGAATACCAATCAGTATCTTAATATCAAGGTGAATTAATATATTACATAATAAATAAAGTTCATGAGAATTTGCGTTATCGGCTATAATATTTAAAGCAATAATGATTTCCACATATTAAATAGATCTACCAATTTTTGAAATAAAGAATGTAGTATCAGAGGGAGGAATTATAGAAACATATTATACCAAAATGTAGACATCAAAATAAAAGGGGAAGAATAAAGGCTTAAACAAATCATATTGGGTCAATTGGCCAAACTTCTTGGCAAGGTATCAGGCAATAGTCATATTTCAAATCACTTGCAGTATCAGATATAATTTATAATTAGCTATTAAAATAACACAAAATTAATTAGAAAAAAGCCTGAAAATGTTTGCAAATTCTTTGAGGTGGAGAAGCGTCTTCTTAGCAAGCTAGAAATTATGAAGGAAAGATTGATAGGTTGGTTATATAAAATCAAAAGTATTCTATCATTTTTAAAGGAAAATTACTAAATGAGAAAATATTTACCCATATAAATTCTTCTACAAAACAGTAAATAAAAAACGAACTAGGGAGCTCCTGTCGTGGCACGGCAGAAATGAATCCGACTAGGAACCATGAGGTTGAGTGTTCAATACCTGGCTTTGCTCAGCGGGTTAAGGATCTGGTGTTGCCATGAGCTGTGGTGTAGGTCACAGACGTGGCTTGGATCTGGCATTGCTGTGGCTCTGGCGTAGGCCGGCAGCAGCAGCTCCAATTAGACCCCTAGCCTGGGAAGGTCCATATGCCGCAGGTGCAGCCCTAAAAGGACAAACGACAAAAAAACAAAAAAAACCTAAAGAAAAACTGGCAAAGAACATAAAGGATATTTAAAGGACCAAAATATACATAACAAGATGCACAAGCAGAAATTGACAGAACATTGTAAATCAACTATAATAGAAAAAATAATCTTAATATAAATAAATAAATAAATAGAATTAAAAGATGCTCAAATTTCCTGAAACCCAAAGGACTACATACTCAAGAATGAGATTTTTTTTTTTTCTCCTAGCACTTCAGCAAAGATTAAAAACTCCAATGAGTGTGTGAGGGAAAAAGCATTCTTTTACACTATTTGATAAATTGTAAGGTGATAGATTTTTTAAGGTAAGGAGATAATATCTACCAACACAAATATTTGGGCCTTTTAACCTAAAAACTTTATTTTTAGAGAACTACTTCCCTAGAACAAGAATGTACAAAATCTATAAGAAAATATATTGCAATATGATAAGTGCATTTGCTGCAACCTTCCTATCAATAAACATTCAATGTTGTATAGCCATTAAAGAAAAACTTAATAAACTATTAAAACATAATATATGTAAAAGAAATTTTGCTGTACATTACATAGTTACATTGCAAACAATGTGTGTGGTAACCCAATTCATTTATATATTAATATTTTGGGATATATTTTTAATGTGTAAAACAGGCTCAGAATGATTATAATAATCACATTTGGGGTGTTCTCGTGGTTGTGCAATGTATTGGCAGGTGCAATGTATTGGCAGCGTCTCTGGGGCACTGGAACATGGGTTGGGTCCCCGCCTCATCCTGCACAGTGGGTTGGGAGATCTGGGGTTGCCCCAGCTGTGGCATAGGTCTCCACACAGATCTGATCCCTGACCCAGGAACTCCATGTGCTGTGCGCCAGCCCAAAAGAAAAAAAAAATTGCATTTTGAAAGGAATATTAATGAATAAAAATGGAGAGCAATATTTGATGAAAGTATTTTTGTTTGTGCAAAAGGTCTAAAAATATTTCTATGACATACCTTATGGTGTGCATCCCCTGTTTCAGTGCTGTTATGATGTCCCTCAAAATAAATCAAGCTTAATATCTGCTGAGACCAGATGGTACCTGTAAAAATAAGTAATCTTGTTTCAACCCCAGATTAATTTTTAATAATAAATATCAGTAGTAATGCCATCCATCTGAAAATTACTTGGAAGTTTTCTTTTTTTAAATACTGAGGAAAACAAAAAATTTGTTTAAGTTTTTTGGTTGTTTGTATTGTCCCTTAAGCTAAAAGTATTAACTTATAATTAAATTTAAATTATTAAAATTATAAAGATAAAATCAAAAGCTATTAGTTACTTTTGCACTCTGAAAAGCTGTTGTGATTGAGATCAATCTTATAGCTCCTGCTCTCTTTCTTGTAATTTGTTTTTGGTTTTTTTTTTGCTTTGCTTTTTTAGGGCCTCACCTATGACATAGGAGGTTCCCAGGCTAGGGATCGAATCAGAGCTGCAGCTGCTGGCCTACCCACAGCCACAGCAACGCAGGATCTGAGCCGAGTCTGTGACCTACATAAACCACAGCTCACAGCAATGCCAGATCCCCGACACACTGAGCAGACCCAGGGATGGGACCTGCATCCTCATGGATATTAGTAGGATTTTTTTCCACTGTGCCACAACAGGAACTCCACTTTCCTTACTTCAAATAAAATCCATTTCCAGAATTTTCTCCCTCCTTAGTCTCCTAAGTCTGTTTCTCCCTCCTTAGTCTCTTTTGTAAAAGCTTTATCTTTTGGAAGTCTAGACAAATTAAGAGCTCAAAGATTCACATCTTTTTTTTCTTATTGTGTAACATAGGTCTTCCTGTCCACTTTGATCAAAATAGTGACAGCAGGCATTCTTGTCTTATTTCTGGTTTTAAAAGTAATAATTTAAATATTTCACTAGTGCATATGATATTTGTAGTTTTTGGTAGATTTTGTTCACCAGTTTAAAGAAGCTCTCTTTTCTTCTTTGCTGCTACCGTTCTGAATGGCTGCTGACTTTACTGAATGCTTGTTCTGTAGCTATTGAGATGATAATGCACACTTTCTTTTGTATTCTAATATTAATGTGGATGAACTACATTGATAAAATTTTAAATCAATCTTTGACTCTTGAAATAAAATCATCTTTGTCATACTTTTTTTTTAACATTGATAGATTTGTTTTGCTTTTATTGGGTTTAGGATTTTTGCACCTATGTTCATGAATATACCATGAATTTCCTTAAAGGATGTGAGAGGTTAACAATCTTGCAAAAATCACTACTCAACTGATTTATCTCCAGGCTATTATTGATACAGTGTGTAGTGAATCTTGAGATTAGCTAATCTCTGCTCCAAGATGAGCAAGAATCTGCAGGCTGGGCCGCGGACTGGTGTGTGGTTTTCTAAACATTTAGGCAGGATTAAGGAGGAAGGAAAGAGTCATTTACAGACTACAGTGCTTGACCAGATACCAAGCAAACTATGATACCACCAACATCTAAGGGAGGGGGAAAAATATCAAATATTTTGATACATTTCACAGGGTAGAAAAATTCAGGGATAAGTCAATTTGGGGAAAGTAAATAAGATCATGAATTTCAAAGTAGGTGGTAAAAGAGAGGGACTGAAGCATTTCAAGAACATCAGGGATATTTCTTGAATTAACCTAGACTCCAGTGTATCTTTGAGCCCCATTTACCACTCCACACAATATTGCTTCAATGGTACCAGTAATCTTATATTCTAAAATGCATGATATAAAAAGTAGCTGTTTTTAGAATGTAAGATTGAGGGCAATTTATTTTAGTTCAAAACTATTTTATTATTATAGGGAAATACAAAGAAATTAGAATTATTGAAAAGCATATTGAGCATTAGTTCTGACTGAGAGATCCTGCTAACAAAAATCCTGCTGGGTTTTTAATTATATTTTCTTCCATTCTCAAACCAAGCCAACAGGTCAGTGTTTACCATGTGTCTGCACTTAACTTATCATATGCTTTTTTTCATACATTTTATCAGAAGTGACAATATATGCATTTCAACTGGGTCTTTTATGTGGGGATTTCAGATTTGTTGAACTTTTTTCATGATCCTAAATGATTTTCTAATTGTTGGTTGGGTTGCTGTCAATATCTAGAAATAGATGCTCATTTGTACATATGTAACCAAACCAGAGTGAAGATTGAAAGGTGACACTCAGATTTGGGGTATGTCACTATGAAGACACATGGTCATCTCTAATTTCAAAGTCATCCACATGTTCTAGAAGGTCGACATTAACTAAAGAATGGTAACAACTGTAGCCTTTATTTATTTATGTACGTATTTATTTTTGTCTTTTGTCTTTTTAGGGCCATACCCGAGGCATATGGAGGTTCCCAGTCTAGGGGTTGAATCGGAGCTGCAGCTGCCAGCCTACACCACAGCTCACGGCAACGCCAGGTCCTTTACCCACTAAGTGAGGCCAGGGATGGAACTTTAATCCTTATGGATATAGTCAAGTCATTACCACTGAGCCACAATAGGAACTCCCCAGTCATGCACTTTAAAAAAATTTCTGGGCATACCAAGAAAACAATTTTTTTTTTTTTTGGTCTTTTTAGGGCTGCACCCATGGCATATGGAGGTTCCCAGGCTAAGGGTCTAATTGGAGCTGTAGCCGCCAGCCTACACCACAGCCACAGCAAAACCAGATCCTTAACCCACTGGGCGAGGCCAGGGATTGATCTCGAAACCTCATGGTTCCTAGTTGGATTCATTTCCACAGGAACATGACGGGAACTCCCCAAGAAAATGAATTTTCCCATTGTGGCTCAGCAGTAACAAACCCAACTAGTATCCATGAGGTTGCAGGTTTGATCCCTGGCCTCACTCACTGGGTTGAGGATCTGGCATTGCTGTGAGCTATGCTGTAGGTCACAGATGTGGCTTGGATCCCACATTGATATGGCTGTGGTGTAGGCTGGCAGTTGTAGCTCCAATTTAACCCCTAGCCTAGGAACTTCCATATGCCACGGATGCAGCCCTGAAAAGAAAATAAGGCACGCCATTCTCTTGTTTGTTTGGTTTTTGGGCTGCAGCCAGACATCCAGAATTACCTGGGCCCGGAATCCAACCCTCATCACAGCAGTGACCCCAGCCACTGCAGTAAAACATGGGATCATTAACCCACTCTGCCATAAGGGAATTCTTACGATGCTATTTTTGATTTTGAGAAAGAAAGAAAAGTAGCTGATTTCTGGACATTTACAGATAAGTTAATGGAATGAAAAAGAGCATTGTAATCTGCAAATAATTAGAAAAAAATAATGCCAAAATAAATCTCTATTCATCTAGACAGAGAAAAGACAAAGAGCTCGAAAGAAGCTGTCAGAAATAAAACCAAATATCTGTGACCACAGTAAATAACAAGTGGGTCAAAAATCAACTGTTGGAGTTTCTGTCATGGCACAGCAGTTAACGAATCCGACTAGGAACCATGAGGTTTTGGGTTCGATCCCTGGCCTTGCTCAGTGGGTTAAGGATCTGGTGTCGCCGTGAGCTGTGGTGTAGGTCACAGACGCGGCTTGGATCTGGCGTTGCTGTGGCTCTGGAGTAGGCCGGCAGCAGCAGCTCCGATTAGACCCCTAGCTGAGAACCTCCATATGCAGCTGGAGTGGCCCTAGAAAATGCAAAAAAAAAAAACAAAAAACAACTGTTATTAATAACAGGCAGACAAAATTTTAAATTATAAAGAAATGTTAATAATGAAGATAGGATAAAAATATAAGGAATTAAACAGAACAACATAATATATGGATTTATTAATTAATTCAAAACAAAACTTTCACTAAAACATATTACAAATAGTATAACATTTAAATAGATAAATAAATATTAGAATTATATGGTGATGTAATTAAAACAAATATGAAATTTCAGATCAAACAGGGAGGATGGATTATCGGATTAACAGTGTTGAGGTAATTGGTTAACAACTGGGGAAAATAAAAGCAAAACCAATATGAACTCCAAATTAGTTAATGCAATCATAAAAATACCAAAATTTAAAAGCATTTTTGAATAAGTTTGAAGTGTTGAATGCCAGTCCAAATATGAAACCTAACTCAGAATTCATAAAAGAAAAAATGGATACATTTGATGATATTTAGAAAATACAGAGTAGGAGTTCCCTTAGTGGCACAGTGGTTAAACGAATCTGACTAGGAACCATGAGGTTGCAGGTTCGATCCCTGGCCTCGCTTGGTGGATTAAGGATCCGGCGTTGCCATGAGCTGTGGTGTAGGTCACAGACATGGCTCGGATCCTGTGTTGCTGTGTCTCTGGTGTAGGCCAGCAGCTGCAGCTCCGATTCGACCCCTAGCCTGGGAACTTTCATATGCCCGCAACTGCAGCCCTAAAAAAAAAGAGAATTTATAACTATTCCCTCTGTAGTTATACTTCTGTAGCTTTGAAAGCCTCCAATTGCTTTTCATTAACCATGATTATTTTTCATCTATTCAACATTGATACATTCATTCAAAAAATATCTATAGGATGCCAACTATATTCTAGGTGATGGTATGTAACAGTTAAAAAAAAAAAGTAATCGGGGAGTTCCTGTTGTGGCTCAGCTTGTTAAGAACCCAAGTAGTATCCATGAGGATGTGGGCTGGATTCCTGGCCTCACTCAGTGAGTTAAGGATCGGGCATGGTCGCAAGCTGCAGTGTAGGTCACAAATGCAGCTGGGATCTGGTGTTGCTGTGGCTGTGGTGTAGGATTGGACTCCTAGCCTGGGAACATCCATATGCCACAGGGTCGGCCCTAAAAAGAAAAAAAAAAAAAAGTAATCTAAGTCCTTATGGAGCTTAGATTCTAGTCATGAGTAAGTTTTGAGTTTCTTGAGTGTCACTATTACCTTCCCCAGCACCAAACACAACATCTTTCCCACATAGGTACTCAAAAGCTATGCCTGCTTGTTTGTCTGCTAACAAGAAGTTTTGTTAACTGAAATATGCTGACAGAGTGTAGACATTGTCTAACTATTTCGAAGGGGTCTAAGTTATTAAACAGCAAATATTGCTGTCCTAACAAATAGCAGTTAACCTACCCATGATAGCAGTCACTTGGAGCATTTTTTATCAACTAGAAAAATAGCTTTGTTATCAAATGATGATGCCAGAGTTCCCATCATGGCTCAGCAGTTAACAAATCCAACTAGGAACCATGAGATTGCGGGTTCAATCCCTGGCCTTGCTCAGTGGGTTAAGGATCCGGTGTTGCCGTGAGCTGTGGTGTAGGTCCAGACCTGGCTTGGATCCCGAGTTGCTGTGGGTCTGGCGTAGAGCCAGCAGCTACAGCTCTGATTAGACCCCTAGCCTGGGAATCTCCCTATGCCTCAAGGGTGCAGCCCTAGAAAAGACAAAACAAAAAACAAACAATCAAATGATGTCTTTACTACATACCAGGTATCATCTGAGGGCTTTCTGTATTCACCCAGTTAACTGTCTCAACAACTTTAACAAGTATTGTTATCTCCTTTTTATAGAGGTGGAAACTGAGACAATGGGTTAAATCATTTGTGCAAAATTATCTAGCTAGTAAAGGGTTTAGCTGGCATTTGAACTTATGCAGCCTGGCTCCTAAGCCTGTGCTCTTATCCACTACACTTTTTTTTTTTTAATTAAAGTATAGCTGATTTACAGTGTTGTGCCAATTTCTGCTTACAGCTTAGTGACCCAGTTATATATAAATATATATATATATACACACACACATACTTTATATTATACATATATATATTTATTCTTTTTCTCATACAATCTTCCATCATGTTCTATCCCAAGAGATTGGATAGTTTCCTGTGCTGTGCAATAGGACCTGAGTTTGGTGTTGTTATCTAGTTCATCTTAAGGCACTAGAGAGTGAAATTCTTTCTTTTCTTTCTTTTTTTTTTTAAATGAGAATTGCAACATTTATTTCAGGTTGTTGTTGCTGTTATTGTTGTTGTTGATTGTCACACAGGCAGCATGTGGAAGTTCCCAGGGTCAGGGATCAGACCTGTACCACACAGCAGCAACAAGAGCCACAGCAGTGAGAACACAGGAACCTTACTCATTAGCCCATCAGGGAACTCCCGAGAGTGAAATTCTTTTTCAAAATTTGATACTCTAAAATGATTTAGAGATGATTATGAACGCAAGAAAACTGTTACACAAATGGTTATCATTTCTGTTAAGCTTTTGTTTGTAAGAAATAAATACCTATTCAATTTACCCTAGAGAGTATAAGACAAGGAAAGATGGTAATATAAGTTCACACACATATGTGAAGGAAATGTTGCCTGCCACATTAGTAAACAAAGGCTGTTGCAACCATCAATCCACTGAGGGAACTCAGGATGGAGACAAAGGGGTTATCTTCTGCCAAGCCCTCAGCCACTGCAGCCACCCTGAGGATGCAGGATGGGAAAGAACAAGATACTGGCCCCAGAGAGCTAAGGGACCTATCAAAGGAATGATTTCAATGAGCCCAGACTCTTGCATATTCCCATACATAGAAAAGTGCTAAATTCATTCACTTGAGAAGGCTGGTTTTCATTAATTAACAGTAAGTTTTTGGAAATTCCAACTAACTAGTTTTGGTGGCCATCCCCTCCTATATATACTGGCTCTCCCCATATCTCTTCAGACAGTTCTTCAGAGCAATCTGAGAGTCTGTCTCCAGAGCTTGAAGCCTTCAGAATATTTGCTGGAAAATGAACAAACAAACAAAAAACACATAAGTCTCAAGTTTTAGATTGTCCATTTTTTTCAGTCAACACAGGAATCCTGGCAAAGCAGGAACAATTTAGAATCAGGCTCATAGAACCAGAAACTAGAAAGTCATTCTAAGTTTCCTTATGAATCTGAGAACAAGAACCTCACTAATGTTCTTTAGCATTCCACTCTTAACCTGTCTGTCCCTGTGTGTCTCCTCTTTCTGTTATCAACTAGTATTCTTTTCATTCTTCTCAGCTAAATTCCTGAGAACCTGGTAGCATCAACTCAAAACTATGTAGAGATGTCCTTTTGTCCCAAGACTAGCCCTGGAGGACCAGCATGCTGCTGAGGTTTTCCTTCAAGCCTAATTCCCTCTCTAGCCAACCAAGAGTTCCCACTGTGGCATAAGGGAGCCAGAGGCATCTCTGGAGCATTTAGGGCATAGATTGCAACTAAGGCTTGAATCTGATCCCTGTCCCAGGAACACCATATGCCATGGGGGGAACAAAAAAGTAAAAACAAAACAAAACACTTGAGCTAAAGCAAGACCTAGGGAGTTCCCGTGCAGCTCCATGGGTTAAGGATCTGGTATTGTCACTGATGTGGCTCAGATCACCAGTGCAGCTTGGATTCAATCCCTGGCCCAGGAAATTCCACATGCCATGGGTGTGGCAGAAAAAGAAGGAAGAGGAAAGAATGAAAGAAAGGGAAGAAAGAAAGAAATGTGTACAGACTTACATGTTTAATAAAATACTTACCATTTGTGGATGCTTTATAAATTTTCACCTAAATTATTGCAATTTCCTGCCAACTACATCCTTCTTTCTACCCTAAACTCCACTTTAGCTGTTCTCCACACAGAAGCCATAGTGACTGTTCTGGAGTATGTCAGATTATCTCAAAACCTGCCATGCCTCCTCACCTTTCTTCAGGTAAAAAGAAAAGACAAGGAGTTCCCTTGGGGCTCTGGAGGTTAAGAACCTGGTATTGTCACTGCTGTGGCTCTGCTTCCTTCCCTGGTCCAGGAACTGCTGCCTGCTGAGGGTGTGGCAAAAAAAGAAGCAGCAGCAGGAGCCAGATAATAGCCTAGAACACTCTCCTTCTCATCTCGGACAGCCTGCACCCCCCCCCCTTCACTCTGAGCAGCAGACTGTGTAACCAAGCAGGGCCGTGTGGGGCTCCTGGACACAAAAGCTTTCTGTGTCCCCCATTTCTGGTTTTTAGGAAATGGGCCTCATTCAGCCTCCATGGTCTGCCCTGAATTTCAAAGAGTAGGTTCAGACAGTTGCTGATTTGGAGGGAGGAGATGCAGAAACAAGGGAAGGGCAGTCAAGAAACAATAGTGCAGCCTTGGGGCAGAGGCCGGGTTCTTCCTCAGGGCAAGGGCCTGGTTCCTCCTCAAGGAACATATAACAATAACTTTGAGCTCTTCGGCAGAAAGAAAACCCCCAACCAATGAAAGATGTTATCTTCTGATGAAACACTCTGAATTCCAGAAAGAAGGAGGACCACCAGAACCAGGCCACTAAATGCCAGCTCTGAAGAATGCAAGCTTGCACCTACCACGATCCTTATCTTGGACCCCATTTTCCACTCCCAAACTATAAGACTATCTCCTATTCTCTCCTAAAGGAGGTCACAGTCTTCAGAGCTTTAGCCTGCTGTGGATTTTAGGATTCATTTGTTATTAAAAGGATTTGAAATGTATATGAATATTCTTGGTACAATCTAAGGGCTTCTATAACCTTGGAAACTATACATATTATAAATATATTGATATTTTTCATGGCAAAATCTTATATTATTTATGCTTCTTTGGGGCAGTCTTCATGGAGCTCCCTATTTGAGTTAGTTTGTAGATGCTGATTTTTGCTAAAACGTGTTATAAAGTACTTTGCTGACAAATAATGGTACTTATCTCTAACTCAAGATAAGAAATTCAAATAAGTTGTCCAGTAGAATTTAGATATCATTCTACAAGAAACTAAAAGGGGGAGTTCCTGTCAAGGCTCAGCAGTAACGAACCCATCTAGTATCCATTAGGATGCAGGTTTGAACCCTGGCCCCACTCAGTGGGTTGAGGATCCTGCATTGCTGTGGCTGTGGTGTAGGCAGCACCGATTGGACCCCTAGCCTGGAAACTTCCATATGCCATCAGTGCAGCCCTAAGAAGACAAAAATAAACAAACAAACAAACCTAAAAGAGCCTAGTGTGCTCTGATCATTGAAAATTCTTGTCAGAAATAGTCATCTGGTTCTCATAATTCCCCAAAAGTATGTTTCTTTCATTAAAATGTTTTTTGTATAGATGTATCTCATAAGATAATATTTCATCTCAGAATGAGGTATCTTAAAATTAAGAAAAAGAATAATTTCTTCAAGTTACAAAGTACACTGTACAAATACAGAACATTACTATCTCATTTTGTTATTTCGCAATGTTCTAAACACTTTTTTGTTGTACTAGGGAGAAAGAGAGAACTTAGAAAATACTCACCAAGTACAAGAGTGAAACCATGTACAAGCTCCCAAGTCCTTGAGTTTAGAAATAAAAAACTTTTCCTTTAGTCTCCCAGGCCTCCCCTCAATCAAAAGGCTGATACAAGAGTTAATGATTAGGAAATTTTGCTACAGCTAAAAAATAAAACGAGTTAAAACAGTCTCCATTAGGTTATGTCATGTCCTGTCATGGCCCACTAACTTATTATTAATGTTTACTTTCTAGTTAAAGCTATATTGCACATAGTGTCTGCCTTTTCACAAGTGACCTCTTTCTTGCTTAATAGCTCTCTTTTACTAATGGTTACTTTCTAGTTAGAATTCTATTGCACTTAGTGTTTTCTGTTGTAATTGGAACACCCCCTAACAGCCCTTCCCTGTAAGCAATCTTCTTTCCAGAGAAAATGTCAAGGAATGATAACCCCGAAGACAACAAGAAACCGTCAGCAGACCGACTGACGCCAGACTTGATGACTCCAAAATGACCTGTGGAGGGAAAATAATGTAGACATCTTCATCAATATCCCTGTCTTCCGAGCTAAACCTATAAAACCCCTTGTTATCCCCTCTCAAGGCAGGACACTGTTTTGAGGCATTAGCCAACTGTGGCCTCCTTTGCCTGGCAAAGCAATAAAGCTGTTCTTTCTGCTTCACCCACATCTCTGTCTCTGAGACTTAATAGGTGCTGGTGTAGAGAGGCCATGTTTTGGCTACAAAAGGAGAACAGGACAACTTTAATTCCTATACTGGATTTCCTATTGTGGCTCAGTGGTAACAAACCTGACTAGTATGATGATGCAGGTTTGATCCCTGGCCTTGCTCAGTGGGTTAAGGATCTGGCATTGCCTCGAGCTGTGGTGTAGGTGCCAGACACGGTTCGGATCCCACATTGTTGTGGCTGTGGTATAGGCTTGCATCTATAGCTGATCTGACCCCTAGCCTGGGAACTTTCATATGCCACAGGTGCAGCCCTAAAAAAGAAAACAAACAAACAAAAATCCTATACCAAAGAATCAGCAATTCATATTTGTTTAAAAAACTAAAAATTGGCTTATACCTAAATTTCCGCTGACTTCATCCTTGTTTACTGAATGTTCCTTAGAAAATTAAGTATAGAACTTGCTCAATTTACAATAGGGTTACATCCCACTAAGTCTATGGTACATTGAAAATTTCATTGGTCAAAAATGCATTTAATACACCTCACCTACTGTGAAGTTTGGCACTTGCCATCAGCCTCTACATGGATTAAATCATGAGCCACTGCTGCTGCTGACCCACGGCATCCCCTGAGCAGAGCTCAGGGTGAAAATCAGGAATGAGGCACTCTGTGCTCTGGGAGAACTGGAACAAGAGGTCTTCAGATGGTCAGGTATTTTTAGGAGAAGATCTTATGTGCCTAATTCTTGCATCTCCTCATATCTAGAAAAACACTAAAATCCTTCACGGTGATGTCTGCTCCTTGTGACCTTCAGGATCAGCAGCAAATTTTATAAAATGTGTGTATGGCTTCATGCAGCTCCCCCTCACCTTTATCATATCCTGATATTTCCCTTTTCCTCTTTGGGGTGGCATTTCAGAGCTATCTGAAATACCACTACCAGGCTGGAGTTAAGGATAAATCAAAGAATGTCACATCATCTGTGAATGCAGTCACCTCCAAGGGTGAGAGCCAGTGAGTCCTGCAGGCTGTGAAAACTCAGGATACGGGGTCCTGATAGCTGAGGTGCATATCAGAGGAATGATTTCAGTGAGCCCAGGCCCCTTTTGTTCCTGATACCTGCCCTTTGTTGCAAAAACTCCTGTATATCCTAGCTCCTCCCTCACTGCCTCAGAGGGTTTCTCAGGGCTACCTGAGATGCTGTCTCCTGGGCTTAAGTCCTAGTTGTGTCCCAAATAAAACTTAACTCTCAACTTTCAGGTTGTGCATTTTTTTTAAGTCAACACTACCCAAATCAGGGCTTAGCCTGGCCTATCTTAAATTTGCTCAGAATGCTTACATCATTCTACAGTTGGGCAAAAATCATCTAACACAAAGCCTGTTTCATAATAAAATCTTAAATATCTTATGTAATGTATTGACTACTATACTGAAAGTGAAAAGCAGAATGGTTATATTGGTTGTTCAACCTCTGATACCATAGCTGACTGGGAGCTGCGGTTTGCTCCCCAGAATCATGAAAGAATATTGTATTACATATCACTAGCCTGGGAAAAGCTAAAAATTCAACATTTGAAGTACAGTTTCTATTGAATTTGTATTACTTTTACACCATTGTAAAGTTGAAAAATCTCAATATGAACCATTGTAAATCAAGGACCATCTGTATCTTTAAACATGAGTCAAAGGAACAACTTTCTAGGATATTTGAAACCAAATTTATGAAAAGGTAACAAATTTGGTCCAGTCACATGGTGTATTGAACCTTGATTATCTTCAATTTCTACCCTAAATACCTATAAATTTTTTGTTTGATTTTAAGTTTTATTGAAGTACAGTTAATTTACAAGACTGTGATAGTTTCTGCTATACAACAAAGTGACCCAGTCGTACATATACACATATCAGTTCTTTCTCAGATTCTTTTCCCACATAGATTATCACAGAATACCGGGTAGGGTTCTGTGTGCTATATAGCAGGTCCCTGTTGGCCAATCATTCCATATACCTCAGTGTGCATAAGCCAGTCCCAACAAATACCTATAAATTTTAAATGGATAAACCCACAGAGATAACAGAGAACTGGAGATCCAAAATAAGAAAGAAGAGGAAAAAATATCAAAAGAAAACACAAAAAAGAGAGAAATGAGAAAGAAATACCTAGGATAATGGTGAATAAAAAATCCCCAAATGACAGTTTTTCAAAATTCCTAAAAAGCAAATAGTCTAAGTTAGATCAAGAAAACAAAAAATATAATACCCTAGTGGCCTAGCAGTTAAGAACTTGACATTGTCACTGCTGTGGCTTGGGTTACTACTGTGGTTCAGATTTGATCTCTGATCCAGGAATTTCTGCATACTGTAAGTGTAGCCAATAAAATGAAACAAGGACTTCCCATCGTGGCACAGCAGAAATGAATCTGACTAGGAACCATGATGTTGCTTGTTCGATCCCTGGCCTTGATCAGTGGGTTAAGGATCCGGCATTGCCGTGAGCTGTGGTGTAGGTCACAGATGTGGCTTGGATCTGGTGTTGCTGTGGCTATGGTGGAGGCTAGAAGCTAGCTCCAATTAGACCCCTAGCCTGGGAACCTCCGTATGCTGCAGGTGTGGCACTAAAAAGCAGGAAAAAACAAAAACAAAAACCAACCCACAAAGATTATGCAATGTTGCATGTGTTACATGTTAAATTTATAAATGTATTCAATTAGGAAAAAAAAAGAAAAGCTATCACCTAGAAAAAAAAGTGAATACTTGATGTGTGAACTATTCAGATTTTTTTTTTTTTCAGTCTATAGGTAAAATTAAGGATTACTAGGTGATTGAATCATGGGAAACAAGTGAAACAAAAAGTAACTCTAAACAATACCAACTCCAGGAAATGCAAGAAATGTAACATAGTACATTATATAGACTAGTTGTAAAGAAAATCATATAATAATATAAACACGAATTATTGATTGAACTAAAAAAGTAATACTAAACATTTGAGAGGGCTGTGAGACATGGAGATGTATATATCTTTTTTTAACCTTTTCTTTTTTCGTCTTTTCTACGGCCACACCCACCGCATATGGAGGTTCCCAGGCTAGGGGTCTAATTGGAGCTGTAGCCACCGGCCTACACCACAGCCACAGCAATGTGGGATCTGAACCGCAACTGCAACCTACACCACAGCTCACAGCAATGCCAGATCCTTAACCCACTGAGCGAGGCCAGGGATGGAACCTGCAACCTCATGGTTCCTAGTCGGGTTCATTAACCACTGAACCACGACGGGACCTCCTTTTTTTTTTTTCATTTTTTAAAGCTATATTGAAGTTGATTTACAATGTTGTGATAATGTCTGCTGTATAACAAAGTGATTAAGTTGTACACATACACACATCCATTCTTTTTCAGATTCTTCTTCCATACAAATTATCACAGAATATTGGGTAGAGTACTCTGTGCTACATAGCAGGTCCCTGTTTGGCCAGTGATTCCATAAACCACAGTGCCAACCCCAAGCCTCCAGTCCATCCCTCCCCACAACAGAAGTATGTATATGAATGGGGTGTGTGTGTGTGTGTGTGTGTGTGTGTGTGTGTGTGTTTGTGTGTGTGTGAGAGAGAGAGAGAGAGGAAGAGAACAAAAACAATACCTTCCTCAGTAGAAAAGCAATAGATTACATCTAAAAATAAAAATCATAAGAAGCATGTTATCTACAAACACAAAAGTAAATTAAAATGTTTATTTCCCTGAATTGATTCTGGGGCCAAAAATAAAAGTGGTTTAAGATTCTTTACCACTTGTCTATGAATACATACCTTGAACCCTTCTGTTCTTTCTGTTGCCTGTCAACTCATTTCTATTTAACTAATGATTTATTTTATTAACAGGTAACAGGCTTAAGGCCAAAATCTATACTAAAAGTTTTTACGTTTTATTTAATAAGTAAGAGCATCCCCACCAATAGCACCTTCTGGATCTCAGTAATTAGTTTGTCTCAGAAGAGAGTAAGGCTATAGTGGTACATCCTAGAAATGCTCCTCAAATTCAGTGGAACACCCTCATCCTGCAACAGCTCCTTGGAGTTTGGGCTCCAATCTGTCACCCAAGAGACTGAAAACAAGAACAAGCCATCAACTTTGGCACTGGCCAAAACACAGGGGTTTAGCAATTGTTCTATAGAATCCCTTTCATCAAAGCAAAGGGAAGAAATGGTTACTCTGTCACTAAGTCAGTCCCCCAGGACACAGTTTTTTTCTCTTCTGAATGAGTTGAGAAATTCTGTAGGATTTACTCTGACCACAAATTTCCAACAGAAGAGTTTAGAGTCCCTTAAAACCCTATCTAGGGAATCAAATTTTTTCTCCAATTAAATGTGGGAAAAACAACCTTCACTATGTTTACTCAGTAGTCAAAATACCTCACTCTACTAGGCCTCGTGCTCAGAACTTGACCACCCCTCACTATCACCTCCATCCACCAGAGACCATTGACACTGTAAATGTCTGGATGGTGGTGGCTTGGTCCACACTACACCAAATTCCTGGTTTGAATGATGTTTTTTCCCCACACTAAATTAACATCTTTATCATCTTATAGATGTCCTTATTCTTTTTAAATAGGTAAAGGCTGGCAGTTACATAATCTAGATATTTCTCTATGTAGGATTTTTTTTTGGGGGGGTGGGCACACCTGCAGCATATGGAAGTTCCCAGGCTAGGTGTCCAATTGGATCTGTAGCTGCCGGCCTATGCCACAACCACAGCAACACAGGATCGGAGCCGTGTCTGGAACCTATACCACAGCTCATGTCAACACCAGATCCCTGACCCACTGAGCAAGGCCAGGGATTGAACCCCATCCTCATGGACACTAGTCAGATTTGTCTCCACTATGCCACAACAGGAATTCCCGAATTTGGGATTTTTTAATCCCAGTCAGATTAACTAACACTTTTACATAACACATGCCAGTCACTAGGTTGAGAACCATTATTTATTTCATGGCATAGTAATAAAACATCAAGCCAGTATTCTTACAGTTCTTTCTATAAGACTATCATTTAATTTTTTGAAGTGATCACCTGTAATAGCATTGGAAAGACATGTTTGTGCCTACAATTTTCTAAGTTTCTTCACTTTAATTTCTACAACTATGACAATGTTACTGTATCGCTATATACCTTCCTTCAGAACAAAGGATAAACAGTAGTTTTCCTTAGTATCTTAAAAAGGGCACTGACTTGGGATCCTGAAGATCTTGATCATAAGAGCCAGTTCTTAGCTGGCTAAGGTTGGATGGAGGATTTTGAGAAAGTCATCCAAACATTCTTAGTCTTGGTTTTATCACCCATGACATTTAAAAATTAGACTGGTTGCTCACTAGGCACCTCTTTAATTCTAAGAGTCTAAAAATCCTTCAGAGAAAGAATGTACTTTGGAAACAACTAACCAGGTGTATGTTTTTTGAAGTGTTAATGATTGATAGGTTGTGACACTGAAATCGGTAAAACACGAATCAAATATTTACACATACCTCCTGTGCAGTGTATTTTCCATCATGGGAAGGTATTAGGCAATGGAAAATTTCTCAGATGCTTTTACTAGAAGAGACTGATTAGGCTGAGTTTTTTGTTACCGCTATGTAAAGTTCCCAGTAGAACAATAATGGTAGGTGAAACCTCTGTTTATTCATAGACTAAAATATCACCATAAGAATTATTTACCAAGTTGCTCTCAGACTAAGAGGCTTGTGATTTGCCTAAGAATACTTTGCTAAAAGTACTGTAAGACTGAATGTGTTGCTGTTACCCTTAACTACTATAATTCAAAATGTCCATGACATTCTCATTAAACACGCACTATTCCTTGAAGTTGTCCTAAAAAGAAATCAGAAATCAGGGCTTATATTTTTAACTCAGCCACTGGTGTATGAAACAGTAAAATGTCAAACCATTTCAATTCTCTCAAAAAATGGAAAAAAATGCCATTCAAAAAATGCCATTCAACCAAGAACTCCAATTCTGACTGTGGACAGAGACCATGTTAATTGTTCTCCAGGCAGTAATACGGAAAGCTGTGGCAAACATTCCCAATGTTTTCTAAATTAACCTTCTACATTTTCCTAAATTAATTTTCTAAATAAATTAATTCTTGAATGTTTACTAAAGTTTATTACAAGTTATTACGCTTTTTAAATTTTCAACCCGTTCATTCTTTCCGTATGAATTCCACGTGTAATAACAAATTTAAAAAATATTTTCCCTTAATTTGTCCTGAAACAAAATTTTTGAAGCTTCAGTGATTACTTAATCATCCTGGAATTTAGGAATTTGATAACCAAGTCCACATTCCTCCTACCACACCCTTCATTGTGCAAGAGACTTTGATCTGATCTTCTTCTGGGCCTTTTCCACATCAGAATCCTAGTCTTTCAAGTCTGATTCAACATGAGAGTTTTCCATTCCTTAATTCTTATTCCCTTATTAGAAGGGCAATATTGACCTTAATTTATTTATTTTTAGCTCTATTTTCTTCCCTGAGTGTGTTGTCCAAAAACACATCGTGGCTTTTTGAGGAAAAGAAAACCATGCTTTCATCATAATAATATTTCCTGATAATATCCAATATTTCATTGATCTTGTATTAAAACAACACATGGAGGAATTACATGACAGTCTCTACCCTTGCACTCAAAGTGACATATTTTACTTTGAAATCGAGCTTTCTGTGATTCATGACTGGATGCTGACCATGACACTTGCCCAGGCTGAATATCACTTTTTTTTTCAATTCTATTATTCAAAATTTTTTTAGTTCCTTCCCTTCCATTTTTTACTTAAGTGGAAAAATGTGTTTCCCGAAACATATCAGCCCTAGGGAAGAAAATAATCACTATGACAGTGTGTAAAACTGAGCTTCCAAAAAAATCAGTGATGTGATGTCTTCTTCTGAATATTCTATCAGCTGCTGTCTTCTTGTTAAGCTCACTGAGGTGATAGAACCTGTTCCCTTGATAGCCAAAGCAGTAGGGTCCATGGCTCCAAAGCAAAGCAGGTGATAGGGGCCCCAGGAAATCCTCTATCTTCTGGAGCTTCTGACACCACTGACATCACCATCACAAATCCTAAATTCCTCTGCTCTCTTGATTTTCCTTGTTCTGCATTCACACTCCCTCATCCTGGGAGCCCTGAATCCAAGGAGCCTAAACTAGGGGATACTTCAACCCCCAGATACTGGCTCACCATTCTCAAAAGCAACCAATGCATAGCCACAGTGAACTTTTTCCTCCCCCATGAGAAATGACTTCCCATGAATTCTTTGTGGTTATGGTGTGTCCTGCACACACAATCTAATTTCATCCTTATGATCACCCCCAGAATAGCTGGTATCATCAACTTCACAGATGAAAAAAGCAAAAGTGTCAAGAAATTAATTACCCTATATCACATAGCTGACAAGAGACAGAACCCAGAAGTAAACCTGGTCTCCAGACCCCAAACCTGAAGTCCGACATGCAGATTTTTCCACTTTGTAGTGATTCGTGTTCCAAATATGCTGCTGTCTAAACATTATGTTGTACTGTCTCAATGTCAGGGAATCCTTTTTGTTTTTTTCTTGTTCAAGTACTTGACATGTGAAAGTTCCTGGGCCAGGGATTGAATCCAAGCCAGAGCTATGACCTACACCATAGTTTCATAAGCACCCAATCCTTAATCCACTGTGCCGGGCCAGGGATAGATCCTGTGCCACCAAGAGACAATGCTGAGTCCTCACCCACTACACCACCAGGAATCTTGGTGCAGTGGGTTAAGAGAATCTTGAAGGCCTCATGCCCCTTCTTCATAAGATGTGCCCAGAAATGACACAACCCTAAAGCAATCTCCATTCTGTCCCCAACTCCTGTTCTTATGTGTAAAAGTGTTATGTGGCCAAGGAAGCTTTCACTCTATAGACATGAAGAACTAGGTGTGGACACATGCTTTGCACATATTGGCTTAAATCCATGACCCTGATATTTTTATCCTCTGCATCTGGCTAAGAACCATTTTCCAGGGTTGAGAATTGCCTGGCGCTAGCAGGCTTCTCCTTTTCTTCTCTTCTGTAAGGCTCAAAATCCTCTCTCTCTTCTAGATCTTTTCTAAAAGACACGATTAAGCCTTCTCTGATTTTCCCAGCCAGAGCATGAACTCTCCTTCACCTGTGAACTTATCCCCTTCTACAAACTTCTCTCAACCCTCACAAAGCATTGCTTCATCTGTCTTGCTCAGCAGAATGTGAGGTACAAGAGAACATGACTGCATCTTAATCGGGGTATAGCCCTAGTGTCCAGAGACAATAGGAACCCCTGGAAAACCCCATAAGTGATACTTGCTCTTTACAGGTAGGTAACTAATATTTTGTTCAATGTTTTCTAAACCTTACTGCCTAAGCAATTTATTTCACACCTCTTACCTAACATGACTCTGACAGCAGAAGTCTGTGTCCAGAGGGTCAAGAGGCCTAAATCGACACAACCTGCTTGCCACGTAAGTTCATATTCTGACATTTTTTTTTTCTTTTTTTGCTGCATCTGCAGCCTGTGCCACAGCGGTGACCCAAGCCACTGAAGTGTCAGTGCTGAGTCCTTAACCACTTGGCCACCAGAGAGCTCCTCTGACATCTTGGTTATCTTTTTGTTTCCATTTTACTCCGTCTACTCCATAATCCAATGTACACAATATTGTGACAGATGAGATCATCTGGAATGATATGTAGGTAAATACATTTCTTATCTATTTTCTTAAATATGAATTTATTTTCAGGTGTAAAAATATTACCAACTGACTAAACTGTTGTTTCATGGATGTCATCACTAAAAATTAAAACACATCAATTTTACGTTAAATAAATTTTTATAAAAACAAAGGTAGTAAGTATTTAAGGCATTTCCCACTGCAGCTCAACGGCATTGGCAACATCCCTGGAGAGGTGGAATGCAGGTTGGATCCCCAGCCTGGTACAGTGGATTAAGGATCCAGCATTGCAGCAGCTGCAGCTCAGATCTGATTCTCCATATGCCACAGGGCGGCCAAAAAAGGAAAAAAAAATTTAAACTCATCCCTTCCTGATGGGTCCCCTGCCTTTCGATGCCATTCATGTCGTGAGTTTGTCTGTGTCCGTGTCTGCATCTGCATGGGGGAAATGCTGTGTGCCAGTGGTTACCGTTGCACGACTATCTCCAAACCCATCTTCAGTGACAGAAATCTTGAAATTGGCCATGGTGGGAGTTTGACAAATGCAACAAATCAGGGCTTGGTTTATTGTTTGTTGATGGTCACCCTCAACTTCAGAAAATGATGAATAAAATGTCTACAATGCAGATGGGACTTAAAATTGTTTTATAATATAAATCACACATTTTTCTTCACAGAGCCAGTTGCTAAGCATTTACCAGCACAACACAGGGTAAACCTCTCTAATAAAGAGGCTTTGATTAATAAAGCGAGGAAGAGATTGAAGATGAGAAAGACCCTTGAAGATGTCCTGGGGAAGAGTTTTGGAGGCAGGAGAAGCAGAAAGTGCAAGCCGGTGTGGCTATAACCAAGGAGAAATACTTGAGATCAGAGAGGTAAACAAAGCCAGCTCTTGTGGCACATTTTAGATCAATACAAGCCTGACTTTTTAATCTGGGAGAGATGGGAAACCCCTGGAGAGTTCTGAGTGGAGAAGTAACCTGATTTGACTGAAATCTTAACAGGCCGCTGTAGTGGCGATGGAGAACAGACTGCCAGCGGGAAACAGAAGCAGAAATATCAGGTAACGCACAGTAGTCCAAGGGAGAGGTGATGTTGGCTTTCACCTTGGTGGCAAGGGAGATGTTAAAAAAAATGGTCAGCTCTGGGGAGTTCCCTTTGTGGCTCAGTGGGTTAAGAACCTGAAGCTGTCTCTGAGGATATATGTTCCATCCCTGGCCTAATATCCATGAGGATGCAGGTTCTATTCCTGGCCTCAATCAGTGGGTTAAGGATCAGGCATTGCAGCAAACTGCAGTGTAGGTCACAGATGCAGCTCTGATCTGGCCTTGCTGTTGCTGTGGCGCAGGCCGGCAGCTGCAGCTCCGATTCAACCCCTAGCCTGGGAACTTCCGTATGCCACTGGTACAACTGGAAAAAAGAAAAAGAAAGTTCAGTTTTTAGATATATTTTGATGAGAGAGTTAACAGGACTTGCTGAAAGGTTGGAAATTGGAGATGAGAGAAAGGAAAGTCTGGGACAACTTAAGGTTCAGGATGAGGCAACCAGAGGATGAGTTGGTGTTCACCAACTGAAGGGGAAGGATGATGTTTATCAAGACTGTAGGTTAATATACAGCACAAATGAACTTTCCAGAAAAAAGAAACCCATGGACTTGGAGAACAGACTTGTGGTTGCCAAATGGAAGTGGGAGAGAGTGGGATAGACTGTGAGTCTGGGGTTGATAGATGCAAATAATTGCATTTGGAGTGGATAAGCGATGAGATCCTGCTGTATAACACAGGGAACTATATCCATCACTTGTGATGAAACATGATGGAGGATAATGTGAGAAAAATAATGTGTAGGGAGTTCCCATCGTGGCGCAGTGGTTAACGAATCCGACTAGGAACCATGAGGTTGCGGGTTCGGTCCCTGCCCTTGCTCAGTGGGTTAACGATCCGGCGTTGCCGTGAGCTGTGGTGTAGGTTGCAGACACGGCTCAGACACCGCGTTGCTGTGGCTCTGGCGTAGGCCAGTGGCTACAGCTCCGATTCGACACCTAGCCTGGGAACCTCCATATGCCGCGGGAGCAGCCCAAAGAAATAGCAAAAAGACAAAAAAAAAAAAGAAAAATAATGTGTATATATATGAATGACTGGGTCACTTTGCTATACAGTAGAAATTGACAGAACACTGTAAATCAACTGTAATGGAAGAAATAAAAATCATTTTAAAAAAGGCATGAGACAGACTGAGATCATGGTCATGCAGAGAGAGAGTTTACATAAGGAAGGAGATAAAGGGTTATGGTCTGGGTTTGAGCTTCCTAGTGTCCCAATACTAAAAGATCTAGGGATAGTTCTCATTGTGGCTCAGCAGAATGAAATCTATCATCCATGATGATGCAGGTTCGATCCCTGGCCTCACTCAGTGGGTCAAGAATCCGGCATTTCCATTAGCTGTGCTGTAGGCCAGCAGCTTCAGCTCCGATTCAACCCCTAGTCTGGGAACCTCCATGTGTCACAGGTGCTGCCCTAAAAAGACAAAAAAAAAAAAAAAAATCTAGGACATTTCCATTGTGGCTCAGGGGTAACAAGCCAGACTAGTATCCATGAGGATGTGGTTCGATCGATGGCCTGCCTCAGTGGGTTGGGGATCCGGTGTTTCCATGAGCTGTGCTATAGTTCAAAGATGGGGTTCAGATCCCACATAGCTGTGGCTGTGGTATAAGCGGGCGTCTGTAGCTGCAGTTTGACCCCTAGCCTGGGAACTTCCATATGCTGCAGGGGTGGCCCTAAAAAGAAAAAAAAACAAAAACAAAAACTAGGATATTAAAAGGAACAGAGGCTGAGAAAGTGAGCCTATAAAAACAGATCTGATTTATTTCTTTGTACTCTGGTTCTTTCCTACAAAGTCTTTGAGGCAGCAAACAAGGAAACCAAATAATAAGCTAGTAAAATTGAAATAGAAAGAAGTCTGTGTCACAAAGGAAAGACTGAAAATATGCGAACTGGGAGAAACAACAGCAGAATTACTATGAACTTCATGTTTGGTTCTGAGTTTCTTAGAAGTTGCAGCAAAAAGGAAACACAGTCGGTGTATGCGTTTGCTAGGGCTGCCATAAAAAAACAAAAATTGAGTGGCTTAAAGAACAGAAATGTATTGTCTCACAGTTGCAGAGGCTGGAAGTTCAAGATCAAGGTGTTGGCAGGTTTGGGTTTCTCCTGAGGTCTCTCCTCTTGGCTGGCAGACAGCCACACTTTCACTGTGGCCTCACAGGGCCTCTCCTAGATGTGTGTGCATCCCTGCTCTTTCTCTTCTTAAAAGGATGGCAATCCTATTGGATTAGGGCCCCACGCTTTTGACCTCATTTAGCCATAGTAACTCTTTAAACTTCCTATTTCCAAATGTATTTGTATGGAGGATTAGAAATTCAAATTTGGGGGAACACAATTCAGTCCATAAGATGTGATAAATTCATTTGGGTAATTAAAAAAAAAATTCAGTCCATAAAAATCAATGACACTATTTTTTACTAACAAAATTCTTAAAAAACAGACTCTTTAAGTCAACACTATTATAGGATGCTTGGTTTGCTCAAATATTACTTTTTTTCTTTTTCATTTTTGGCTACCCCAAGGCATATGGAGTTCTAGGGCCAGGGATCAGATCTGAGCTGTAGTCTTGACCTGAGCTGCAGCAAAGCCAGATCCTTCACCTACTTGTGCCAGGCAGTAGATCAAACCTGCCACCCAGCACTCCCAAAACACAACTGATCTGTTGCACAGCAGAAACTCTTATTAAAATATTACTTTTAATGACTTTATTGAAGGTACATGTGAAGATAGGTCCAAAGAGAAGGTCTCCAGTTGAGCAGAGAAGCTGGGAACAGAGTGCACCCCAGGGTGGTGTCTCCAGAATTGCAAATGTCCCCTGCCCTTACTCTGCTTTTATTGCATCTTTAGGCTTTGATTCTGGAGAAAAGAAACAGGTAGTCAAGCAGGAATATTGTATAGAATCCTTACTAAAAAGAGTTCCCAATATGGTGCAAGGGGATTGGTCGCATCTGTGGAGCACTATGACACAGGTTTGATCCCCGCACAGCGCAGTGGGTTTAAGGATCCAGTGTTGCTGCAGCTGTGGTGTAGGTCACAACTGTGACTCAAGTCTGAACTACATATGCCATGGGGTGGCCAAAAAAAAAAAAGGAATCCTTACTAAAGTCCAAGTCATTGAAAGGCAATGCTGTAAACATCACTAGTAAAAAGAAAAAGTCAAAGGCCTGAAAAAAGTGTGTGGACCAGGACTGTCAACATTCAAGATAATAATGGGGCATCACAAAGCCTTTCAAGAAAATTAGCTATGGAAAACATGACCCCTTTATATGGTCAAGGAGATGTGTAAGTATTTATTTTTACTTTAATCTGAAAAAATAAGTCTATAAAGATTCTAGAGACCTGTGACTTCTCATGGTTTACTGGAGCATTTTATCCTCATCTGCTAGCTTGACTGGATAAGCTGGAAGCCTTCAAAATAAAAAGTGTCTTATTTATTTCAGAGGAGAGGGGAATACAGAAATATCGCTGTAGACTCTGCCCAATTTGAGGTCATCTTAACTAGGAGCACGAGAAGAAGTGTCTACTGTGCATGGTGGGCAATTTACCTGGGAACTTTTTGTTTATTTATTTATTGATTGATTTGCTTTTTAGGACTGCACCTACAGCATATGGAGGTTCCCAGGCTAGGGGTCAAATCGGAGTTGTAGCCGCCAGCCTATGCCACAGCCACAGCAACACAGGATCTGAGCCTCATCTGGGACCTACACCACAGCTCATGGCAATGCCAGATTCTTAACCCACTGAGCAAGGCCAGGCATTGAACCCGCAACCTCATGGTTGGGGACTTTTTGAAGATAACAGTTAATTGAAGATCCCAATCAAAATGATGACCTGAGGATTTACATTTATTTTACTAACTGTATAATGTGCTCCATAATACTAGTTTCATGGAATGCTCTGTGCAAAAAAAGATTTCCACATCAAAGAGATTGAAAAGATGCTGCATACTATACCACATCTGTTATATATATAATATAGTAGATATTATAGCATATCTATTTTAATACTACATCTGCTATAACTTCAGTTTCTTTTTTCTTTTAATGATTTTTATTTTTTTCCATTATAGCTGGTTTACAGTGTTCTGTCAATTTTCTACTGTGCGAGGTGCCCAGTCACACATACAATTTCACTATTTCTATTAGCACATTTATTCTTTTATAATATTCTTCACTTAAAAATGTAAAAGGCTTTTAACTTTGTTTAAAACATCAAATTGACTTGACCAAGGATACTTTTTTACTTTTTTTATGACACCTATTAGTGTCTTTTTTTTTTATGGCTGCATCTGCAGCATATGGAAGTTTCTAGTCCAGGGATTGAATCAGAGCCACAGCTGCAACCTACTCCACAGCTGTGGCAACCCTGGATCCTTTAACCCACTGGGCCACCTAAGCCACTGCAGTCAGGTTCTTAACCCATGGTGTCACAGCAGAAACTCCTACTTATTCATATCTTGATGAACTAAAAATGTTTTAGAATAGTGACAATTTTTTCAGCACAACCAACCATATATACATTTTTCAACTCATGACACCTTCACCTCAGTATAACAAAATCTTCACAAAATAATACCAAAAACGTGACTTTTTCCTACTTATTATTTTTTCACACATAAATAACAATCACACTAAATTGATTTCATGACAAACTATTTTAGCTCACAGTTTAAGAAACACCACTTTTGATGATGCTGCTCAATGTAGGGAAGATGAATGAAAAGATGTAATGACTAAACAGAATGTAATAAGTTCCACCCCAGTTCTTTCAGTTAGTTGATCCACCCTTGTGACCACACACTTACTGCCCACTAAAGCAGGCCCAGACCACTCTTTGATGTTTTCCTTATTGCTTCTCAGACTTTCCCACCAAAACATCCTTTATAATCTTTATAAGATCAAAGGAGAAAGAATGTGTACACAACCCTGCATGGCTGTAGCATAGCCCAAAGCAACCACTGGCAAAAGTAAATTGTCCTTGAAGCCTTAGGTTTTAAGACTTAAGTCTTAGTCTTAAAAATTCATGCAAAATTTGCATTTGACTCTATAATGTAAATGATGAAATGGAAACTATCACTAAACACAACTGACATTCCAGCAAAGTGCTCCAGGAAGGTTTTCTCTGCGGATTTTTCCTGTGGTGCCACTAAGAGGTTTTTTTTGTCATGCTGTTCTAGCATTTGATCTTCATCACTTATTCTTCCCCCAGTCCCACCCCAATTTGATCCAGGATTGTTTGTTTCTACATCTTTCTAATCCTCAAATTCTAACAATTTCATTTCTTGCCTCTGCAACCATAAATTTAGCAATCCTTCTGATTCCCCTCCTTGCATTTTTTTTTAATCTTTGTATTCCTTTACGGTTTTTGTTTTTGTTTTCTTTTGGGGGCCATACCTGCAGCATATGAAAGTTCCCAGACTAGGGGTCAAATTAGAGCTGCACCTGAGGTCTACACTATAGCCACAGCACCACTGGATCTGAGCCACATCTGTGATCTACACTGCGTCTTGTGGCAATGCAGGATACTTAATCCACTGAGCAAGGCCAGGGATCAAACCCATATCCTCATGGATACTAGTCAGATTCTTAATCTGCTGAGCCATGATGGGAACTCCTCCTTTAGGGTTTTTGGTGATACACCATCTTAACAATTTTTATGTCCAATGAGAAGCCTTACCCTAGTTTCTATCTAAAGAAATCCCACCTCAAATTCCAGCCCTTTGGTCCACACTGAACTTAATCTGGCTTGGCCCCATCTTGGTGGCAAAATTATTCAAAAATAGAAATGAGGGGAGTTCCTGCTGTGGCACAGAGGGTTAGGGATCCAGCATTGCCACAGCTGTGGGGTAGGTCACAGCTGTGGCTCAGATTCGATCCCTGACCCAGGAACTTCCACACACTGTGGGTGCAGCCAAAAAAGAAAAAAGAAATGGGGAATGGGAAGCAGATAAAGAAATGTTATCAAGATTCCAAAATTCCTCAGGACAAAATGGACTGGATTTTATTGATGCTTGCAGTACTTTGACATTGAATGACAAATAGGCAGCAATCAGGGCTGTCACACTCATGTATCAGCAGGAGGAACCTCCGTGAGCTCCCTGAAGAGATTCAAGGATCACTCCATGAGCTTTCTGATACTAGTGCCAGATTATACACACGTCAGCAATCCACTGTTTTGGGAGAAGGCTCTTATTCTACCAACTGAAGGCAAAAAGGCAGCTCCCTCCCTGAAAATTATGCTCTATTCCAGGCTATCCTTAAACAGTTTGGACATTTCTGCCAGTCAGGGTGTGGTAAATAATGGAATCTGTCAGTTCAGCAAGGGGTAAGTCTGCCAATTAGCTGCCTCCAGGAAAGGAAGTTTGGCACACTGTCCTGAACTCAATTCAGGGAGGCCACAAGAGGACGTCTCCTTTAAAAAGTCTCTGACCCACTGCCATTGTGGCCCATGCTTGGGTTCAGCTGGACCAACATCTCAGCTGCACCAGCCCTGCTCTCCTGACCTTACCATATACCTCATAGACATGAAATTGTCTAGGAAAAACAGATCACAACAGATTTTAGATCTATTTTTCGATCCTCATGACTATGAAACAGGTAAAAATAGCTCTTGGCCAATGTGGTTGAGAAGTCATTGCTCTTTTTCTTTCTTTCTTTTTTTTTTTTTGTCTTTTTTCTTTTAGGGGCCACATGCTCGGCATATGGAGCTTCCCAGGCTAGGGGTCCAGTTGGAGGTGTAGCTGCTGGCCTACGCCAGAGCCACAGCAACGCTGGATTTGAGCCACATCTGTGGCCTACACCACAACTCACAGCAACGCCAGATCCTTAACCCACTGAGCGAGTCCAGGGATCGAGCCCACAACCTCGTGGTTCCTAGTCAGATTCGTTAACCACTCAGCCATGATGGGAACTCCAGTCATTGCTCTTCCAGAGTCCGGGTCGTCCTCATTTCACGTATTCCCACCTGTATCTGCCACAGGGAATTTGTTTCATGCAAGTCCTACTTGGGATGTCACCTCCCTGTTTGAGATTCATTCTATCTCTAGAAAACTGTCCTTGCTTATACTTGCTCAGTGTTAGTTATAAATAACATTATTCATGGTAATTATGTAACAAGGCCAGGGCCTAGAATTCTGTCTCACAATCCCCCAGGTTCAGAAACAGATACATCCTCTGACCCAAGATCCCCAGAGGACAGCCCTCAAGCCATGTATTGGCTACAGTGTGCTTTGTTAGACCTGCACATTTGTTCAGAATTTGACTTGGTCACCAATGTTTGGAAATCAGAAGGTTTTTATCCAAATGTTCAATTTTTCATGGAAAATCAGAAGAACTGATAGAGCTTGGCCAGTATTCTGACATTTCTATTTGACATATCTGGAGCTAAGGGGGGACATCTCCTTCCAGTGCTGCCTTCTCTCCCCATTTTGACCCAATAATCACCACTTTCTCTTTGCTCTCTCACTCACAAACCAAGTGTGAACTGCCATTTATTAGTATATTTGCACTGCTGATTTCCTTAGAATTCAAAAGTATTTTTTTGCATTTATGAATATATCAAAAGCAGGAGTTCCCATTATGGCTCAGCAGTAACAAAACTGACTAGTACCCATGAGGACTCGGGTTCAATTCCTGGCCCCATTCAGTGGGGTAACGATCCGGCAACGCCATGAGCTGTATTGTAGGTCAAAGACGCAGCTCAAATCTGGCTTTGCTGCGGCTGTGGCATAGACGGGTGGCTATAGCTCTGATTTGACCCCTAGCCTGGGAACTTCCATATGCCAAGGGTACGTCCCCCCCACACACACAAAAAAAGGGGAGAAAAATGAGTTCCCCATTGTGGTGCAGTGGGTTAGGAATCTGACTGTAGGGGTTCAAGTCACTACAGTAGTGCAGGTTCGATCCCAGTCCTGGTGGCACAGTGGGTTAAAGGATTTGGTGTTGCTACAGCTATGGAGTTGGTCGTAGCTGTGGCTCAGACTCAGTCTTTGGCCCCGGAACTTCCACATGCCAAGGGCGCAGCCAAAAAAAAAGTGGGGCAATAAAAGATGGACTTCCTCTCAGGTTTTGTGAAAAATTAGATAGGACCATATGTTGGGGTGACAATAACAAATTATCCCTACAAGTTTAATGTGCAAAGTGTGTTTTAAATTGAAGGCATTCAACTTAAGACCTCATTATAAAACAAATTGGTATAAGAACTATGACCTATACAAGGAAAAAACAAGTGTGGTAAAATAAATAATAATCAAGAGCACTGAGGTGTCAGGGCTTGTTTGGGGCGTGGTAAATCTGCTGTGAGTGGGTTTATAAAGCTGGCTGTGTTCATTGATATAGCTCACCATAGCCCCCTACACCGGAACTTTCTACCTTTATCCCCATCCCACCCACTGGCTCTTGAGTTTGCAACTTTTGTCCTAAAGGAGTAAATCTACAGGAGTTCCCATCGTGGCCCAGCAGTAATGAACCTGACTGGTATCCATGAGGATGTGGGTTTGATCCCTGGCCTTGCTCAGCAGGTTAAGGATCCTGAGTTGCTGTGGCTGTGGCCTAGGCCCATAGCTGTAGCTCCAATTCGACCCCTAGCCTAAGAACTTCCATATGCCACGGGTGCAGCCCTAAAAACACTATAGGTATAGATTTAAATATAGATATAGATATGGACATAGACATAGGCATAGACATAGATATAGATATAGATATAAAGGATTAAATCTGCAAAAAGAAATGACACCCAACTGCTATCACTATCCACCTGGATCCAACATACCTGTCATCTGAAAATACTATAATAACATGATATTTTTCTTGTTAATAGTAATTACAAATCATGGTGGCTTGATATGTATATACATTCAGGTGCCAGATAAAAGCTCAATGGCTTAATGGTGAAACAAAAAATGAGATATTTATTCCAAACAAGTTGGTGCTGAATTTTGTCTCCCACCTTAGACCAACACAGAGTTACATGGAAATGAAAACTAAAAAGAACTAAAACACATTTCTAACATTTGGGCTGATACTTCAAACTTGATACAGAGTATTACAGATAGGAGATAGGCTTGATGGATACGGCAGGAACACATTTCTAACATTTGGGCTAATGGTAGTGAAATAAATCCCTCAACCACAGATTAGGCAAGAAGAAGGAGGAGGGAGTTCCTGTCGTGGCGCAGTGGTTAACGAATCCGACTAGGAACCATGAGGTTGCGGGTTCGGTCCCTGCCCTTGCTCAGTGGGTTAAGGATCCGGCGTTGCCGTGAGCTGTGGTGTAGGTTGCAGATGCGGCTTGGATCCCGCGTTGCTGTGGCTCTGGCGTAGGCCAGTGGCTACAGCTCCGATTCGACCCCTAGCCTGGGAATCTCCATATGCCGCGGGAGTGGCCCAAGAAATAGCAAAAAGACAAAAAAAAAAAAAAGAAGAAGAAGGAGAAGGAGGAGGAAGAAGTGGCAGTGCAGGTGGCTGGGCTAAATAGGGAGTTCCTTGGTGGCTCAGCAGTTTAAGGATCCGGAGCTGTCACTGCAGTGGCTCAGGTCACTACTGTAGCACAGGTTCTATCCCTGAATTGCTAATTTTCCACATTCACTGGGCACAGCCAAAAAAATAAAATAATAATAATGTCAGAAAATATTTTGAGCAGATCAGCATTTACTCAGACTTGTGATGGCAGCAGGTCCCACTCAAGACAGTCTTCCCAGAAGCACTGTGAGCACAGGCTGTTGAAGGACTGGCAGCCCCAGGGGTTGGGGGGCACCCATCAAACAGCCCTCCCCTGGAGGAGGAGAGGGCAGGGGTCCACAGCAAAGTTTAAGTAGGTAGAGTATAGACCCCTTCAGTCAAACATCACTCAGCTCAAGAGCAGAGTGAAGGTAAAGGACATTATTATGTAAAATACTTTTCTCTGTTATTTGTAATAAAAACACCAGAGACAGAGGCTTGAGGAGGTTCTTAAGTGGCTTGACCATTCAGGTGGTTAATCCAAACATCTGCATCCTGTCTGTCAGGGTGGCTGGGTCTTCCACCGCATGGCTGCTGGATTCCAAGGGCCATTATCTTAAGAGGAAGCATCTAAAGAGCACAGACAGCAAATATTCCAAGAGACGAGGAAGAAGATTCAAGACTTCTGATCTAGCGCTTGAAGTCACTCAGTGTTACTGAAACTGAATTTTATTGGCCAAGGAAATCACTAAGACCAACTCAGAATCAATGGATCCCATCTTTCTATGAAAGGAGTAACAAAGAATTTGCCATCATCTTTAATCCACCATGAATACCTTTCCAGCATTCTTCTGTAAATCTGCTATAATTAATTCTTCTACCTTTCATGTGTTACTCGTTCCTACCTAAATTTGGAAATTAACATCCTTTACCAAAGCTTTAGATTTTAATGGAAACTCTTTCTTGGTAGTCAAGCCTAGAGGTATAAAAAAGCTTCTCTATGTTTTGTTTGTTTCTAACATTCCATGCAATGTTTTGCGATACCAAAATCTTCAGAAGCAATATTTCTCATCCATAATTTGTGACAAAAATGTTATTTTTGAGTTAAAATTTAATATATAAAATTTCAGGAGTTCCTGTCATGGCGCAGGGAAAATGAACCTGACTAGGAACCATGAGGGTTCAATCCCTGGCCTCACTCAGTGGGTTAAGGACCCAGCCTTGCTGTGAGCTGTGGTGTAGATCGCAGACGCAGCTCAGATCTGGTGTTGCTGTGGCTGTGGCATAGAACAGCAGCTACAGCTCCGATTCGACCCCTATCCTGGGAACCTCCATATGCTGCGGGTGTGGCCCTAAAAAGACAAAATAGAGAGAAAGAGAATTTCAGTTAATCTTCCTTGAAGAAATAATTCTAAACAAAGTTTTTTAAGCTTGGAAATCAGGAAAGACAGGCAACAGACTTCTCTTTGTTACACGCTGTTCTAGTACACTTGGTATTATATAGTCTGTTCCTAATTAATCACAAATTACCTTTGCACAATAAAAATTCATAACATCACTTTTAATCAAATTCTTTTTCTTTTTTTCACCTGTAAGAAGATGTTTCTGATCTCTAAAAGATGTTCTTATTCTCCCCAGTATGATGAAATTGCTGTATATTCTTTCCTCATGGCTAATAAGACATTTAATATCCACACCCCAAATCAGACGCCTTTTTTTTTTGTCTTTTTGCCTTTTCTTGAACCACTCCCATGGCATATGGAGGTTCCCAGGCTAGGGGTCTAATTGGAGCTGTAACCACGGGCCAGAGCCAGAGCCAGACGCCATATTGAGAGGAATTAGAGCTTTACAGGGAAATGGAGGGTTTCTTTGAAATATGCCTTGGAGACATTGACCCAGACTGTGAAAGTTAAAAAGTATTTTTCATCATGAAAGATCTTGTTCTATTTTTTTTAATCCCCCCCCTTTTTTTGGCAGAATGGGGGTGTAGGGTGATTTTTTTTTTAAAGAATCAGTTAGTTCCTGTTTCTTCTTTAGTTTCTTCAATGTAAGTTTTTTTTCCCTATGATACTGTCATATTCCTCCTCCTTTCTCCTCTTTCCTCCCTCTTCCTCCCCCTCCCCTTCCTCTTCCTCATTCTGCTCTATATGCTTTTTATATTCCTTTTCCCTTTTTTAGTATTCTGTACGCTTGAATTGGATTTATATTGATGAGAAATCAAAGTAAAAGAGGGAAACCTAAATATGAAACTCTGTATATCTTTCACTGTAAGAATTTATAGAATCAGGAGTTCCCATCGTGGCTCAGTGGTTAACGAATACGACTAGGAACCATGAGGTTGTGAGTTCAATCCCTGACCTCACTCAGTGGGTTAAGGATCCAGCGTTGCCATGAGCTGTGGTGTAGGTTGCAGACACGGCTCGGATCCCGTGTTGCTATGGCTCTGGCATAGGCCAGAGGCTACATGTCCGATTCAACCCCTAGCCTGGGAACCTCCATATGCCGCAGGAGTGGCCCCAAAAAAGGCAAAAAGACAAAAAAAACCCAAAAAAACACAAAAAAAGAACTTATAGAATCAAATGCATGGTTCTTCAATGAAATTTCCTAAATTAGAAGTGTTTCAGGAGTTCTTGTTGTGGCTCAGCAGTGCTGAACCAGACCACTATCCATGAGGTTGTAAATTCAATCCCTGGTCCCATTCAGAGGGTTAAGGATCCAGCATTGCCATGAACTGCAGTGTAGATCGCAGATTCAGCTCAGATTTGCCCTTGCTGTGGCGTGACGTAGGCCAGCAGCTGCAGCTCCAATCTGACCCCTAGCCTGGGAAATTCCATATGCTATACCTGCAGTCTTAAATGAAAAAAAAAAAGGGGGAAGGGGTTTTCAGCTTAGTACACAGCCCTTTAAATTAAACTAAAAGTCTATTTTAAAGCAAAGAGGGGGAATTCCCGTCGTGGCGCAGTGGTTAACGAATCCGACTAGGAACCATGAGGTTGCGGGTTCGATCCCTGCCCTTGCTCAGTGGGTTAACGATCCGGCGTTGCCGTGAGCTGTGGTGTGGGTCGCAGACACGGCTCGGATCCTGCGTTGCTGTGGCTCTGGCGTAGGCTGGTGGCTACAGCTCCGATTCAACCCCTAGCCTGGGAATCTCCATATGCTGTGGGAGCGGCCCAAGAAATAGCAAAAAGACAAATAAATAAATAAATAAATAAATAAATAAATAAATAAAGCAAAGAGGGGGGATTTTAAATGTTAATAAAGTATTAAGCTAAAAGAGATTTCAAATATGTAGTAGGTAATTGGCAAATCCATGGTGACAGAAAGTAGATTAGTGGTTGTGAAGGATCAGGGGAGGGTTATAGGGAATGACAATTGGTACAGTTTTCTTTTGGAGGTGATGAAAATGTTCTGGTAATAAAGTTCAACTCTCATTTTCCTAATACTCCTATTGGCCTTAGGACCTCTTCTTATTCTGAAGAAATCCTAAATTTCCATCATCGACCTTCAATATTACAGTTATGTTCCACCATCCTTGTGGGGTTGTGAGAGATAAGCAAGAAAGAATTGTTCTAAGGGACAAAGAGACAAAAATCATCCTGAGCTGAAAGTGCTGCCTCATCACCCCCATGGATGGCTCATTCTAGTCACACAGATGATCATAGTTAACTCTATTCTAAATACTCAAGAACTTAAACTTAGTCCAATTGCCAAAATGTGGCTTCTGTCTGCTGGTGCTGAATAGAAACACAGAGAGAGAGTTTGAGGCAAAGGAGAAAAAAGTAGCTTTTATTGCTTTGCCAGGCAAAGGAGGCCACAGCAGGCTAAAGCTCTAAAGACTGTGTCCTCCTTTGGGAGAGAATAGGAGCTGGTTTTATAGTTTGGGAGTGGAAAATAGGGCTAAGGGAAAATAGGGCTAAGGATCAGGGTAGGTGCAAGCTTGCATTCTTCTCCAAAGTTGATGTTTAGCGGCCTCCAGGACTGGGTCTGGTGTTCCTTCTTCTTTCTGAATTGAGGAAAGCTTCATCAAGTAGTTAGCATCTTCCATTTGTTGGGTGTTTTAGTTCTGTAGAAGAGCTCAGAGATATTGTTATGTATGTTCCTTGAGAAGGAACCAGGACCCTGCCCCAAGGCTGCACTGTTGTTTCTTGAATGTTCCTCCCTTGTCTCTGCATCCCCTCCCTTCCCAATTAGCAACTGTCTGAACCTGCCCTTTGGAACTCAGGAAAGGAACTTATGGAGGCTAAATGAGGCCTATTTCCTACACACAAGATATGGGGGACAGAGAAAGGTTTTTGTGCCCATGAGCCCCACAGGGCCCTGCTCAATTTCATTTTCTCTCTCCCCCCCTCCTCCACACACCCCATGGGTACTTCTTTATTAGAAAAGAAATTAACCATTCAGACTAGAGACTGTGGAAAGGAATTAACTTGACCCTGTAATTCTAGAACAAACTGCACAACAAAGAATTCTTAAGTTTTCATAGAGTGGGGTAGGGGGGAGGACAGAGAGAAAATCATTTAGAACAGTTTTTCCCAAATTTGACTACTTTCACAGACATATTCTTGGGGGAGGGGGTTACACCTTTTCTATGATAACATTTAAATCTAAACCAATTAACACACACCTATTCAGGATGCCCTGGATGACCATCAAGACCACAAGACCACAGCACCTGCTCTTATAAGTCTGACCCCCGTAGCACCAAATGAAGATCAGCCTTGCTTCACTTCCTCAAATTGGGTGCTCAGACCCTTCACAACATTGTAGAACATTTCCTATGAGATCTGTAAGTTGTCAAGGACACTGGTTCACAGCAGTTGATTCTCAAAGTAGGATGAGGTAGGGTGGGGATGGAGGCCAGGGAGACACATGAAGTGTGAAAGGCACATTGAAACTACCTATTAATTTCATAACACAAGTTCTATAAAGTCAAACTCAACAAAATAATTTTCAGGCAGTAGCAGAAACCCAACTATATATTCACATGAATGGGCCTGGGATAAACTTAACTGAGAAACACTGGCAGAGACATGGAGGAGCCCCGGCACATGAAGAGCAGTTAGGAAGAACACATGCCTAGCATGTGCGTAAGGAACATATTTGGGGTCAATAGTGAATCCTAAGCCATAACTTTTCATGGTCTTTTGGACCAAAAGGACCAATCCGCAAGAAACCCAAAACATCCATCAAAATTCTCAGACCCGTTTGGGGCAAGTAGATTCACTTTTAATACTGAGTCAGAAGAAGAAAAAGCTGGTTTTGCACCCCAAAATCCCCCTCTCCAATATTTGGGTTAACATGTTTCCGAATTTATTTATTTATTTAGTTAGTTAGTTAGTTTTATTTATTTTTTGTCTTTTTTAGGCCCTCACCTGCAGCATATGGAGCTTCCCATGCTAGGGGTCAAATCGGAGCTATAGACCCTTGCCTATGCCACGGCTACAGCACTGCAGGATCCAAGCCGCTTCTGCAACCTACAGCACAGCTCACAGCAACGCCGATTCTTAACCCACTGAGCAAGACCAGGGATTGAACCTGTGTCCTCATAGATGCTAGTCAGATTCATTTCCACTGAGCCACAATGGGAACTCCCATGTTTCAGAATTTTAAGTAAACAATTGCTGCAGCTGGGTGAATGTAGCACCAGGTCCATCCACCAGAACGTGCTGTCATTATCTGTCATTATTATAGCTCTCGAGGAGGATATCTGCCTGGGGTCGGCTCTGTAATTATCTCACAGCTCCAGTCTGCTTCAGGTGAGTCAACAGCTCCCGTCTCTTGTGCATGCTCACTAAATGGGTGCATCCACCTATGCACTCTTTACCCAAGGTACCATTCTGGTTCCCATGAGCTGTTGCAAATAGTCTTGAATCTTGCTGGTGTCACTGGTGGCTGTGATGTCGACAAATTCCAAAAGCCCTTGTATGAAGGGCAAGTGGCAGAGGAGGTCCCGAGTCCTTCTGCAGTAGGGCAGGTGGCTTGATGTTCACTACCACTTTCCCAGGCTGGATTTTGCTGCTCACAAATGCTTGATCCATGCTTACAGGTCGCTGCCTCCCAGATAGGAAACCTCAATTGCAGGTATAGCTTTGGTGTAAAACCTCAATTTCATTGTCATGAATACCTTCTTTCCTGTGTCCTATATAAATAAAATGAGGACCTAATTTTGAAATGATTTCCCTTTGTGAGGAAAATTGAGTTCTATAAGCATCTTCTCCTTGAGCTTGTTTCAAGGCCTTGTGCTTTCTTTTGTATTTAGGAAGATGAGGTTGAGGGGATATTGCTTATTTTCCATGATTAAGTTCCATAATCTCTTTATAACTCACAGTTTTGAAGTCCCAATAGATCAATTGGTGTCCTAAGCTGGACATAGCTGTTTTCTTCTCTGAGAGTCTTCAATATGAAAATGAAAATATGTGAGAAGATTGCAGCCAAAGAAAGGAGGACGAGAAAGAATCAGAGGGGGAGGAGGAGGAGAAAGAGGAGGAAGGGGGAGAAGAGGAGAGGAAGAGGGAGGAGGAAGAGGAAAGCGGAAGAAGAGAGAAGGGGGAGGGGAGGCTTGTAGAAAGCTGGAGCTGAGATATGGAATCTGAACTTGAAGGCTGGTGGAGCACATCCTTGAGATTGGGAGCATCCTAACAATTTTCAGTGGGAGAAAGCCCATGCCTCAGAGTCCTAGAAGATCAAAGAAGCATGTTGAATTCACACTCTACTTCAGAATCAGAAAAACCTCCATCTATGTCTCTTTTTTTGACTTATTCCTCTCTGGGAAGTTTCTGACTACCTCCTATGAGGAAGCTCCTACCTAATACCTTCCTTAGACCAGCTCTGTACCACCCTTAGCTGGTCCCCTTGGGATGGCCACACAAACCCAAGCAACTCTGTTATGTCCCTTCTTTCTATAGCCACATTATTACCATGTGGGTAGTGGTCCAATGGCCTTCCACTTACAAGGAAATGCTCTTCCTTCAAGTCCACAGGGCTCCTTCCCAAACACAAGTTGGCTTCTCTAGGAAGCTCACTCTGAAACAGACTTCTGATCATTAGTATTTATGAGAGGTATTCTTGGAATCAGTTGTGGAAAGGAGGGAAAGGATATGAGGTAGGGTTAGCCACCCCAGCCAGCCCCAGGGGGAGACTCTGAACCAGAAATCCCCTGTCAAGTAGGTCTTGTTTGGGCTTTTATATTCCTACTTTGATGAGTTACTTATAGTCCACCCTCAGGAAGGATGCAACCTTGAGAGGCCATCTGGAAAGTTCCGAAGACTTTCTGGTGACAGGTCTCCAGCACAGACTGAAAGTCCCTCCTTGAAGGCACATGACTCCTGGGTGGCACGAGTGCCTTCTCCATTTCATGCAGACTCTTCATGAAAGTAACCTCCTCAGAGAGGAGGACCATTCTCTATAAAACACTCCCATTCTTAGCCCCCAGATGCTGAGGGCATCAGCAGGGTTGGTTTCTTCTGAGGCTCCTCTCCTGGCCATGGAGATATTCATCTTCTCCCTGACTTCACATGCTCTTCTGATATGTCTGTGTCCAAATTTCCTCTTCTTATAAGGATACCAGTTGGATAAGGGTGGGCCCCAATGACCCTAATGATCTCATTTTAAGTTAATTACCTCTGTAAAGACTTTACCTCCAAATACAGTCACATTCTGAAGTACTAGCAGTAGGGCTTCAAAATTCATAATACGAATTTGGGGTTGGGGGGGACACATTTCAGCCCATAACACACAACTAACTAGGTTTCAAGGTTAGCTAAATAGGTGTTAAAATTAATTTACATACCACAAGTTCACCCTGAAATCAATGACCATTGGCCCACATAGAAAATTCCAGAAGGCCGCCAAGATATAGAAGTAATTGAGGGCATAGAAATAGAGGGACTAGATGGGCTTACAGGAGTGCTTTCAATATTTTGGCAAGTGGACAGGCTTAGTCTAAATTCAGATTGGCACACAAACCAGCATTCTATACTTAGGCACATACTAAAAGACAATTTACTCCCAAGACATGGTATTGAAGAATGACTTGGCCCCAAGGTGAATCACTCCTAGACCAGTTGTCAGTAATACTGTAATAGAGAAGCATAAACCCAACTCCATATTGGATCTATTCCTTTAGTGCTTTTGCTCCACCCAAGATATTTGGAAGTTCCCAGGTCAGGGATCGAATCCCAGTCCCATTTGTGACCTACGTCAAATCCTTAACCCACTGTTTCACAGTGGGAACTCCCATTCCTTTAGTTCTAACCTTTGTGCTCTGTTGCCCTTGCTTAGTCATGCTAGCTCTGCACCTTTGTAAAAGAATGTTGCCTAGAGCCTGAAATGTACAGGATAGCCTTTTCTCAAGGCTCTGACCTTTAAAGGTATAACACCTTTCCATTCATACAGAGATAAAAAGATGCAGAACAGAGAATAACATGTCTTGTTGGAAGTTTATAAGAACATTGTGACCAGACCTATATGGACAGCTGCCAGAACAAGGGATTCAGGCACCAAGAAGTTTACAACAAGCCACACCTCCTCTCTTTTTAGTATAAAAGAAGCCTGAATCCTAACTTGGGTTAGGATGGTTCTTTGGGGGAGTTCCTGTTGTGGCTCAGCGGTTAACAAACCCGACTAGCATCCGTGAGGACGCAGGTTTGATCCCTGGCCTCACTCTATGGGTTAAGGATCTGGTGTTGCTGTGAATTGTGGTGTAGGTCGCAGACGTGGCTTGGACCTTGTGTGACTGTGGCTGTGGTGTAGTCTGGCAGCAGTAGCTCTGATTCGACCCCAGTTTGGGAACTTTGGTCTTTTAAAATCTTGTTTCTTACTGTGTGACCTTTACCAGCAAAATCAAAATCACTCAAGGTCTTATTAGCAGGCAGCCTGGCTATCCCAAGCCCACTTAATATGACTCCCTGGGGATGGAACCGGTAGTCTAGTTTTGCAACAGGCCCTCAAGGGGGTTCCTTCTTTTCTTCTTCTTCTTCTTCTTCTCTTCTTCTTCTTCTTCTCTCTTCTCCTTCTCCTTCTCCTTCTCCTTCTCCTTCTCCTTCTCCTTCTCCTTCTCCTTCTCCTTCTCCTTCTCCTTCTCCTTCTCCTTCTCCTTCTCCTTCTCCTTCTCCTTCTCCTTCTCCTTCTCCTTCTCCTTCTTCTTCTTCTTCTTCTTCTTCTTCTTCTTCTTCTTCTCCTTCTTCTCCTTCTTCATCTTCTTTTTCTTTTTGTCTTTTTAGGGCTGCACCCACAGCATGTGGAGGTTCCCAGGCTAGGGGTCAAATCAGAGCTACAGCTGCCAGCCTATGCCACCGCCACAGGAACAAAGGATCTGAGCCATGTCTGTGACCTAAACCACAGCTTATAGCAAGGCCAGATCCCTGGCCCACTGAGCAGGCCAGGGATTGAAACTTCGTCCTCATGGACACTAGCCAGGTTCATTACCACTGAGCCACAATTGGAACTCCGAGTAGTTCTTTGTTTATCTTTCTTTCCTTCTTTCTTCTTTCTTTTTCAGCCACATACTTGGCATATGGAAGTTCCCAGGTCAGGGATCAAATCTGGGTTGCTGCTATGACCTCATGGCAGCTGTGGCAACGTCAGATCCTTAACCCACTGCACCATAGCAGGAGCTCCACCAGGTGACTCTTACATGCAATAAAACTTCAACATCATTCTTAGAAGCCGATGAGAGTCTCATATACAAAATATTTACTTTGGTGAGTAGATTTTTTAAAAAACTGCTCCTCGAGATAGAAATAAGAAGGGTTCCTTGGTGGTACAGCAGGTTAAGGATCTGGCATTGTCACTGCACAGCTCAGGTCACTGATGTAGCAAAGTTTCAGTCCCTGGCTACAGAAATTCCACATGCTGTGGATGCAGCTGAAGTTAGGAAGGTGAAGTTAGGAAGTTAGGAAGGAAGGAAGGAAGGAAGGAAGGAAGGAAGGAAGGAAGGGACGAAGGAAAGGAAAGAAAGAAAGAAAGAAAGAAAGAAAGAAATAAAGAAAGAAAGAAGAAAGAAAGAAAGAAAGAAAGAAAGAAAGAAAGAAAGAAAGAAAGAAAGAAAAAGAAGAGGAAGGAAAGAAGGAAGGAAGGAAGAGAAATATTAACAGTAATAATTGTTTTGAATATAGTTGTACATAAGGCACACCTTAATCCAGATGAGTGAATGAATACTCTTACTAAAGTCTATCACAAAAAAAAAAAAAAAAAAAAAGGAGTTCCCGTCATGGCGCAGTGGTTAACGAATCCGACTAGGAACCATGAGGTTGTGGGTTCGGTCCCTGCGCTTGCTCAGTGGGTTAACGATCCGGCGTTGCCGTGAGCTGTGGTGTAGGTTGCAGACATGGCATGGATCCCGCGTTGCTGAGGCTCTGGTGTAGGCCAGTGGCTACAGCTCCGATTAGACCCCTAGCCTGGGAACCTCCATATGCTGCAGGAGCGGCCCAAGAGATAGCAAAAAGACAAAAAAAAATAAATAAAGTCTATCACATGACTAAAGTGAAAAGGATAGGTTAGAGTGGGAATTGACCTCACAAGCAAGGTACTCCTAGTTTGAGAAGGTCTTACCTGTCCTGCTGGGACCGCTTGCCGGACCCTGTGGATGCAGCCAATAGGAAGACAATGAGCCCACAGGATTTGTACAGTTTGTGACACTTGGCAGAGCAGAGGGCATGAGCTTTATCTTCACTTTGGTTCTTCCTACCCCTCAAGTTTCATGCCCAGGATGCAGAAGTAGGCCCAGATAGGCACTACATGCAGAGTTATGACAGTTGCATCATAGCAAGCAATTCACGTTTAGAAAAACCCCAGTCTATTAAAGGAGCTGCTAGTAAACCTGTCCATCCACTCCTACAGAGAGAGATATAATCTTTATTACCCTGATCAGGAAACAAATCTGCCTTCTGACTCAGAGGGCGATATTATTTTTATCACCATGGACTATCTCTAAGGTGGGAGGGAAACTAGCTTCATTCTCCTGGAGCATGAGCAAATCTGCTCCCTGCCTGGATCTGCAAATCTCCCTGAAGAAAGCTGTCAATGCTCTTTGCTCGGAAGGCATCCAGATATGCCAGGATTATCTCTCAACACTACCTCTTCATATGTTTTGCTTTGATGACTCAAAAGTTAGCCTGGGTGTTAGGAGAACCCAAGCTTGTCTTCTTGCATTGACTCCAGAAGGTAAATCTTTCTTAAAATTATTATTTTGTATAATCATGAACCCAGGCTTCAAACTTTTTTAGTAGTGCATCCTGTATCTCAAGGAGAATCCTGTATGCAGCTTCATTACATAAAACAGATGGAAGCACTATGACTCTCTCAGAGATGAGGTGGAGGTGATGCTGTCATGAGCAGAGACTTCTCCTCAGCCCCTTTCCCTCCATCCCCCTGAGTTAGGGAGTTCCCGTTGTGGTGCAGTGGAATCGAATCTGACTAGCATCCATGAGGATGCAGGTTTGATCCCTGGCCTCATTCAGGGAGTCAGGGATTCAGCATTGCCATGAGCTATGGTGTAGGTTGCAGACATGGCTCAGACCCTGTGTTGCTGTGGCTGTGGTGTAGGCCGGCAGCCATAGCTCTGATTCAATCCCTAGCCTGGGAACTTCCAAATGCCTTGGGTGCAGCCCTATAAAAAAACAAAAGCAAAGACAAACACCATAAGTTAGATTCTGGCCCAACTTGGCCTCTGGGCAATCTCAAACCTCATATCCCTCAAAACACAGTTCTAAACCATCACTGTGCTCAAAGAGTGAGTGCAGTTTTATAATTACTAGCCCTCCATAGCAAGCTGGTAGGTTATCAAGCAGTAAGAGAAAGGGTTACACAGACACCAGTAAACAAAGAATGGTTCTTTCTGGCAGCAGCGGAGACAGGGGAAGGCTGGTAGTTTATTTTATGTGCCACAGCAGGAACTCCTTGAAGATAAATTTTCTCTTTCAATTTTGAACCAGGAGAAGACAGCACGTAAACGCAGCACATACCCAAATGAGTAAAATTATATTTAACTTTTTGCTAAAAATCATTGAGATAATAGTGATAGACAACTAAACAAAAAAGCGTACATCTTTGGATCATTTTTAAAACATCACAAATTCAGGAGTGAAAATAGGTTATAAAATCAATTCCTAGAACAGTTAAACCTAAATGAATACTCTTGCCCTACAAAATTAATTTTTCACATAGGTTATTCACTAATTACATTCTGTTAAAGGTAGAGCTTTATTTGCCATATTTATACAATTGAAAGTTCTGCTGTAAGTATGCCTAAATAGTCAGGACAAGGATCTCTTTTTAACTCAAAAACTAATTAAGTCCATATATTCTTTTAAAATATAAAAAAAAAAAATCAAGAAAATGCTATCTGTCCTACAGTCCCTTTTGCTCATAGACTGGTCACTGGGTCTTACTTCAGTGAAAAACCGTGAAGTGACACTTTACTCTTTTGAATGTATTCTGTTAATGTAGGAAAAGAAAATTACTCCAACACATGTACAGAAGATTTGATCAAACATAAAGTATTTGGTTTGAAGTCTTTCACAGCTGCTTGGGGGCACTGGTTCACTGATGCCTGTAGAGCAAACTGCCTCTGTCTCTCTTCCAGTTAGACAACAATCCTACCGCCTTCCCATCCGCTTTCACTGGTATCTGTGTGAGGTTGAGAGTATGGGTAGTTGTAGGAGAGTTAAGAAAGAGGGGCTGTTTCCAAATAAGAAGGTATGATTCCCTCACAAACTAAGAAAACAAATTTATGGTTACCAAAGGGGAAAGGTTGGGGAGAGGGATAAATTAGGAATTTGGGGTTAACAGATACCCACTAGTGTATATGAAATAGATAATCAACCAGGACCTACTGCGTAGCACAGGGAACTCTACTCACTATTCTTTAATAACCTACATGGGAAAAGAATCTGAAAATTATACTTATAACTGAATCACTTTGCTGTATACCTGAAACTAACACAACATTGTAAATCAGCTATACTTCAGCATAAGAAAATTTAAAAAAAAAATGGTATGATTTCTACCTCTGCAAGCGAAGGGACCACTTCTTAGGCTGCTAGCAGATGTTAAGATAAGGTGTACAACTGTTATGATTTCTAGTCAAGCTGAAGATACAGGAGAAGAAAATCCTTCCTTCCAGTCATGGAGCCTAACATTTAACCACACCCCAACCAGAGTTGGAACTCTGTTACATGATGGAGCACACCATCCACTTCTCTGACAGGAATGCTCTAAAGGTGTGCCCCTGGCTGTGAGCCGAGAGTCCAACAAGACCCCCAGCCCACTGGGTCCACTGCAGGGCTGGCACTATTAACTAGCAACTCATACCTAACTGCACTACCAACTAGCAGTTAGTTATTACTTAAGCAGGAGGCACTAGGTCTTCTCCTCAAAGCACATCCAACCTGAATTTTAAAAGAGTCCAGGAGTTCCCCTATGGTCCATCGAGTTAAAGATCCGGTTTTGCCACAGCTGCAACTGCAGCTCGGGTTTGACACCTGGCCCAGGAATTTTCACATGCTGTGGGTGTGGCCAAAAAACAAAACAAAACAAAAAGTAAAAATAAAAAAGAAACAATGGATTTGAGAAAGGTTTCCTCTTTTTCATCCAAATCTAGACCAATTATTATTCTTAAAATCTGAATGATCAGAAGATATAAAAGAGGAGTTAGAGTCTTTTAACGCATCATAAATAAGGAAGAACTTCCCAGGCACAGTACAGGGATTCCTTCCTAACTCAGCAGATATGTTCCCAAGGGATCGCCCATAATCTGCATTTCTACAAATGTTGTGTGCAAGTGTGGACTCACGGTAAAGATTGCGTTTTATTGCCATTCCATTTCAACTCCAAATTAGTGTCGAATGATTTAGCATCCTCTCACTCTTTTCCCTCATTCGGCCTCACCTTCTCCTCCATAACCAAATATGTTTAAACTTCCTAAAATATCTATTTAGTAAATGTGGGCATGTGCATAACTTCCCTAAAGCAGGGAGACACCTATTTCTGCATTGAAAATGGGCCTGTTAAGTTCAAAGTGATCTTAGTAATGGAGTTCCCATCGTGGCTTAGTGGTTAACGAATCTGACGAGTATCCATGAGGACATGGGTTCGATCGATCCCTGACCTTGCTCAGTGAGTTTAGGATCCAGCGTTGCTGTGAACTGTGGTGTAGGTCGCAGAGGCGGCTCAGATCCCTCGTTGCCATGGCTGTGGCGAAGGCTGGCAACTGCAGCTCTGATTAGACCCCTAGCCTGGGAACCTCCATATGCTGTGGGTGCAGCCCTAAAAAGACAAAAGACAAAGTGATCTTAGTAAATGTGTTGCCAGCCATCCCCTCCTTGCAGGCAGCTGGTATATGAGCTTATGCCACCTCTAACTTATTAGCTTGGGACAAGGTAATTGCATCGTTTCCACAAAATAGAACATGTTGTTCATAGTAATTACATGCTCATTCCTTTGAACACAACAGTAATCATACAGTAACTTTGCATCTCTCAACAATTGTGTGATTAACTGGTGGTGCGTAAGTTTTAAGCCATGTGTGAGCTCAGCATCAAGGTAGACAGTTCTGACAGGGTTCATACATCAAAGGACACAGTATTATCTCACTCTGTTCCCCAGGAACTTTGCTTCTTTTTTAATGCTAATGGGTTTGCCGAGGGTCTGCTGAGGAAGGAGGGCTGCAGTAACAGTCCTGATGGTTCACGGTGACCCCACAGAAGCAGCAAATCTTTTCAGGGCACTGAACGTCCTCAGGGAAGGCCTTATCAGTGAGTCACCCAGTAAATACACCTCTACGAAAAGTTCAGTAAACACATAGATGTAGTGGCTTGAGTTTTACATCTAAATACAACTTGAGGAGTTCCCATCGTGGCTCAGTAGAAAAAAATCTGACTAGTAGCGGTGAGGACACAGTTCGATTCCTGGCCTCACCCAGTGGTGCAGGTCATAGAGGCAGCTGGCAGCTGGCATCTGGCATTGCTGTGACTGTGGCATAGGCCGGCAGCTACAGCTCTGATTAGACCCCTAGCCTGGGAACCTCCATGTGCCATGGGTGCAGCCCTAAAAAGGCAAAAATACATACATACAACTTTAAAATCACACTTCATGCTGAGTACTTCTGAGAAATGATTACACTTTTAAAGATGTTTGAAGCTATGTGGGCTTAAGGATCCATCTCACAAAGACAAGAAGAGTTATTTTTTTCTGAAGTGCTGACTTGTCTTTGAACATCATGTGTTTACAGAGTAGTCCTCTCTGGGTCATGTTTACAGAAGTGAACCCTTTGGTTTTCAATTAACATCCCTCTGTTATCTAATTAATGGTCTCCTCTTTCCTCCCCCAAACCCTTCGTCAGCTCCTCTACTTTTGATGAGAGAATATACCGAATGCATTCATTATTTTCCCCTGAATATCTGCTTTGATTCGTTGCTTCAAGAGAAATCACTCTGGGGAGAGTGAGGTCAAAAGGAGTCTCTGTGGGTTTAAAATAAAAAGTGTTTTCATTAGAAAACTAAGGGGAAGTGAGGAAAATGCAAACATGTAGAAAGCAATGATTTCAAAAAGCACAGGTTTCATACCCAAGTTGAACAAAATGCAATCAATTGTCTGGCTTAGCATATAGGCTCTAAAGCCCTTTTTTCCCCTCTTTCCCCCAGCTCCCCAGGTTAGATGGAAGAAGTGTTCCTGAAATTTCAACCCTGGTTGTTTGGCATTGGCACCTCTATGGGACTCTGCAGGTTTTCACTTGAGTAACAGTTTCTGGCATTTAATCGAGGTGTGAAAGTTTTCAAGCCATCCCCCTGAACATGGAGGCACTGTCTGCTCGAGGTGCCATGTGGTGGCTACCCTGGCCTTGAGGAGCCCACTCCTCGGACTTGGCCTGCAGGGTGACAAGGGCCCCGAGCCATCCCTTCTGCCCTCTGATCAGGAGCTGCTGGCCTGACGTGTCTGAGCCGAGGAAGGCTAATTCCTTCTGATTCAGGTATCAGTTCTTTGATGATTCATTTTCAAGTGGCTCCTGGGAATGATTTCAGAAGTTCTATTAACTTTGCTTTGTAAAACTAAAATTGCTTTCTGAGGCCAATTTCATGTCCAACAATGGAAAAGATGAGTCATCACAGCTCAGGCTCCCTTGGAGCAGGGAAATAGAAGGATCCTTGGATCCCTCTGTTTACCCCAAAGCAACAGCCTATAACAGTTTATCATTACAAGTCTTATATATTCACTAAGTCTCAGTGTAAAATATGTACAGTTAGCAGAATACATATGCATATATGTGTATTCCATATGGAAGCAATGGAAGAGTAAAAGATTCAAAGAAATGAAGATAAAAATAGTGGAATAGTGGAACATATTTTCTTATGGTTCAAATTTCTTTTTCTTTTTTCTTTCCTTTTTTTCTTTTTGGCTGCACCCCCAGCATGCAGGAAGTTCCCAGGCCAGGGTTTGAACCTGTGCCACAGCAGCGACCCAAGCCACACCAGTGACAATGCTGGATCCTTAACCCAATGAGCCATAGCACTCCTCTACGGTTCAGATTTCTGATTTTAATTATAGATTCACATTTGAAGTTATTTGAGAATTGTCATGCCACCAATTATTGAAAAGCCCACCACCCAATTTTTTTTTTCTCCCACCGTCCAATTTTCTAAAGAGAAATAGCATTTGAAATATTTTAAATCATTCTCTTTTATTTCTTTGTTTTGGGGGGTTTTGTTTTATTTTATTTTCCTGGGTTTTTTTGTTTGCTTTCTTTTTGTTTTGTTGTTGTTGTTATTTTTGACCCTGTCCAAAGCATGTTGAAGTTACTGGCCCAGGGATGGAAGCTAAGCCACAGCAGCAACTCAAGCCACTGCAGTGACAACACCAGGCCCTTAACCCGCTGCACTACAATGGGAACTCCACATGCAAATTTTTAAAGCAGTAAAAGATTGCATGGAGGTTTGCTAAGTGGGAAACTCACAGTAATACCTTATGACTCCTCTTGTATTAGTTTATGTGGCTATTCAATCCATCCTATTTTTGAGCATTTTACACATATATAAATCCTTTCCTCAATCTTTACCAATGGCAGGCTGTGTTTTCTATTTTGGGACTCTGCCATAGCAGCTAGTACAATGACACATTCATAGTAAGTGATTTATAGATATTTGTAGAGTGAACGAATGAGGGAATTATAGCCAATTAAGACAGTTTTATATATGGCTGTGTGGACTGGCCCTATGCAAGGGAGTGGCGATAGCTTATGTGAGATAGCAAAGGCCTAAATAAGATAAATGAAAAGGAATGGAGAGAGCCAGGAAATGGGTTATAAAAGTAGCAGCATTTATGGAGTACTTAGCAGGAGTAACCCCCGACTCTTCACAACAATCCTATGAGGTAGGTACTATTATTATCCCCACTTCAGAGATGAAACATAGAGATAATTGAACAAGAGCCAGGCAGGAGGTCGTGTCAAGAACTCACACAGTTTGTTCTGTCCTTGCCTGCATGGAGGAGCCAAGGGTATTTTGAGCGTTCACGTGGATGTTAAGAGCAAAGAACAATGATTCAAGGGTGACAACAAAAATTCTTGATTGGAATGTTAGGAAGTTACAGCATTGTCTAACACTGAGAGAAAGCTGAAATGGAAAAGTACAGAGGCAAAAGGAGCACTGGTGCTATTTTTCTATTATTATTATTATTATTATTATTATTATTATTATTATTATTATTATTATTCCCTCAGCATGGGGAAGTTCCCGGGCGAGGGACTGAACCTGCCCTACAGCAGTGATTCAAGATGGCAGTGACAATGCTGGATCCTCAACCGGCTGCCCCACAAAAGAACTCTGCAGTTGTGCTGTTTTTGCCACATTCAGCTTAAGTGGGGTTCATAACATTCCCAGGAAGTCATCTTAGGAAAGGACTGGTACAGGAGACCGACCTGGGGACCACAGTGTTGATGGGAAGGGAATTTACCAAGAAAAACCAACAACAGTAGCAGACTTTATATAGCCTTTTTTTCTATTTTGTGTTTAGTGAGATAATTAATGTACTTTCTAAATCGGTGACTGAATCTGAACATTCTTTTCCCATGGACAAAATTATTTGACAAATTCTCTTATTGTTCTTCACAGTTCTACAAAGTTATGTTCCTAGGTTTGGAGAGAGAAATGCTGAGACTCAGATTTTAGGGACTCAGTGTTGGTCTCTCCTCTACTGAGAGGTACAAGCAGGTCTGACCTGGCTCCTTCTCATCATATAGAGTTCAATGAAATCCAGCTGGAGCAGCCTTCCCAACCTGGCAGCATGAGCTGAAGCTCCCCCGGCCCCTCCACCCCCATCCGACCTCTTTATCTCATCCTATATTGGGTTTGGCAACAGAGCACCCACCCCTTGTGGCTTATCTCTACTTCTGGTTTATTTTCCATTTGGTCTCACCGGAATAAAAGCCCTATGCAAGCCGGGTCTGGAGTCAGCCTTGTTCTCTGATCTTCACCCACACAATGTCTGGCAAGTCGTAGCCATTCAGTCAAAGGTGTGTTGCAGAAATGAACAAAATCCCAATCCCCAATGCCTATAGTCTTATCAATAACAGTGGAATGTTGAAAAAGCACACAGTGGAGCTGAGTATTCCTGGGATTCCTCCCCTCCCACTGCTCTGGCTCATTTATGGGAGTTAAAATGAACAGTGAATGCAAGAAAACAGGAAGTAATCAGGGAACTTTGAGCTCTCTTGTGGCGCAGCATGTTAAGGATCACCACTGTAACTGCAGCAGCTAGGGTTGCTGCCATGGCACAGGTTAGGAACTGGCCCAGGAACTTCCACATGCCACAGGAATGGCCAAAAAAATGTAAATAAATAAACAAACAGATCAGTCAATATCAGCAATGAGGCAACACATAATACTATATTCTCAAAATATTAGTGATATAAATGTATAGTATACAATGTACAATAATAAAATATGCAATACTTAAAAAAAAATCAGGGGGAGTTCCTGTTATGGTGCAGTGTAAACGAATCCAACTAGGAACCATGAGGTTGAGAATTCGACCCCTGGCCTTGCTCAGTGGGTGGGGACCTGGCATTGCCAGGAGCTGTGGTGTAGGTCGCAGATGCTGCTCAGATCCTGTGTTGCTGTGGCTGTGGTGTAGGCTGGCAGCTACAGCTCCAATTAGACCCCTAGGCTGGGAACCTCCATATGCCTCAGGTGCAGCCCTAAAAAGGAAAAAGAAAAAAAAAAAAAAAAAAGGGAATTTTACAGGAAACTCTTCCAGACAGTGAAAAGTGGGTGTTTCAGATTGAGTAACATTGGCAAGATCGTAAGGGCAGCCAGATGTAGAAAGCAAACCATATAGCAGCAGTACGCTTAAGTTTAATACATGTATTAATTTTTTTTTGTATTTGTGACTTGCTTCTAATATATGCATTTTATTTATTGTCTGCTCCTACTGAAAACACATGATTTAACAAAAAAAATTCACATTAAAAATAACATCTTTAGATTGTCTTTCCCATATCCTCCATTCTTTTAAGAATTTTCTTTTTGGGAGTTCTCTTATGGAGCAACAGGTTAAGGATCCGGCATTGTCACTGCAGCAGCTTTGGTCACTGTTGTGGCACAAGTTCAATCCCTGGCCCCAGGAATTTCTACATTCTGTGGGCATGGCCAAAAAAAAAAAAAAAAAAGAATTTTCTTTTTGAAGCATAAAAGCTAAGTGCACTGCTTTGGGCACTTGCTTTTTCCGGGAATTTCTCCGGCCACATGCAAAGGTAAATCAGTTGTAGTTTAATTAGTGATTTGTCCATGACTTATATATGACCCATAATGCACAGAATTCTCCTTTAAGCATTTGAATCATAATAATGTTCATGTTGGTATATGGGTACGTGTGGCCTCCCATTGGAAGAGAAACTTGAGAATTTTTATAAAAACCCAGAGTACAAGAAAAAGTAGAGTGTGGTCAGTGGATTCTGTGCCAGACCTCCCAGGCCTACCACTGAGCCACAGAAGTACCCCAGACAAGAAACGCAGTGCAACACCCTGTACAATGGAGAGAAGAAGAACCCCTAGTCTGCAGAGTTGCGAGCATGAAATAAACATGCCTGGGAAATAATAAGAGCTCAACATTTAGTTATCATATTGCATAACATTAGTTCCCTGAAAAGCTGTCCAGCTGCTCTGAGTGGGACTTTACGGGCCTTTGAAATCCTCCTGATCCTCACAGTAGATTTGGAAGGTTGCAGAGAAACAAGCCTCTCTTTTCATGGCTTTTGAGGGAAATATATTTCCCTCCTGCTTCAGGTGCCTCCAAAATCTTCATCATTGCTGCTGCAGTTTCCAGTCCATCACCCCACGTGTGGATGACTCTCTGAACACCACCTACAAGACCTCTGGTCATGGCTTTGGTGGTGTTAGAAGTCTCCACTTCCAGGACCCCTTTGACTCTGTGCAATATGATCTATCTGACCCCCTCTTTACAGTGTCCCAGAGGTGGGCAGGGTAGCATGGAGGCTTGTATTTGGACTTAGCGGCAAAATGGGGTATCATTCTTGAAGTGATAGGGGCAAAGAGGAGATAGACAATAAAATAAATGTACAATATATGAAAGTATAAATATTTATATGTATATATTCAATATATTTATAGTAAATGTTAGTTTAATTAATATATTAAATTCATATTTAATTGCTATTATATTACTAGCCCATATTTTATGTGGCATTTTATATTAAATATATATTTGAAATTATAAACAAAATAAATGCAGCCAAGAAGTCATCATTCCTTTTTTCTTTTCTTTTTTTTTTTTTTACAGCCACACCTGCAGCATATGGAAGTTCCCAGGCTAGGTGTCAAATCGGAGCTGCAGCTGCCTGCCTGCTCCACAGCCACAGCTACTCTGGATCCAAGCCACATCTGTGACCTACGAAGCAGCTTGTGGCAACCCCAGATCCTTAACCTACTGACAGAAGCCAGGGATCGGACTGCAACTCATGGTTCCTAGTCAGATTGGTGGATTGGTTTCTGCTGTGCCATGATGGAAACTCCAGAATGCATTATTTCTAATTGAGAAGAATGCTGGAGTTCCCATCGTGGCGCAGTGGTTAATGAATCCGACTAGGAACCATGAGGTTGCGGTTCGGTCCCTGCCCATGCTCAGCGGGTTAACGATCCGGCATTGCCGTGAGCTGTGGTGTAGGTTGCAGACGCGGCTCGGATCCCGAGTTGCTGTAGCTCTGGCTTAGGCTGGGGGCTACAGCTCCGATTCAACCCCTAGCCTGGGAACCTCCATATGCTGCGGGAGTGGCCCAAAAAATAGCAAAAAGACAAAAAAAAAAAAAAGAGAGAGAGAGAGAGAGAAGAATGCCATGGGCAGTTTTCTGTGATTGAGAATGAACATGGGAACCATGTGAGATTATGTGGTCAGGAAAGGCCTATTTGAAGAGATGTTATTTAGAGAGAGACCTCAAGAATAAGGAACCAGATGAGCAAAGAGTGAAAAGACTTCCACTGCAGGCAGGACAACATTTTCCCTTTCTTTTCTCTAATTGTGCTTTGGTAATCGGCACAGATAACCTTTCGGTAAGGCATGTTGATTCTCTTGGAACCTCTCCCCTGCTACTCAAGAGATGAGTAGAAGTTGATGTTAACCAATCATGGTAATTCTTGTCCCCTTCTCTGGTGATTGGTTTGGGGCTGGGTGTGAGACTATATTCTGGCAGGTAAGAACATCAGCAGATTTTGACATTATGAAGAAGCAAATATACTATGTACGGCTGAATAGAAAAATATAAAAAGATGCATCCTTGATGAGCATGGTGAGTCATTGGACAGCCTTGAAATCTGCTGCAAGACTTCATCTAATGTGATATAAATAAAATGCTGTTTAAGTAATTGTTAGATTTTTCTATTATTTTCAGCTGGAGGACTAGGGTTTGATCTCTGGCCTTGCTCGGTGGCTCAGTGCGTTAAGGATCCGGCGTTGCCGTGAGCCGTGGTGTAGGTCACAGACGAAGCTGGGATCTGGCATTGCCATGACTCTGGTATAGGCTAGGAATCTCCATATGCCAAGGGCGCGGCCCTAGTAGACAAAAAAAAAAAAAATTCCTAATACAGAAAAGTATCGTCATAATCATATTTTTAAGAAGGTCATTCTTAAGGGGGATCCTCTGTTTGGGGATCTTTTAAGAAGATTCCAGTGGCTATGGAGAATTAGGTTAATAGTGAAACATGATTAAATTTTCTGTGATGAGTTCAGGTTAGGTCACAAATTTGTAATCACACAGACTTATCAGATGCAAAGAGAGACATCACCTTAAGACAAGAAGAAAGATTTCAGAAACTTCTTGCCTTAGATGGAGATTATGTTTGGAAAGTGTCGGCTCTTCTGAGAAAAAGAAGAGTTAGGTCTAGGTATAATTGTCACATCAGACTTCATTCAGTCTTGTCTTTATGCCAATTGCTTACCTATTAGGGAAATAATTCTCAAAGTCCTTCTGTACTAAAGGTTATGGTATTTGATATTCTATGATTCATTCTCTTCTGTTTTATGTAATTTCTGTGAGACTGAAATTCAGATATGGGATACAAATAATACATTTCCACTTCAAAAACATGCCTGTAAGAAAAGAAGACAATATTTTCTGTTGATAAAGAGAATGAGGATCCTTTAGGGTAATGATACAGCTAGAATGTGACAAGCAATCAGGACTTCACATTTTTAAATACAATATATCAAGACATTCTTCCCACACAAAAGTCATCAATGTTGCTGAAGCTTCAAAGGGAAAAATAAATAAATCCTGAACTTTGGGTCCAGTTAAATCCCATCTGACTAAACTCACTGCATAATTCTCACTTCTGAGAGATTTGAGTCAAACCAAGTTCCATAGCCCTGAAATTTTATGCTTCTCTCTTTAACAATACAGACCTAGCCAGAAAACTTCCATAGGATTTAAACAGTGAAGTACAAGCAGTAATGAGGAAATACCAACTGGAATAAGACCTATGCTCTAATTTGCCAATGGGCAATCAATGAACTAATTAACCATGTCAGGTTTTTTTGTTTTTTTTTTTGTTTGTTTGTTTTTTGTCTTTGTAGGGCCCCACTCATGGCATATGGAGGTTCCCAGGCTAGAGGTCGAATCAGAGCTGTAGCTGCTGGACTATGACACAGCCCCAGCCACGCCAGATCCGAGCCGTGTCTGCAACCTACACCACAGCTCACAGCAACATGGGATCCTTAACCCACTGACCAAAGCCAGGGATCAAACCTGCATCCTAACGTCAGATTCTTTTCGGATGAACCACAACAGGAACTCCTGTCAGATTTTTTTTTAAATCAACTGTCATCTATTTCATATTTTTGCCATGAGATAAATACTACAATGTATTTTCTGGGGTTTTGTCCAATATTACATATTTTTCCATATAAAATTGTTACATTTATCATTAATAAATATTTTCTGCAGGCTGTTTTAATAATTAAGTATGGTATTACTTTTGGTATGGTTCCATACCACTTAGAGCAATAAAGTCAACTTTAACCTGCCTAATTGGTAAGGTACACCTTCTGAATGAGTCTATAGGTATAAACAACAGAAAGAGGCTCTGATTAATCTATACAAAGGAAATTTTTTTTAATTGTTATTTCCCCAATACAATTTTTTTTCTACTGTACAGCATGGTGACCCAGTTACATATACATGTATACATTCTTTATACAAAGGGAATTTACTGAAACATATCAGACTTCATTATTGGGAAGTAGGTCTAGAAAACTAGGCTTGGAACTGTGCAAAGCCAAGTTATTCCTGGTGGTCCAGGATCAGGGGATGACAAGAATAGTGACATGGTGGCAAAGATCCAATACCTCACCCCTGGCTCAGATAAATTCCTACCATTTTCCCTTTTTTTTAAAATTTTTGACCCAAGACTTAAATTCCAGGAATAAGTAAGTGTCCGATTGACCTAGTTTCCATCACACCCTCAAATTTCGGTTAAGAAAGTATAAAGGGCCCTGGAGCATAAGTCCACCAGGGTGAATCCAAAATAATAATAATAATAATAATAATAATAATAATAATAATAATTATCCCTTTAAAATAAATGTGGAGTTGTGAAAAAGGGGAAATAAATTCTGGGCAGTCACAAATTACAGATGTCCAATATCCTTAACCTTTTTTTTTCTTTTTTTTTAGGGCTGCACCTGCGGCATATGAAATTTCCTGGGCTAGGGGTCAAATCAAAGCTGCAGCTGCCAGCCACAGCCACAGCCACAGCCAGATCCAAGCCACATCTTTGACCTACACCACAGCTCACAGCCACACCAGATCCCTAACCTGCTGAATGAGGCCAGGGATTGAACCCGCATCCACATGAATACTAGTCGGGTTCGTTACTGGGGAGCCACAACCTGAGGCACAGGATAAACTTCCTCTGCCCATTTCTGAATGGTGACACAACCAGCTGATTTGACGAGATAATGCCTTGTCATACATTATGGGGAAAAGTATGGATGATATCATCTAAATGATAACATCAGCTGTGCCTCATTTCTCTTCCACATCACCACCTGGACAGTCCCCGCCATAGACACAGCTTCTTTCTCTTCCTCGTTGTCCTGTACGATGCACAATAGCAACTTCATCCCACTTGTTGACTCCCCTGTTGCTTCCTTGTTCCTGTTGATGACTTGCTTTTTCTACCTTATTAATATTTTACATCCCCCTCGCCCCCGATCCCCTACCACCACCAAGCGTTATAAAGTGAGGTCAAGGAATGATATTACCATGCTTTTCCTTCTGTCTTTAGAACAGAAATCTTCTCATTATTTTTTTTTATTTTTTTTATTTTTTTTTCCTTTTTTTCTTTTTTTAATTTTTTTCCTTTTTTTTTCTTCTTCTTTTTTTTTTTTCTCATTATTTTAAATGGGCATGGGGTGTCTCAGAAATCCTTGATCCAAGGACAGGATCAATTCTGTCCTTGATCCTAAGAATCCTCATTGCTGAAGTTGAATGCAGGCCTGATTTTATTTTTCATGTAATTACCCGAGGCATATCTCATGCTTTTGTGTATGGTTTTATAGTTAAGTAAGTCTGCTTCATTCCAAGATTTCTGATGGCTTTCTGAGTGATTATTAAATGTAAGGGGTCTCCCTTAGCAGTTCCTGTTGTGGCTCAGTGGGTTAAGAACCTGACTCGTATCCACAAGGATACAGGTTCAATCTCTGGCCTTGCTCAGTGGATTAAGAATGCAGTGTTGCTGTGAGCTGTGGCATAGATTACAGATGTGTCTCAGAGCCCGTTGTTACTGTGGCTACAGTGTAGGCCAGCAGCTCCAGCTCTGAGTCAATCCCCAGCCCAGGAACTCCCATATACTGCAGGCACAGCCCTAAAAAGGAAAAAACAAAAACAAGAAAACTTACAGTGGTCTCCCAAAGTTCCCTAGGTTTCCTTCTCTATCTATGGTTCCCTACTGGGACTTCTACAACTACCTATGTAACAATCCTACCCCATCCCTATCATTTCCAGCTGTTTAACAGCTTCACACTCATCAAGGAGTGGGAGAAACACTTTAAGTACTTACATTATTTGGCAGAGTTGACAGTAGTATTTGAGAAATAATCAAATTTAACCTGTTGGGTAGATTTAAGAGAAAAGAAATAAAAATTTTGATGACATGTTGGAAAATGAATCATTTCCTGACTCGTGGCTAAGAGAGTTTTCTTTTCCAGTCTCTTTGTAGACAGGCTTGCATCTTTGATTGCTAGCCCAGTTATTGTCTAGATGGTTAAGTTAGAGATGCTCTCTGAGAAGAAGCGTACTTGAAAACCATTAAAAATAATGTGGGAGTTCCCACTGTGGTGCAGTTGGTTAAGAACCTGACATAGTGTCCTTGAAGATGTGGGTTGGATCCCTGGCCTCGATCAGTGGCCTAAGTATCTGATTGCAGCAGCTCAGATTGCTGTGGGTGTGTGGGTTTGACCCCGGCCTGGTGTAGTGAGTTAAAGGATCCAGTGTTAAAAAACACCACAACAATGTTTGTGTCTAATCTGATCCTAGACTTCCTTCTGTGGTTCTTTCATCTCTGGGTAAGGCTGTAATGTATGGCAACCCGCTTTCCCTAGCACTCATACATTGTGACGATTCGTGTGTAAACCAAGCCTACATTGCCTCTTCTTCCGTCACTTAGTCATAGGGATCATCCCCTCTCCCACCCCACCCCCAACTCTCCCCTAGGAGTGAGTTCAGGGAGAGGCAGTGGTGAAACAGTGACAGGAGACATGAGAGTTTAAGATCCACGTACACAGAATTTATTCACACCTTCTGGACAAGTTCAGGCAGAGGCCAAGCTTTCATTTTTGTCATAAGTTGGCTGATATGCCACCTAAACTTATCACTCACTGTATCTGATATAAGCATGGTGGGCAGCTCTCATTGTGTAGTCAGCTGGAGTTCTGTGATCAGACGGCACAGTTACTACTAAAATCTCATAAAATATCTAAAGCCTAATTTTATATGAGACCGCATTCTTGTCATCTTCAATCCCTGTAGTTCCTAAATTACATGGGCTCTGTTGGTTTCAAAGCCTGGCTCTCCAACCCTTCCACCAAACTGTGAGTACCTGAATCCTTCCAACAAATTCCCTGTGTTTATTTATTTTTTGGCTGTACCCACAGCATACAAAAGTTCCCAGGCCAAGGATCAAACCCATGCCATAGCACTGACACCTCATCCTTAACACTCTGAGCCACCAGGGAACTCCCAAATTCCTTTTATTTAAGTTTAGCAAAGTCTACTCTTGTTTCTTGCAAACAAAGAGCCCTGATGGATAAAAATGGTGTACTGGTCAGGCAGATTTGACAAGTTAACTCCTCCATTCTTACCAACTGAATTATGTATTTTTGTATAACATATGTTATCAACATGACATTATTTATTAATCTGCTAGGGAAAAACATAAGAAACTGAGTTTTCCATTGTGCTGAAGACACAAAGAAAGTAGTTTGGATCCTTCAGATCTGCAATAAAGCAAAGTAAAATACTGCAACAACACTTGTATCTGATCTGATCCTAGACTTCCTTCTGTGGTTATTTCACGTTCAGTTCACACAACTGCTCAATGTTCTGCAGTTAACTAACCTAAGAATGAAATTACATATCTCACTTCAGAAATCATGCCAACTTCATACGAAAGAAAAATAAACCACAAGGATTTTGCATGTTTTAATAAGAATTATATTTTTTATTCCTAGATTAGTTTAGAATATTAAAACTGGAAAGATATCAATACCTTCTGAGGCTCCTTTTTTCCTCAAAAACAACTTCCTAGAAATTGGTCATAGAGATAGCCAGGTGGCTGGAGGGCAGAGTGAGAGGGAGGCTTTTCACTGCTTTCCCTTTGAACCTTTAAAATTTTGTGTTATATGAACAGATACCTATTCAAAAAATAAAATAAAACAATAAGCTGTCAGGAAGGAAAGTAAATAATCCAATAAGAACTTGCATGTATTGATGGCTGTTTGTATGATGGAATAATAAGTACCCATTAAAAATCATACGGGATTTAGGGAATTCCCATTGTGGTGCAGTGGAAATGAATCTGACTAGCATCCATTGAGGGTGCGGATCACTTAGTGGGTCGGGGATCTGGTGTTGCAGTGAGCTGTGATGTAGGCCGGCTGCGGTACCTCCAATTAGACCCCTGGTCTGGGAACTTTCATAAGCCATAGGTGTGGCCCAAAAAAAAAGTAAAAAAAGAAAAAAATCTTATGTTTAGGCAACACTAAATAGTCATATTTAGGGATGCACAATAGGTGGCAAAAATAGAAAGAAAAATAAGAAAAGGATTACCATAAAGTCATTACGGCAATAAATTTTAGCAGGAAGGGAGAGGGTTGTTAGAAAAGTGTTTCTAGGGTAGCTAAGCAAGGTGGAAGCTGCAAGAGGGTCTACCTGATAATAACTAGTTTATATAGTTTCCTGCAATTTTTTTTTTTTTTTTTTTTGGTGGGGCCGCACCCATGGCATATGGAGGTTCCCAGGCTAGGGGTTGAATCAGAGCTACAGCTGCTGGCCTACACCACAGCAACAGCAAAACCAGATCCAAGCCAAATCTGTGACCTGCACCACGGCAAAACTGGATCCTTAACCCACTGAGAGGGGCAAGGGATCAAACCTCACAGAGTCCTCACAGATTCTGGTCAGATTCACTTCTGCTGAGCCACGATGGAAACTCCTATAGTTTTCTGTATTTGTGTTATATTTAATGATATAAAAATTTTAAGAAAGAAAAATATGGTTTTTAAGGACTTTTTAATAGGATGGGGAAATGCTCACAATTTTAAATTCAAGAGAATAAAGATACCCAATTCTGTCTGCAGTATGATTCCAGTTATGCACATGCATGTTGGTTATTTATGAAATAGACATTTATATAAATACACCACATGTTTAGTTTTTTTACTATTTTGTATGGCTGCCATATTTTCTTTAATGTACAATATAATAATTGGTAAGATGAAAGAGTTTTTTTGTTTTCATTTTGGGGGGATTTTTTTGGCTGTACCTGTGGCATTCGGAACTTCCCAGGCCAGGGATTGAACCTGAGTTACAGCAGTGACAATGCCAGATCCTTAACTCGCTAAGCCACCATGGAACTCTATGAAAGTTTTATTACAAATGATGAAGTGATGAACCTAACTTGGAGGACAAATATTTACCCTTAATCCTCTTTAGTTCCTTTAAATATAGACATTTAATAAGATATAGTCTTAAAATTTTACATCTAGGAGTTCCCGTCGTGGCACAATGGAAATGAATCCAACTAGGAACCACAAGGTTTCCAGTTCGATCCCTGGCCTCGTTCAGTGGGTTAAAGATCCAGCATTGCCATGAGCTGTGGTGAAGGTCGAAGACACGGCTCAGATCTGATGTTGCCGTGGCAGTGGCATAGGCCAGCAGCTGTAGCTCCGATTGGACCACTAGCCTGGGAACCTCCATATGCAGTGGGTGCGGCCCTAAAAAGCAAAACAAACAAACAAAAATTAGATCTGGAAAAAAAATCACCAGAGACTATCTTCTTATACACTTTTATTTTATAGATGTAGAAACTACTCACCAGACAGGCTAACTGACTTGGCCAGGATCCAGGGTTAGTTAGTGGCAGACCTAGAAGAGGGCTCTTATAGCACAAGGCTCCACGCCCCCCCCAACTCTGTACAAAGGGAGAGCACAAAGCCTTGCTACTGAAGGAAAGTTCCACCCATTTTTCTTTTTTTTTTTTTTAATTTTTTATTATAGTTGATTTAGAGTGTTTCTGTCAATTTCTGCTGCACAGCAAAGTGACACAGTTATTCAAATCTATACATTCTTTTTCTCACGTTATCCTCCTTCATGTTCCATCACAAGTGATTAGATATACTTCCCTGTGCTATACAGCAGAATCTCATTGCTTATCTACTCTAAATGCAGTACATCCCCCTTTCAAAACGTGAAAATGTGAGACTTATTTTCTTGTGTGTGTTTTTTTCTTGTTACAGCCACACCTGCAGCATATGGAAGTTCCCAGACCAGGGGTCGCAATGGAGTTGCAGCTGCAGCTGCAGGCCTATGCCACAGCCATAGCAGTGCCAGATCCTCTTGTGTGTTTTTTTGTTTTGTTTTAGTTTTGGGTTTTTTTTTTTTTTTTGGCTGTGCCCCTGGCATGCAGAAGTTCCCAGGCCAGGGATCAAACCCGAGCCACAGTAGTGACCTGTGCCACAGCAATGACAATGACAGATCCTTAACCTACTGAGCAAACAGGGAAATATGTGAGAGTTATAATTAATCAATATCATCAATGAAACGTAAATCCTTATTGCAATAACAATCTAATAAAGCAAATGTCAAAAAATAATATTGGAGAAATTTTATTTTTGAATTTTTAAAGAAAGAAAGAAAGAGCAACACACACTTGAATGTCTGTAAGACCTGCTCGAATTCACCCATCTAATACAGAAAAGGTCGCTCAGTCCATCATTGCTGCTTTCAACATTATAATAATGACACACTGTGTGTGTGTACTGCTTTAAATCACGCTTGTTTTGACAGGCTGTTTCTGAGTTCCACCTCATTTGCACTTTAGCCTCACTTCTGTGCCATGTAGACTTAAGCAGTTTGGACAACCCCACACGACCTCAGTTGCACCTTCCAGAGTTAAGGACAAAAATAAAAATTAATAAACAAATTACTCCCCCCTAAGGTCTAATTGTCACCTCGCCTGTTTCTATTATTTGACTACTTAAAAAAAATAGTTTTTTAAACTCTTCAAGTTTTAACTCCTTAATATGTAAAATTGGAATTTTCTTCCCCACATCTTACTCCTTGAAAGATAATCTCCTACCTCCAACCTTTATGGAGTACCTACTATGTGCCAGACACCATCCTCAGATTGGGAATACAGAAATAAGTTAAACATAGTCTCTTCCCTCAAGAAGTTAATTATTTGGTGGAGAAGCTAGACAATTAAGCTGCTGATAGAAACATAATTGTGGTTGGTACAATAACTCTGTTCATGGCACTTTTTACCCAAGAGTAACTATCAGCTAATACTTAGCCTGCAGTTCATTCTACATTTCCATCCCTTTCCACAACATCTTAGATCCACAAGCTGAATCCAGTTGAAGCCCACCAGATCCTAATCCCCAATTCATGTCAAGCTTATATAAGAGATAGCTTTTCTATCAGAATGTACAAAAACAAACACTAGGGACCACTTACCATACAAATTCTTCAGATGTAATTTCAAAGATTAGCATAAAAAAAATATACTCCTGTTTTATCTCTACCTTTCCATGAAGTGGCCATTAAAAAAATTCCTCAGAGACAACTATGGAAGTCTTTGAAATTGGCTCAACATTCCCTTGTAAACAGCATCTCAATTTTATTTGGGGCAGCAGTGTGTACTGCCCACAATACTTTGTGAGATAATTACTTTCCCAGACTCCTTTCCAAGTCAGAATAATAGCACATGCACTGTTCAGCCAGTGAAGCTTCATAGATATCTGCTAGGAGGATTCTGAGAGTTCTTCAATGTTTCTGAAAAGGACATGACTTCTTTTAACATTTCTTTGTTTTTTAAATTTATATTTATTTAATTAAATTATTTATTTATTTATTTTGTCTTTTGTCTTTTGAGGGCCGCACCTGTAGCACATGGAAGTTCCCAGGCTAGGGGTCCAATCAGAGCTGTAGCTGCTGGCCTAGGCCACAGCCACAGCAACAGCAACGCCATATCCGAGCTGCATCTTCAAACTAAACCACAGTTCATGTCAACACTGGATCCTTAACCCATTGAGTGAGGCCAGGGATCAAACCCGCAACCTTGTGCTTCCGAGTTGGATTCGTTACCCCTGCGCCATGGCCACAAAGGGAACTCCTTTCTTTCTTTTTTTTTTAATTTTTTTTTATTTTTACGGCCACACTCTCAGCATTTGGAAGTTCCCAGGCTAGGGGTTGAATCAGAGCTGTAGCTGCTGGCCTACACCACAGCCACAGCAATGCGGGATCTAAGCTGCTCCTGCAACCTACACCACAGCTCATGGCAACACTGGATCCTTAACCCACTGAGCGAGGCCAGGCATCAAGCCCACATCCTCATAGATCCTAGTCGGGTTTGTTAACAGCTGAGCCATGAAGAGAACTCCTACCACTTCTTTCTGAACTGAAAGCAGACGAGATATTTGGTGCTGTGGCAACATGAACAGTGAGGTGACAAAAAGAAAGACAGAAGCCAGCATGCAAAGAACACAGAGAAGCATTTGTTTCCTTGGGAATATTTTAGAGGAAATTTCTGTCTTACATGGAGAACAGTCTTGTGGTTGCCAAGCAGAGTGAGTGGGATAGACTAGGAATTTGGGGTTAATAAGTGCAAGGTATTGCCTTTGGAGTGAATAAGCAATGAGATCCGGCTGTACAACACTGGAAATTATATCTAGTCACTTATGATGGAGCATGATAATGTGAAAAAAAAAAAAGAATGTATACATGGGAGTTTCCATCGTGGCACAGCAGAAATGATTCTGTCTAGGAACCATGAGTTTGCGGGTTCGATCCCAGCCTTGCTCAGTGGGTTAAGGATCTGGCATTGCCATGAGCTGTGGTGTAGGTTGCAGACTCGGCATGGATCTTATGTTGCTGTGGCTGTGGCATAGGCTGGCAGCTGTAGCTCAGATTCAGCCCTTAGCCTGGGAACCTCCATATTCCATGAGGATGGCCCTAAAAAGCCAAAAAAAAAAAAAGAATATATATATGGAAGCGTGAATGGGTCACCTTGCCCTATAGTAGAAAACTGACAGAACACTGTAAACTACCTATAATGGAAAAAGTAGAAATCATTAAAAATTTTTTAAAAATTTCTGTCCTAGGAGTTCCCATCATGGCACAGTGGTTAACAAATCAGACTAGGAACCATGAGGTTGCAGGTTCAATCCCTGCCCTTGCTCAGTGGGTTAAGGATCTGGCATTGTCATGAGCTGTGGTGAAGTTTGAAGATGCGGCTCGGATCCCACATTGCTGTGGCTCTGGCATAGGCCAGTGGCTTCAGCTCTGATTAGACCCCCTAGCCTGGGAACCTCCATATGCCGCAGGAGCGGCCCTAGAAAAGGCAAAAAGACAAAAAAAAAAAAAACTTCTGACCTAAATTTCTGTGAGGGAAACATTAAATGACCCAATGTTTTAAGCCACTTTTTTAAATGGCCACACCTGTGGCATATAGAAGTTCCCAGGATAGGGGTCAAATCAGAGCTGCAGCTGCCAGCCTACACCACAGCCACAGCAAGGCAGGATCCGAGCTGCATCTTCGACCTACTCTGTAGCTCATGGCAACGACAGATCCTTAACCCACTGAGCAAAGCCAAGGATTGAACTCATATCTTCATGGATACTAGTCAGGTTCTTAACCCACTGAGCTGCAAGGGGAATTCCCTAAGCCACTTTTAAATGCCTATTGTTACTTGCTGCTGAAAGCATTCCTACTGCAGATAAACGTCTGTCTTGCTCACCTCTCTAAGCCTTAGTACTGAGAACAGATGCTGACATGTAGTAAGTAGTCAAAAAATATTTGTTGAAAGAATAAAAAATAAATTGATTTTAGATCAGATACTAAGTATCAGACCTAAACTTGTGGATGGTAAATATATTTTATTTATTTTATATTGAGTTTTTATTTGGGGTATAATTTCTCCAAAAACAAAATATTCGAAGCAAATTTTGTTTGCCTTACACTATTTATTCCTTGCCAACAAAATCCCAGATTTGTTTATGCTGGGACACATTTCTGAGAGAGAATGGTTCCTTTTCCAGTCCCAGGAAAATCTATCCTTTTGGTCGAAGCCAGTCATGGTAGTGTCACACCCTTTGTACAATGGGGCACATGAGACAGTTGTGGCCAATGGAGCTAGTTTTTCTGCAGATTTGGTAGATAGGTATTTGGCACCAATAATGTGGTGCATGGAAGGAAATGATCCTCTCCTCAGGTTTTCATGTGATGACAGGATCTGCAGCAACCACCTTGCAAAAAGAAGAGTGAAGCTGGAGGACTAAGCCACCGCACCAAGAATAGGAAGGAGCCTGGAGAAATGACAGAACGTGGGTCCTTACTGGCATGATTGAGCCAATCCAGGAGCCAAACTATCTCCATAGTCTTTGCCATTAGTAAAGATTCTGGGGGTAAAGAATCATTGGAACGGGAGGATTTTGTCCTTATGCTAATGGGCTTTACAATTTTCAATAAGGAATATGCATCAATGATTACTTGTTTAAAAAACATGTTAATAGCAAATAAAAGGATTAGTGGAAAATCTATTAAATAGATTTTTGTGTGTGTGTGTTCTAGCTACATCATCTGGCCCCTGGCCCTATTCTTTTTTTTTTTTTTTTTTGGTCTTTTGTCTTTTTTGGGCCACACCAGTGGCATAAGGAGGTTTCCAGACTAAAGGCTGAATCAGAGCTGTAGCGGCCAGCTTACGCCACAGCCATAGCAACACAGGATCTGAGCCACATCTGCAACCTACACCACAGTTCACGGCAACACCAGATCCTTGACCCACTGAGTGATGCTTGACCCAGGGATCAAACCTGAGTCCTCATGGATGCTAGTCAGATTCATTAACCACTGAGCCACAATGAAACTCCCCCGGCCTTATTCCTGCTTAAAACTTGCGAAGAACCAGACCAAAGTTAACAGTCAGCAAGAGGAAAACTCTGCTGAGCTCTGACTTGATTGTGTTCTGTGAATACTGCTCCCTCTGACTTCTTAGAATGTGTTTCTTCATTTTGAAGTACTTTTTCTACATCTCTTTACACCTTGGCAAACTGCCAAATCCTTAAAGTTTGTCATTGGCCACACTCAGTGTCCCTGGTGTTGCCATGGCTAGTTTTAAGTAAAGGACTTCTGTGGAATATATATGATCTATTGTAATAGCACTTCTAAAAAGTACTGATACATTTACAGAGGTTCCTTAAGATGTTGAAAGTTTTAAGCCACAGAGCAACATGAAGTTGTGACATTGGCTAAAAATTGGCAATTACTTCTTGGTTGATTTATTCATTCACATTCACATGTTCTCCCTTAGTGCTAGGAAAGCAAAGAGCTAGGCAGGCATAAGAAAGATTTAAAACCCTCATAAGCTAAGCTAAGCAGAGACCAAGAACCTGAATAAAAAATGAAGCTTAAAAAAAAAAAAGAACAAATAATGTTTCATGGAATGGAAGGGAGGGAGGAAGGAAGGAAAGAAGGAAGGAAGACCTAGTTTATAATATGTTGTATGATTTAGATTTTTACTCAAGTAAGATATTAGAGAATCAGGTTCAGGTTAATAATCCAAATGTAATAATGTTCAAATAACTTAGAAGTAGTATGATCTGATTTATTCTAAGATGTGCTGTCTGATTTAAAAATATATTTTTGAAGGAAAAATCCATCCTAGTACAGTTATTTTTTTTCTATAGTAAATTATTCTTTATTGCCCCAATTGAAAACTTTATTCCCTTGTTTGAAATATAAACTATCAATAGAATAGAAAAGCTTTTTTTTTTTTTTTTTTTGTCTTTTAGGGCTGCACCTGCTGCATATGGAGATTTCCAGGCTAGGGGTCTAATTGGAGCTGTAGCCTCTGGCCTATGCCACAGCCATGCCAGATCCAAGCCGCGTCTGCGACCTGTATCACAGCTCACGCAACGTCAGATCCTTAGCCCTCTGAGCAAGGCCAGGGATCAAACCCTCACCCTCATGGATGCCAGTCAGATTTGTTTCCACTGAGCCATGACGGGAACTCCAAAAAGCATATTTTAATGAAGTTTAAACTTGCTGCAACCCCAAACAAGTAGAAGACTGGAAATAAGACTTTAATCTATCAGCCAGGCAATTTTCTAACCTGTCACTAAATTCTGCGAATCCTCCTTTCCAAAAGGTCAGCAGAAGTGAAGGCTTCATTGCACAAGTTGATACCAGTGCTATGCTCTTTGCCAAGAATGCTTGGTAAAATAAAGGATTCCATTGTTTCAACAGTTTGACCTAGCAACTTAGTCAGAAAGGTTTTCTTTATACTAATTTAGTGGAAGAAACAGAATAGTCAAATAACTGTTTTAAGATAGAAACACTTCAAAGTAGTACTTAAGAGCTCTGAAGTTTGATAGACCTGGATTTGAATCTTGGCTCTACCAGTTATGAGATCTTAGTAAGTCAACATAACTTCTCTATGACTCAATTTCTCCATTTGTAAGATTGAGGATAATAATAGCTCAAACAGAATCTGCTGACCATCTCTCAATATCCACTCTCCCCTTTTTCCTTGGCAATAGAATCTTAATTTTCAGGTAGGCATACAAATGACTGAAAAATAACCTCTTTTACAATTAGGTGTGGTCATCTAATTTCGGGGATATATGAGGAAATGGTATGTGCAACTTCTGGGAAGTGTCTTTAAAGAAAAGGGGTGTGACCTCCTCATCCTTCCTTCCTCCTACAGCTGGAATATGGACATAATGGCAAGAGCTCTAACATCCTCCTTTGTCCATGAGGTAACCTTGGGAAAGGAAGCTACCTGTGTCAGAAGTATAAGACAGGGAAGAGATTGAGCCATTGGCACCACTGTCATATCAACCTGGACTGACAGCTTCTACAGACGTATCTCAGAGAAACCTGAGGTTCTGTTCCATAACACTGCAATAAAGCAAATATCACAATAAAGTGAGTCACAAAATTTTTGTTTGTTTGTTTCCCAATGCATATAAAAGTTATGTTTGGAGTTTCTACTGTGGTGTCACAGGATCAGTGGTGTCTCTGCAGTCCTGGGACATAGGTTCTGTCCTGTCATACATCTGTTCAGTGGTTTTCTTTTTTTTAAGGTCGCGGCCTCGGCATATGGAAGTTCCCAGGCTAGGGGTCCAGTAAGAATGGCAGCTGCCAACCTACACCACAGCTCAGGGCAACGGCGGATCCTTAACCCCGAGAGGCGCCAGGGATTGAACCTGCGAGCTCGTGGATGCTAGCCAGGTTCATCTGCTGAGCCACAACGGGGACTCCCTGTTCAGTAGTTTTCATTGCTAAGTGACTTCAGGTCAGGTCAGATTTTGAATTTCTAAAAATACTTCCTCTCGCTTTCTGGGCTTGGATCAAGTTTATGGAGACATGGCTAAATGCACAAAGAAGGTCAGAATCATGGGTAAATATAGGACACATTATGGTGCCTCCCTCAGGAAAATGGAAGTCAGCACGCTGAGTACACCCGCCCCTTCAGTGGCAAAACCAAGATGAAGAGACAAGCTGTGGGCATCTGGCACCGTGGTTCCTGCATGAAACGGAAGCTGGTGGTGCCTGGACCTACACCACCACTTCTGCCATCATAGAAGCCTGTCATCCGAAGACTGAAGAATGGAAGGACCAGTAGAAGAGCCACTATTTGACATGTTTATAATAAATGGGTTAATTTATATACCAAAAAAAATTCTTCCTCTTTTCATAGCTTTTTGGATTTCGTAATTGCAGATAAGAGCTATAGACTTGTACTGTGTCCTGTCTTACCAGGTGAGGGAAATACTAATGATAAACTGATTTACCAGAACTGACTTTCCACTAACAGTGAAGACCCTGTGCCAAGTGTGTTCCACATACTTGGCACAAGCTTGTTTCCTGCTTTGTGTGTGACTCAATTACAGTTCATTATGTGATTCAGTTGAATTAATAAGTAGGCCATGAAAATGAAATACAAGTCAGCCTACTAAACCCCAAGGAAGTTGTTAAGTAACTCATGTGCTGCAGTTTTAATTCAATGTTAAAGCTATAGTTAACTTTCAACTTTTACACTTAACTTGCAAATAACCAATTGACAAAATCGGAAGCTACTATAAGTAGATTATTAGCCTCAGAAACTCAATCATCAGTGTACCATTAAGGTTCATCCTATTCAGATTAAAGACGTTTTGGGAGTTCCCCTAATGGCTCAGTGGAAACGAATATGACTAGCATCAATGAGGACACAGGTTCGATCTCTGGCCTTGCTCAGTGGGTTAAGAATCTGGTGGTTTAGGTTGCAGATGAGGTTTGGATCTGGCGTTGCTGTGGCTGTGGCATAGGACAGCAGCAACAGCTCTGATTTCACCCCTAGCCTAGGAACCTCCATATGTTGCTAGTGCGGCCCTAAAAAGCTCCCCCCCCCCCAAAAAAGGACATTTGCTACCATACTTTTTTTTTGCTACTATACTTTACTTTGACAAATGAACTCGAAATAAACATTCAACACATTAAAATTCAGCAAGCAATCATCCCTTCCCTGTAACTATATCAACCTGTTGGGTGATTAAATGTGTCATCATCTGTCATCTGTTCAGGAAACTCTATACTTGGATCCACCATATTTTAAAATTACAGACAAATTTGCAAGTAAGCATATACCTATCAAATAAAAATTAAACACTGGACCTCTTACTTCATTATACTCTAAAATCCACCGATACTTCTCTCTCCTCTTTGATGTGCATCTCACTATATCTTCAGCTTTCCTTGATTCTAACACTGGGAATGTTTTCCCATTAGATGTTTATGTAGTCCTTATTTTTAAATGTTGAAATAGTTGGTTTTGGTCTTCAGGTTTATCAACTCATATTGCTAAGAACTAGGACAAATAGTGAAACACAGAAAATAGAAGTAGACATCTGAAAAAGATTTTGGCACAACAATCATTCCCACACTATGTTTATGGTATCAAGGTCAAGGTGACAATGTTTACTGTTATCTTCTAGGTTTTCTCTTGTAAACGGGTGGTAAAGACACCATATAATTATACCATGTGCCATCAGGCATGTGTTAATGATAAACATTGAAAAAAATGACTAAGAAAAGAAAAAAAATAGCAAATAATTTTTCAGTTATTGCACAGAAAATAATGTCTGAATTGTCATATCCTAACATAAAATAAATTGATGATAATTTTTATTTATTTATTTATTTATTTATTTATTTATTTTTGTCTTTTTGCCTTTTCTAGGGCTGCTCCCCGCGGCATATGGGGGTTCCCAGGCTAGGGGTCTAATCGGAGCTGTAGCTGCTGGCCTACGCCAGAGCCACAGCAAGGCGGGATCCGAGCCTCGTCTGAAACCTATACCACAGCTTACGGCAAGGCGACATCCTTAACCCAATGAGCAAGGCCAGGGACTGAACCCAAAACCTCGTGGTTCCTAGTCAAGTTCCCTAACCACTGAGCCACGATGGGAACTCCCAACAGTAATTTTTAAAATCAGCTCTCAATTCAGTTGTTTTTTTTTTCCTCAATCTAATTCTTTCAGAAGAAATCACATCAGGAAGAGGCAGCCACCCAGTGTACAAATGCAAAAAAGTAGCTAATCCCTAAAAAAATCAAAAATATATAAACAACACCTGTAAAAAGGGTTAGTGATAGATGGCTAGTTGCCATAACTAAGTTTTACAAGTATTAAGTTATTTCTTTCCTAAAGAAGAAGAGTTTGAAAACAAATAGCATATATTTCAGAAACTGCCCCTTGACCTGTATAAATTGCAAAATAAACAGATGTACCTACCCCCTGGCTGCCTGCCCTGCAGTAACTTATTAACAGTTTAAATTATGCTCACCCACTCACTGGCCCTTTGTTGTCTTTTCCAGTGTCTGTATGCAGCATGAATTCTAAATAAACTTCAGGTGGAGTTCCCACAGTTGGTTAAGGATCTGGCTTTGTCACTTCAGTGGCTGGGGTCACTGCTATGGCACAGGTTCAACCCCTGGCCCAGGAAATTCCACATGCCACAAGCACACCAAAAATTTCCAAATAAATTTCAGGCTAGTTTTCAACAAATAGGTAACTCTAAAATTTACCTACATGGAAATTTTATGGATCACTTAGGGACAGACTTTAAGACCAATGGGAATCTTACGATAAAATTATTAATCCAATTTTCTGATTATTTAAGTGGAATAACTGATGGCCGAAGAGTACTGATTTGTTAAAGGGTACATACTCCTTAAGCAGCAAAGCCCAGACTCAAATCATGCTGTCTGACTCCCTCTCTCATGCTCTTTCACACTGGCTCCCTCAAATGATGTTTCGGGTATCCCTGTATCAGATCACATCACATGGTGAGAACGTTTTGTTAAGTAGGTGCCTAAATCCTTTGTCTTCCACATTGAGCTCTTGAATTTCCTTATCCCAACCCCACATTTAGTCCTCTCTGATCTTACGGGATTTTATATCACATTTTCTCCAAAGCATTTCAAGAGCAATACCGCAAACTATTGTTTCGGCTTTTATTTGAATATGGATGAGTAGTTTTCATAAGAAACCATATCCATGACGTGAAATCACCATCAAGCTGCTTAAAAAAAACTCAAGTGAGAGAAAAAGATGATAAACAACAAAATAGTCCTTGGGGATTTTATTTCTTCTCTCTCTCTCTCTTTTTTTTTTAAATACCTGCACCCACGGCATATATAAGTTTCCAGGCCGGGAACTGAAACTGCTCCTCAGCAGTAAACTGAGCCACTGCAGTTGGATTCTTAACCCAATGCATCCCAGTGGGAATTCCCAAAAAATAGTCCTTAGAGCAGATAATTTTCATGGGAAGACTCTGGCTGAGATGTTGTCAAAGGCCAGAGTTCTTTACTACTCTCACCAAGACTCTTTCCATGATAAGTTTTAGATAAGCAAAGAGAGCAGTGGGAAACACTTTCTCTTTGAAGTAGAAAGGGGCTCTACAAATTGAGTATTCCCTCAAATTGTATTATTTGTAGTAGTCTAAAAACACAATAATAATATGGTGCAAAATAGTGTAATGGCCAGAAAACAAATACTGCTCGCATATTTACTTAGAATTGTTATTCCCTCAACAGTAGGGGCAATACCATAATGCTATTTGCTACAGTGGAAAAGTCAATGGATATGATCAATTACTATGCTCAGACAAAGAGGACAGACATGATCTCCTTTACAAGATTACAAATCATCAGAAAACAGCCATAGGAGTTCCCGTCATGGCTCAGTGGAAACAAATCTGACTTGATCCCTGGCCTTGCTCAGTGGGTTAAGTATCCGGCGTTGCCATGAGCTGTGGTGTAGGTCGAAGATGCAGCTCAGATCTGGTGTTGCTGTGGCTGTGGCATAGGCTGGCTGCTGCAGCTCCAATTTGACCTCTGGCCTGGGAACCTCCATATGCCAAGAGTACGGCCCTAAAAAGACAAAAAAGAAGAAAAAAGAAAACAAGCATAAAGTAAGGGTCCAGGGTGTTTATTATATTGCACTTTTCATATGAGCTTTCCCAGGCATTATACAAAATATAATGCTTATGAATGAAATCCCATATCAATCTGCAATAAGCCTCTCAAACCAGGGCCAAGGCATTTTACCTGCCTAGAGCATTCTGTGTCTGAATTTTTAGCTGATTACTTACTCTTAGCATAATAATGCTTTGTTGTCATTCACAAGTGTCCAAGATATAGTCATAGCACAGGAGTTCCCTGGTGGCTCAGCGGGTTAAGGACCCAGCATTGTCTCTGCAGCAGCTCTGATCATTGCTATGGCAAGTGTTTGATCCCTGGCCCAAGAACTTCTACATGCTGCAGAGGCGGCAAAAAAAAAAAAAAGTATACAAGTTCATGTGAAAAGATAGATTTTTCTTTTCCTAGTACTAAGTTATAGAAGAAATTATATATGAATGCCAAAAACAGATGTTGAATATCATAATGGACAGAACATTCCATTGTAGTTTTTGCAGATACTGCAGAGGCGTTCTTCATATTAACATTTGTCAAAATGGAAAAAAATTAAGGAGCAAAAATTGAGGAAGCAAAATGAGTGTAATTGTCTCAGAAAACTAAAACAGTGGAGTAGAGTATTTTCCAATCTCTTGTTCTAACTTGATTCAGAGATTTAGCTTAGAAAAACTAGAGCAGTTTTTTTTTCTTCTTTTTATTTCTTTTCTTTTTTCTTTCTTTCTTTCTTTTCTTTTCTTTTTTTTTTTATAGCAACTGCCGCATGTGGAAGTTCCTGGGCCAAGGGTTGAGCCTGCATCGAAGTTGCAACCTGCGTCATGGCAAAGTCAGATCCTTAACCTGCTGCACCACGTGGGAACTTCCTAGGACAGCATTTCTGGAAATGTGACTTGAAGATCCCCAGAATCAGATTGTTCAAAGTTCCTTTTCCAAGATAAGGATTTCTGGACCACCCTCTAAAACTACTGACTCAGAGTTTCAGGTATAGATCTCAGGAACTACAAGTGTAAATAAGTTAGCCTGGTGACTTATATACATGAGGTTCTGGTTATTAATAATCTCTCAGGGAGTTCCCACTGCGGTTCAGCAGTAACAAACCCAACTAGTATTCATGAGGAAGCGAGTTTGATCCCTGGCCTTGCTCAGTGGATTAAGGATCTGGCGTTGCAGTGAGCTGTGGTGTAGGTTACAGACCCAGCTCTAGCCCTTGATGCTGTAGCTGTGGATAGGCAGGCATCTGTAGCTCTGATTCAAAGTTGGGAACTTCCATATGCCAAAGGTGTGCCCCCCCCAAAAAAAAGAGAGAGAGAGAATGAAAAAAAGAAAATAATATTAACTACCATTCCAGTTCCATGAGGTTCAAGCTATTAGTCACTGCTCAGTGTGTTAAAGATCCGACTTTGCCATGAGCTGTGGTGTAGGTTGCAGATGCGGCTCGGATCTGGTGTTGCTGTGGCTGTTGGGTAGGCTGGCAGCTACAGCTCTAATTTAACCCCTAGCCTGGAAACTTCCACATGCCAACAGGTGCCACCTTAAAAAAAAGAAAAAAAAAAGGCAACGACAAAGACCAAACCTTGACCTTTTATTTGAAGCCATTCATCATGTTACACCTACACAATTCTTCAAACTCATTTCAACCATCTTTTCTGTGTATGTCTGGCCATGCCTGTAGCATTTGGAAGTTCCCAGGCCTGGAATCAAACCCTCATCACAGGAGCGACCTTAGCCTCTGTAGTGACATCAGATCCTTAACCCATTGCACCACCAGGGAACTTCCTCAGCATCTTTCTTAAGGGACTGCTCCATCCTGAACTGATGCTTCCCTGACACACATTATGTGTAGATTCTTGCTTCCCTGGTCCAGCCCACGCAATTTTCTCTGCTGAGAGTCCTCACTGAATATATACATACCTAGAGCAGTGCACATAATGCGAGCACAACACATGTTGGAACTGGCTGCCATTACCTTCACTTTACGTTAAGCCTTCCTCGGGATTACTCTGGTTTAAACTGCCATAGCAGTTACTTCATGTACATAGTTTATACACAGTAAATATTACCTTGGTGAATTGTTTGTATGTATCCAAACTTCCTCCTAGATTATAAATGTTTTAAAAATCAAGTCCCCCAGTGCCTCACAGACCTTGCCTGAAATAGTAACCAATGCCTGTTTGTTGAGTGAATAAATGACCTATGAATGGTCATCTTTTTTTTTTTTGAGTCATTCCTCTATTATATGGTAAATATCTCAAGTTATTTTGCAAATGTAGAGGATATAAATAATATCCATATGCCTTATGTCTACAGTGTTATAAAAATATTTTTTTCATTTGTCTGGATCTGGATAAGACTTTCCATACATTAATTGTCTAAATATTGGTGCTGACTCTGTGGAACCATTTTCCATTTTAACTACGGAAACCAAGGCTCTGAGAATTTGAGTGACCTTGTCCAAGGTCACAGAATGAGACAGTGCTATTCCTGGAAGTTGACAAGTGCCCCTTTCACACACATTACACAGTCTCCAGGGAAGTCAGGAAGCAGACGGTGATGATATGGTGATGAGCTCACCTGACAGACCGTCCTTCCTCCTCTGCAGAGACTCCCTTCAACATTAGGAACCACAGGAGAAGAGTGACTCAGGATTCCCAGCAGCAGCGCCAGACCATGTGCTAAGACTCTAAGCACAAGTGTCATGGTCAGGCCACGGATTTCTGCTGGAATTAGACAAGAATCCTCGTGTTTATGAAAGGAACCCGATGGGCAATTGAAGAATCCCCAGCCACCCCCTCACCCCAGCCAGGAACATGGCCCTGGGAGAAGGAAGGCAGGCAGCAGAGAGGTAAGTGTGGCTTCCCTAGGTCCAGCTCCTTCCCATCTCAAAGCTGAGTAGTATCTGAGGGACCTAGACCTGTATATTGGTTCATAAGGTCTAGTGAGCCACCGACTTTCTTACTGGCCCACAACATTCCAAAGCATTAGCCACAGAGAGGGGCACAATGCAGATGGCCTGAGCCACTGCCTCTATTTTGTGATCCTGTTGAGCTCTTGGAAAAGTAAGATTCACATACCCCTTTGGTGGCACCCTCCACAGAGACTTGTAGTAAAGAACATGTGTTTATAAAAATATTTGTTAATAACTCTTGAGAGTATTCAGATAATTTCAACAGGTACCCAGTCTCTGGTCTCAAAAAATATTATATAATATCTACTTTCCCCTCTGTATAATATTTGATACATAAGATGGCCATATTATAAGACAAACATTATACTACAACAATGATCAAACCTGGTAAAACTGAATTTATACATCAGTTCAAGTAGCTAATGTCTCTCAAACTTCTAAGCAGAAAAGTTGCCCACAGTGTGTCCCATTCTCACCCTGCCTCTCCTCCAACCACCTGCCTCTCCTGCCTTTCCCTAACCATCTGATCTTCTCTTTTTACCTCTCTCCCTTCTAATTCTTCCCCCTTCCTTTCCTTTTGTGCCATAGGGGCTTAACTTTTGAAGCTATTGCTTTGCTTGATTCACTTTCCCTGAAGACTGGTCTGAGGAGGCAATGCTGTTCACATAAAATAAAAATTAGAGGAGTTCCCTCATAGCTCAGTGGCTTAAGGAGGCCACATTTTCACTGCTGTGGCTTTGGTTACTGCTGTGGCATGGGTTTTGATCCCTGGCCCAAGGACTTCAACATGCCTCAGGCTCCACCAAAAAAAAAAAAAAAAAAAAAAAAGAAAACTAAGTTTCCTCAACTAAATCTGGTGGGGAGAATTATGAATTTTATTGCCTGGCCCATGGTCCCTGAGTTCATGCAGTCAGCAGAGAACTAGGTACAGTTTTTCCAAGTGATCCATCATCCACCAACACCCTGTATTGGTAAAATATGCGTTTAAGAGGAATTGGCAGGAACTCTCAGAGGGCTAAAATTATAAATTAAGTGTAAAAATATGTCTACAGTTACTGGTAAATTAGTATTTTCACTATTAGAGAATATGATACTTTACCATTATAATTATGTAATTTTACCATTATGCTTTTTACCATTATGTAGATGCTTTTATAGTATTATGAGCAATATTTCATTTTCTGATAAAAAGAAAATTAGAATCCTGAAAATTCACAGTTGCTGGAGATAGGCAAGAATAATAACAGTATAGATTCCTAAAAATGAGCAGAAAGAAAAGCAACCCAAGCAAACTGGCAGAGGGAAGTGAAATTGGAACAAGGCAAAATGCTGTAATGATGAAATGCAATTCTTAAGCCATGAAGTTGATTTACTTAATACTCTTTCTCATTCACTGGAGTCTGAGAGAGTATCTCAAGGTAAGAAAAAGATACAGGTGCAACGTTGTAAAGAGGAGGGCTGCGAAACGTAGCTATAGAGAAATCTCATCTAAGAAAAGAGTACAAAGGCCAATCAGATATATATGGTGTTGGCAGCCAAAGATGGTTTGCCCTGCCTTGTATTCCCAGGTCTACAGTTTAAATGGATGGTGAAAGAAAGAAAGAGAGAGAGAGAGAGAGGAAGGAAGAAAGGAAGGAAGGAGAAGGAGTTTCCACTGTGGCTGTGGCTCAGTGGGTTAGGAACCCCACTAGTATCCATGAGGATGCAGGTTTGATCCTGGCCTTGCTCAGTGGGTTAAAGGGTCCAGCATAGGCCTCAGACACAGCTTATATCTGGTGTTGCTGTGGCTGTGGCATAGGCCTGTGGCTTTAGCTCCAACTCTACCCCTCGCCTGGGAACTTTCATATTCCATAGGTGTGGACTCTAAAACATAATCATAATAAATAAATGGTCCAAGAAGATGCTCCAGCCTCGAAGACTCAGGCACCTAGACACAAATGGCACCTCACACAGCCACACGGGCTATTTACCACACAACTCTGGGGGTGCCATTCACACTAGACTATTATGTGAAAAGGGTCCCTGACTTTGTGAGATGTGGAGACTCTTTAGGGTAAACCACTGGGATCATATAGAATAAGACAAGAAAGCAGGATATAAATTTGAATATAAAGTGTGATTTTTTTTTCAAGTAAAACATAGAGTTAGAAAAATGACCAGAAGGAACTACATTAAAATAATAAAATTTCTGGAAATATGCATGAATTCTTTTTCCTTATGCCTAGTTTTCTATATTTTCACATTGAATAAATTAGCAGCTTTTTAATAAATTAATAGCATTTAATAAATTAGTGGCTGAAAACATCCAAATTGATGCTATTTACAGTTTCAGTGTTATAAAATGTCAAAGATGTAATGATTAGAGTGGTTTCTGTACAGATAGATAATCCTTTAGAAAATTGAACATTATTTTTCTACATGTGTTCACATTTTAAACTATTTTGCATTTTAAACTATTCAATAAAATACAAGGATTGACTTTGCTTTTGAAACCCCTGATTTTATTATAAATGCAGTGAGCTTGTACACTGCCCATCCTGAGGCAAAACCACCCCTGTGAGGTTCTCTCTGTGCTGCCAATTTCTTGGGCTGGCATGTCTAGACCTCATACCTAGAAAAGAAAAAAAAAAAAGAAAAGAAAAAAATAGACCTCATACCTGACAGCAGGAACTGGAACCATGTGATTCCTGGTCCACAGCCAATGGAGATAGGGACCATCCACCCCTAAACCAATCACACACAGAAGGAGATGATTTCAGGGTGGATCCTGGACCAGGAGTCATTGCATCATTGCTACACACTGGGAAATGAGGGGTATCAAGGGCCACTACAGGCTTTGGGAAGCTCAGAATTCACACAATCTGGGGGTTCTCTTTAGATAAAACTTTTTTTTTTTTGGCCACCTCTGTGTTATGTGGAAGTTCCAGGGCCAGGGTTCAAACCAACACTACATCAGCAACCTGAGCTGCTGAAGTGACAATGCCAGATCCTTAACTACTAAGCCATCAGGGAAATATGAAACTATTTTAAAAATACAAATTTATTAAGAAAATGAACATGTATTTACAACTAAAAAATTATAAATTTTAAAGATCCAAAATGCCATAGACATCACAACATTCAGAAAAGAAAATATAACGTTTTTATTAATTGACATCCTGACACATCCCTTTATACCTTTTTCTACAATTTTTTTGGCCACGTTTTCTTTGCCTCTTCATGTGACAATTGGTTAATAGTTAAAGAAAACAAAAAAATAGAATTGTCTTTCCTTTAGCATATATAATTTGAAATTCTCTTCATTATAGAACATTTCAAAAACTTTTTTTTTTCTGTCTTTTTAGGGCCGCACCCGCGGCATATGGAAGCTCCCAGGCTAGGGGTGTAATCAGAGCTGTTGCTGACGGCCTACACCACAGGCACAGCCACAGCCACAGCCACAGCCACAACCACGCGGGATCCGAGCCAAGTCTGCAACCTACAGCATAGCTCACAGCAACGCCGGATCCTTAACCCACCGAGCAAGGCCAGGGATCGAACCTGTAACCTCATGATTCCTAGTCAGATTTGTTTCTACTGCACCATGATGGGAACTCCTTAAAAACTTTCTTTTAGCATCATATTTTGTTATCAGTGGTATCCTACAAATTTTCAGGAGTGTTATCAAATTTAGGTAGAAGGCTATCACGTTGTTTTTTTCACATATGACCATAAAATTAGAAAAATTTCCCACAGTCTAGCTTCTGGATTCGTATATCACAAATATCAAACCTCTCCCTGCTACCCACATAACTGCCAGCACCAGGGGCTCCAGAATACTCATAGCTTCATACATCCACTGTGCTGGATGTTAGGACTATTTTTGGAAACCATTTCTATACCAGAGCATCTAATTGTACATAAGAGTAATTGCAAACCAGGTAAATATATGCCATTAAACCCAAACAAAAATATTCCCTATACCCCATTCCCTTCATTGGATCTCAAAATTGCATCTGGGCACATCACCCAACTGAAAGGCAAGTGTAAATGGAGGGGAAGTTGGACAATGAAACAAAAATCTGTCCCAGCTGATCAGAGTTAAAAAATCCCACTGTTATAAATTTTACAAAAACATATGACCATATTAAATCAGTATTCAGATCTCATGAGTCTGCATTCTATTTGGGAGCAGGCTATCATAAAAATATTGCCTTGGAAAAAAATTAAATAGTGCACAGTAGTTTTTCTGTTATGATGTTAGAATTATACTTACTTATTAATTAGCCAATGATTTGTTAATGTATTACATTCCTGAAGTGAGGCTATATCCCACGGCCTGAGGGAGGAGGGATAGATACAGATATATATCATCAGACTCTGCCTTTGAAGAACTGCTGACCATCAAAATCTATAGGCTGGGAGGTCCAGCTATGGTGCAGTGGGAATCGACTGCAGAGTTTGGGTCACTGCAGAGGTGTGGATTCCATCCCTGTCCCAACACAGTGGATTAAGGGATCCTGTGTTGCCGCAACTATGGCATAGGTCACAGTTGTGGCTTGGATGCAGAAACTTCCATATGCTGTAGGTGAGGCCATTAAAAAAAAAATAGTCAAACATGCTTTTATATATATATATATATATATATATATATATACACATTCTTTTCTTCCTATTATCTTCCATCGTATTCTACCGCAAGAGCCTAGATAGAGTTCCCTGTGCTATATAGTAGGACCTCATTGCTTATCCATTCTAAATGTAATAGTTTGCATCTACACACACTCCCCCTCTCCCTTGGCAACCACAAGTCTGCTCTCCATATCTGTGAGTCTGTTTCTGTTCTGTAGATAGGTTCATTTATGCCACATTTTAAGTTCCACATAAAAGTGATATCATATGTTATTTATCTTTCTCTTTCTGACTTACTTCACTTAGTATGAGAATCTCTAATTGCATCCATGTTGCTGCAAATGGTATTATTTTGTTCTTTTTATGTGTGAGTAGTATTCCATTGTATATTCGTACCACAGCTTCTTAAACATTCATTTGCTGATGGACATTTAAGTGTTTCAGTGTCTTGGCTTTTGTGAATAGTGCTGCTATAAACATATGGGTGCCTGTATCTTTTTGAATTGTAGTTTTGTCTGGAAGAAATTTTTTACTTCACCAACCAAATGTAGAAAATTCTGTAACAAAGATTTTTTTTTTAATACAGAAATTACCATCCATTACAAATGGAATACACTTCATAATTACAGAATACATAATAACTTTTTAAAACATGCTTGGTTTTGGAGGTGGTTTAACAACAGTGTGATTGAAAAGAAACAGAAAATAATATTTTCCCACTACATCTGGGACCATGAAATCTCTCCTGGATCAAGGTTTACTCTAATTCCAGTGCTTTTGCATCTAATAGATTTCTATCTATCACTTTTTTTTTTCCTGAGTGGAAGGATGGCCAGAGCAGTGACATGGAGGGCCCAAAATTGGGGTTTGTTGAGGTCGGTTCAACCAGTGCTTATAAAACCTTTATATATACCATTGCACCAAGTGTTATAGGCAATAAGATACACAAATAGTATGTGGTATCTGTGGGTAAAAGAGGATTTGGAAGGATTAAAAACACAACAGGAGTTCCTGTTGTGCCTCAGCATATTAAGTACCTGACTAGTGTCCATAAGGATGCAGGTTCGATCCCTGGCCTCTCTCAGTGGCTTAAGGATCCAGCGTTGCCACAAGCTACAGTGTAAGTCATAGATGCAACTTGGATCTTTTGTTGCTGTGGCTGTGGTGTAGGTTCCAGCAGCAGCTCCAATTTGACCCCAGCCTGAAAACTTCCATATGCTGCAGGTGTAGCCCAAAAAATAAAAAAAGATTTAAAAAAACCCACAACAATAATGCAATTTGTTCCCTAATTGAACAGTAAACAAATTTCACTTATTCCGTACCTGAGTGGCATTTGTCAATTATGTCATAACCTTATGATTTTTCTAAGGATAGTATCATGAGACAAATTGAATGTTGATACAAATATAGAAATATGAAAATAAATGTGATGCCCAGTACAATGTCACAGATGCCTTAGAGTAGCTTTGATGAGTTAGTCAGCAGGTCTGTACCCCACAGATATCAAAGGATCAGAAACCTGACAGCCTTCCAGAAGGTTATGACTAGTTAAAAATCAATACATATGTTTATTTTTGGCACAGGCCATTTTATTACTCTGCTTTGTTGACATTTGAAAGCCAATCATAAAAATTTAAGGATATCTCATTAACTTGTCCGAGAGAGGGAAATATTTCAAAGAATTACATTAAAACAATAGAATCAGAAAACATCTGGGAGTTCCCACTGTGGCTGTGGCACAGTAGGTTAAGAATTTGACCGCAGCGGCTCAGGTTGCTATGAAAGCTCAGGTTCGATCCCCAGCCCAGTGCCGTAGGTTAAAGGATCTAGCATTGCTGCAACTGCAGCTCAGATTTAATCCCTGGCCCGGGAACTTCCATATGCCATGACTGTGGCCATAAGCAAAACAAAAAACAAAAAACAAAAAAACAAAAGGAAAGAGAAAAAAATATGAATACGGGAACCCCATGGGAAACAAATCACCATTTACATTTTATCCACATGATTTTATGCAATTTTAAAGACAATTTAGGAATGATCTGCAATGTTTCTACATATATATTAGCTATGTTTTATCATCAAGGACAAATATTCTTTTTTTTTTTGCGGGGGAGGGGAGGGGGGCACAACCGCGGCATATAGAGGTTCCCAGGCTAGGGGTCCAATCAGAGCTGTAGCCGCTGGTCTTTGCCGCAGCAATGCAGGATCCAAGCTGCATCTGCGACCTACACCACAGCTCACAGCAATGCCGGATCCTTAACCCATTGAGCAAGGCCAGGGATCGAACCTGCATCCTCATGAATGTTACTCAGATTTGTTAACCACTGATCAATGATGGGAACTCCAAGACAAATATTCTAAAGAAATTTCCTGCTCTATATAAGTATCACTTAAAGGAAGTAAAACATAATTATTATTTATGAGGTAAGGTTTTAACATTATTTCTTTAATACTAATAAATTTAAGGTTTAGGGGTATAAAACCTTAGCAGTACAGGCCTTTTTTTGGCAATGCCCTGCAGCATATGGAAGTTCCTGAGCCAGAGATTGAACCCAAGTCATAATAACCACCCAAGCTGCTACAGTGACAATGCTGGAATATTTAATGAGAGAACTCCTACAAGCCTCAAGGCCTTTTTGTGGCATTCCAGACTTTTTTTTTTTTTTTTTTTTGTCTTTTTAGGGCCACACCTGCAGCCTATGGAAGTTCCCAGGCTAGGGGTCGAATCAGAGCTGTAGCTGATGGCCTACACCATACCACAGCAATTTGGGATCCGAGCCACATCTGCCACCTACACTACAGCTCATGGCAATCCCGGATCCTTGACCCACTGAGCGAGGCCAGAGATTGAATCCAGTTGTCATGGATATTAGTCAGGTTTGTTTCCTCTGTGCCACAATCAGAACTCCAAGTCCTCCAGATTTTAAATTCTCCTCTGAGCTAACTCTCTGTGACCACAATTGTCAGGGTTAGTGTCACTACTTAAGGTGGGATTTTTTTTTTTTTTTACTCTATTTCCACATAATTACAAAAGGCCACAATCAAATGAGTTAGAGACAGTACCTTTAGTGGGGGAGGAGGGAATGGGAGTAGGGGTCAAAATGTAAGTAAGGTAAAAAGTTTAAAAATAAACTAAAATGAGAGGATTTTTTATGGACTAACGATGATAATAAAATGGCATGAGTTAAGGAGAATAATGTTCTTAATCATTCTAAAGTTTAAAAAGAGTTTTAAAAGGAGGGTGGCAGCATTTTCTGGAAAGAACAAAATTCACCTAACTCAGTGGTTTTCAAGTTTTCACTAGAGCAGTGGTTCTCAAAGTGTGGTCCCTGGACCAGCAGCCTCAGCATCCCCTGGGAACTTGTTAGACATGCAAATTATCAGGACGGATCCCAGACCTACTGAACCAGAAACTCTGGCTGGGGACCAGTAATCAAATATTAACAAAGCCCTACAATTGATGCTAATACCTGATAGAGATGGAGAATCAGATTAGTAAAACTTGGAAGCTTCAAGAACTACCAATGCCCAGGCCAGCCAGTCCCAGACCAATTAAATCAGAATCTCTGAGGATGGGGCCTCAGCTCAGTATGTTTTTCAACACTCCTCAGATGCTTCCCATGTTGGACAGACAATCATTTCCTTAAAGAGCCTCTTTTCACCTGAAAGAGAGAAGCCAACTGGCTGAGCTCCAAATTTAACCTTCCTTGAACAGGACTAATTAAACCTTGAACTGGTTTGTTTTACTTTATTCTCAATAAGAGATTTTCTTTCTTTCTTTCTTTTTCTTTCTTTCTTTCTTTCTTTCTTTCTTTCTTTCTTTCTTTCTTTCTTTCTTTCTTTCTTTCCTTCCTTCTTTCTTTCTTTCTTTCTTTCCTTCTTTCTTTCTTTTTCTTTTCTTCTTTTTATGCCCACATCTGTAGCATATGGAAGTTCCTGGGCTAGGGGTCAAATAGGAGCTGCAGCTACAAGCCTATACCACAGCCACAGCAACACCAGATCAAAGCTTGTGGCAACACTGGATCCTTCATCCACTGAGGGAGGCTAGGGATTGAACCTACATCCTCAGAGAGACAGCATCAAGTTCTTTTTCTTTCTTTCTTTCTTTTTTTTTTTTTTTGGCTGACTCTCAGCATATGGAATACCTGGGCCAGGAATAGAGCCAAGCCATAGTTGGGACCTAGGCCACAACTGCAGCAATGATGGATCCTTAACCCAATGTGCCAGGCTGGGGATTGAACCTGCATCTCTACACTCCCAAGCCTCAGCCAATCCACCAGAGCAGGAATTCCAGCATCAGGGTCTTAACCCACTGAGCCACAATTAGAACGCCAAGATTTCCTTCAGAGAAGTATGAAACCGCAGGTTGAATGCAGTTGGGACTGATAAATTCTATTTAAATCTATTAACACCTTTGTGAGTAGATCCAAACTCTGAAGGAAAAGGGACCCTAGGCTTAATTTTTGTGCACTGGGTGTGGGGGTGTGTGGACTGACCGTCCTGATCCATGGGGTACACTGAGGATACCTCAACCTCTGAGAAAAGGGAGAAAGGGCCAGGCTCCAGTGAAGGGAGGGGAGGAGAGTCTTGCCATCAGACTACAGGCAGGCCCAGGCAAGGGTTTACAACAACAGAAAGTGGGTATGGTGTCACAGACAAATCTCACCTTCAGCAATCTGAATTTACCTGAGGCCACCTTTGTACAGCCAAATGGAGATTAGTCAGACATATAGATAAGTTATCTCTGAAATTGTTCTGCGAAATAGTGGGGAAACTTTAAAACATTTGCTGACATTAAGTGTACATACATATTTCCAGCAACTTGCTTATCTTGGCAGATGGTACACAATCATCACCATTAAAGGTTCTTTGGAATGTGAGACAGGGTGTTTACCCACAGGTTCTTCAAGAGACACTGTTTCCCAGGTTTCCCTGAGGAGCTAACATCAAGGTAAAGAGACAGAAACCCAGGACCGTTCTTCTGTGGATTTATCTTCATCAAGATGCCCAGAAACTGTACTGGAAGTTTAGCAAACATTGTTAAAGGGATTCCATTCTTCCTAAGAAAGATAAGCATGCAAAAATTGAGAAGAATTTAGTGATGGAATTATAAAAGATGAATGATGCCTATTCTGATTTAAAAGAAATCAGAACTTATTTAACTTTCAGTTAAAGACACTTAGCAATGTAATTATATGTCCAGTATTTATGTTGTAGAGTTGTACCAAATAATTAATAAGATTTTGGGAATTCTCGCTTTAACAGAACAGTATCAGTGACATCTCTGGAGTCCTAGGATGCAGGTTCAATCCGCAGTGCCCAGCACAGTGGGTTAGGGAACCAGTGTTGCCACAGCTGTAGCATAGGTCACAACTGCAGCTCCCTGTCCTGGGAACTCCATATGATGCAGGGCAAGAAGGAAAAAAAAAAGATTCTGAAATTTAGTTCAGACATAAAATACTACAGATACAAGGAATTAATCTGAAAAAATAAAAATTGAAAAGAATAGCTGGTGGTCTCAACAGAATAAGAAATATTCTTTTATTTCCAGCTGGGAGTCTCAAGAAAAATTTCTTATTTTCAAGATAGCATCAAAACGTGCTTTAGGGGAGTTCCTATTGTGGTTCAGTGGAAACAATTCGGACTAATATCTGTGAGGACACAGATTCAGTCCCTGGCCTCGATCAGTGGGGTAAGGATCTGGCATTGCCATGAACTGTGGTGTAGGTTGAAGATGCAGCTCAGATCCCACATTGCTGTGGCTGTGGGGTAGGCCAGCGGCTACAGCTCTGATTCGACCCCTAGCCTGGGAACCTCCATATGCTGCAGGTGTGGCCCTTAAAAAAAGACCCCAAAAAATGTGCTTTAGTTTTTCCCTACAACAATAGTACAAAATTTTCATCTGCCCCAAAATCATCTGAGAGGCTTGTTAAAACCTAGATTATTGGTCCTCACCCTCAGAGTTTCTGAGTCCAGAGATCTGGAGTGCAGGCTGATTTTGTACTTCTAACAAGTTCTCTGGCGATGTTGATGCTGTTGCTCTGGGGACCACACTTTGCGAAGCACTGACTTAGAATACTGAGTAGGTTCCAGCACATAGAATTTGTTTAACATTACATTCCACAGGAGTTCCTGTTGTGGCTCAGCATGTTAAAAATACAACATAGTGTCCATGATGATGTGGGTTCAATTCCTGGCCTTGCTCAGTGGGTTAAGGACCTAGTGTTATTGTGGCTGTGTTATAGGCTGGCAGCTGTATATAATCTATAAAAATTGTGGCTCAGCAATAACAAATCCAACGAGTATCCTCATCCATGAGGATGAGGGTTCAATCCCTGGCCTCACTCAGTGAGTTAAGGATCCAGCATTGCCATGAGCTATGGTGTAGGTTGCAGATGAGGCTTTGATCTGATATTGCTTCGGCTATGCTGTAGGCCGCTGGCTACAGCTCCTTTTCAACCCCTAGCTTGGGAACTTCCATATGCCCTGAGTTTGGCTCTAAAAAGACCAAAAAAAAAAAAAGATTTGAATCACCGTGTTGTACACCTGAAACCAATGTGATATTATAAATTGACTATACTTCCATTTTTTAATTTAAAAATTAAAAAATTAAAAACATCACATCGTACATCTTAAATATATACAATTTTATTTATACCTCAATAAAGCTGAAAATTTTTTTTCATTCAATTATTTAAAAAGCAGGGGCAGGAGTTCCTGTCGTGGTGCAGCAAAAACAATCCAACTAGAAACTATGAGGTTGTAGGTTCAATCCCTGGCCTCACTCAGTGGTTTAAGGATCCAGTATTGCCATGAGCTGTGGTGTAGGTCACAGACGTGCCTGGATCATGCATTGCTGTGGCTGTGGCATAGGCCAGCAGCTGTAGCTCTGATTAGACCCCCTAGGCTGGGAACCTCTGTATGCCACGGGTGTGGCCCTAAAAAGCAAAAAAAAAAAGGGGGGGGTACACATAGATAACCTACAGTGATTGCTTTTTGACTCTATTGAGTGGATCCAAAATAGAGGTCTTTGTGGGCCCCTCTCTAGAATGCTGTTAGAAGAGGTGTGGAGAAAAAGAAAGAAAGAAAGAAGAGGTGTGACAAAAAGTTCCTGAAGAGATAACCTAATCAGGGAAGAAAGGTTTGCCCACTGCTTCAGGTGTATAAAAGGAGTTGAGAGAGGCTCCAGCAATGAATTCGACCACTTGAGAATGAAGCTACAAGAGTGAACCTTTCTTGGGATAACCGACACTGCCCCAGGAGAACAGGCCAGAGAGGGTGAGTGGACCACAATGACCCATGTGTGAAAGGCTACAAAGTCCAAGGAGTGAATTGGGGGTGCAGATGGGGATGGGGAGTTTGCTTTTGAACATATCTATAGTGTTTGATTTTTAGAACTGTGTGCATGATTTCTTTTTCTATTAAAAAAATTTCAATTTGTTAAGAAGTCTTCTGGCTCCTTCATCTCCAGATTACATATGATCATATTTTACAACCCAAATACCAGTAGATCAAATATTTGACATCAGACCTATCCCAGATAACTGGGGCAACTACAGTCATAAAACATATTTTGATCACCAAAGGATTCTCAAGAGTTTCCACTGTGGCTCAGCAGATTAAGAACCCAATTAGTATCCATTCAGGATTCGGGTTGGATCCCTGGCCTCACTCAATGGGTTACGGATCCAGATTTTCAGCAAGCTGCAGTGTAGGTCTAAGATGCAGCTCAGATCTGGCGTTGCTGTGGCTGTGGTATAGGCCAGTGGCTATAGCTCTGATTTGACCCCTAGTCAAGGGTGTGGCCCTAAAAAAAAGACAAATATGTATACGTGTGTGTATATATATATATATATATATATATATATATATATATATATATATAAAATCACAAACTTGTTTTAGATTTGCATGTTAAGTATTTTCTCACGGCATGGCTTCTGCCTACCTTATAGTGCACAAAGGGGAGGATGATACCAGAGGGGAAGTTAAGTCTAGAATTCTCTGTGTGAAGTCTCTGCCAAAGGGATCAGCATGTCACTATCACTTTAGGTGAGTCTGTACTAGATCAATAATTTATTTCTAAGTCACTGATACTACTTGTCAGATCTTTGGTCTTGTTTATTCACTTCAAGGAATAAAAAGTAAGATTATTCTAAACAGTAATGTAGAACTGAGTTATTAATAGCCTTTGAGAAGTGCTCAGCAACAACTGCCAAAAAGAGCTAGTAAACTATCTGTCTTTGATACTATCCAAGATAAACCAGCCTGTTATCGTCATGACTCTCGTGATTTCACCTTCTAATCTCATTGTCTGCTGCTAGATCCTGTTGCTTGGGTTCTGTGTCCTACCAAACACCAGTAGAGTCCTCCAAACATCCTTAAATCAAGCATGAAACAATAATAAGACAAAATATACTAGTTGCTCCTTAACTACCTACTATGTGACAAGCACTGAGTTAGGCACAGGGAAATTAATAGAACATGGCCTGGAGTGACTACTATGGGGCAGCAGGTTAATGATCTGGTGTTGCCGATGCCGTGACATGGGTCATAAAAGAATCAATTGTAGAATTTAAGGGGAAGTAGAAAGAGAATTTTCCAGGTTCTAGAACTGCAGACCGTGGTGGCCTGAGAAAGCATGGCATACATTTTGGAGATCACAACTGGTCAAAGACTAGAAGACATTAGAGAAGGAGGTCAGGCTGAGGAGGCAAAGGCATGATGTGGAGGGTCTTAAATGTCTTGCTAATTTGTTTAGACTTTCTCTAAAAGTTAAAAGAGGGGAGTTCCCGTCGTGGCGCAGTGGTTAACGAATCCGACTAGGAACCATGAGGTTGAGGGTTCGATCCCTGCCCTTGCTCAGTGGGTTAACGATCCGGCGCTGCCATGAGCTGTGGTGTAGGTTGCAGATGCGGCTCGGATCCCGCGTTGCTGTGGCTCTGGCGTAGGCCTGTGGCTACAGCTCCGATTAGACCCCTAGCCTGGGAGCCTCCATATGCCGCGGAAGCGGCCCAAAGAAATAGCAAAAAAAAAGACCAAAAAAAATAAATAAATAAAAGAGGGCCCCGTTGGAAGATTTCAAGTAGGAGAATAACAAGATCAGATGTGCATTTTTTTAAGAAAATGAATATTTTAAAAAAATACAGGATGGGGGAGTTCCTGATGTGGCTCAGCAGGTTAAGAACCAGACTAATCTCCATGAGGATGAGGATTCGATCCTTGGCCTCACTCAGTGGGTTAAGGAAGCTGGTGTTGCTGTGGCTGTGGCATAGGCTGGCAGCTGCAGCTCCAATGTGACCAGCCCCTAGCCTGGGAACTTCCATATGCTGCAGGCGCAGCCTTACAAACAAAAAAAAATAATAATAAATTAGATGGAGACAATTCTAGAAGTCATTGAATCAAGCTGTTTTGGTACAACTTAGTAAATATTGTTAAAGGCATGAATGAACGAATGATGGAAGAAAAAATAAATGAAGGAAGGAAAACTGACAGTAAAAAGTGGAGAAAGGAGTTCCCCTTGTGGCTCAGCAGCAACAAATCCGACTAGTATCCACGAAGATGCAGGTTAGATCCCCGGCCTCCGCTCAGTGGGTCTGGGATCCTGGTGTTACCATGAGCTGTGGTGTAGGTCACAGACAGGCTCGGTTCCTGTGTTGCTGTGGCTGTGGTGTAAGCTGGTAGAACCCCTAGCCTGGGAACTTCCATATGCTATGAATGCAGCCCCAAAAAGCAAAAAAAAAAAAAAAAAAAGAATATAGCAGAGAAGGAGTAAGAAATATCCTTAAAAATACCAACATCTCTAGAGTAGGAAGAGAAAAGGAGGCACAAGAAGAGTGGATGAAACAAGAGAGTTTCAAGAAAGAAATCAAGAATGAGTTTCCCCAGAGTTCCCGTCGTGGCTCAGTGGTAACAAATCTGACTAGTATCCATGAAGACTCAGGTTTGATCCCTGGCCTTGCTCAGTGGATTAAGGATCTGGCCTTGCTGTGAGCTTACCTTTGCAAACACGGCTCGGATCCCAAGTTGCTGTGGATGTGGAGTAGGCTGGCAGCTACAGATCCTATTTGACCCCTAGCCTGGGAATCTCCATATGCTGCAGGTGCGGCCCTAATAACACAAAAAATTTAAAAAGTAAAAAAACTTTTAAAAAATGAGGTTCCTGGAGTTCCCACTGTGGTGCAGTGGGTTAAGCACCTGACTGCAGTGGCTTGGGTTACTGCAGAGACGAGGATTCAATCCCTGGCCTGGTGCAGTGGGCTAAAGGACCTGGCATTGCCACATCTACAGCACAGGTTGCAGCTGGATCTTAGATTCAATCCCTGGCCCAGGAATTTCCATATGCTGTGGGTGCAGCCAAAAAAAAAAAAAAAAAGAATGAGTTTCTTCATCTGCCAAGCAGGTTGTCAGAGAATGCTCATAAAATGTTTATCACGAAGCCTGCATATAAAGTAGGATGATGAGCTTTGTACAGGACACATCCAAGGCAGTAAGAGTCTATGGCAGTGTGGAGGACAGATGATTTTGCTCACCTGTGTTCCCTCTCTCCCTTTTGGAAAGACCACTAGAGAGATGGGCCATAGATCACTGATATTCACCAAGTCCTTTAGTGGGAAAGTAGCTAGTTTAATTTCATTGAAATCAGTTCATCTTTACCAATAACATGCTGATGAAGAAAAATATTCTGTAACTCCTCTGTAGATAAATACTTCTCTGTAACAAATTTTTAAAGCCACTGAAAATTAATTAAAAGGATCATGATGACATTTGTGAACAGCAGGGACTTATATGGAGTTGTTTCAGGAAGCGATAGTGCCTAAGACTCTTCAACAGAGTTCCATTCCACCATTACTTGTAAAAACAGTGAATTTACTTTACGCAATGAAAACTACATATAAAGCAAAGGGCTTAAAGGGCAGTAAAAAGCAATTTGAGTTAAAAAAGAAGTTTCCCAGGAGTTCCCGTTGTGGTTCAGCAGAAACAAATCTGACTAGGAACCATAAGGTTGTGGATTTGATCCTTGTCCTTGCTCAGTGGGTTAAGGATCCAGCATTGCTGTCAGGTGTGGTGCAGGTCGCAGACAAGGCTCGAATCTGGCCGTTGCAGTGGCTGTGGCCAGCAGTTGTAGCTCCGATTTAGACCCCTAACCTGGGAATCTCCATATGCCGCAGGTGCAGCCCTAAAAAGCAAAAAAAAAAAAAAAAAAGTGTAGATCACAGAATTAGCTTGGATCCCATGTTACTGTGGCTGTGGAGTAGGCGGGCAGCTGTAGCTCTGATTCGACCTTCTAGCCTGGGAACCTCCATGTGCTGCTGGTGTGGCCCTAAAAAGCAAAAAAAAAAAAAAAAAAAAAAAGTAAATTATGATGGGATTAATTTTCTGGGAACATGGACTAGAAACAAGATAGCTGTGATGTTTTGAAAGCTGGAGTCAAGTTAGATAACCTAGTGCCTCCGTCTCTACTGCAGAGATGACAGGGTCATAGATCTATCAGAACCTCTTCTTGGACAAATCCTAACTACAAATTTATAAATGCCACACAAATACCCCTTCCTCTACTTCTGGATAGTTATCATACAAATAAATGTTTCAAATATCTTCCATGAAGTAACATTCCAGACATTCATTTTCTGAAAATATTCCCTGAAATTCTGAAAATATTAAAAATATTGGGTATAGAGTTCCCTTGTGGTACAGCAGGTTAAAGATCTGGTGTGTCATTGCAGCAGCTTGGGCCGCTTGTACTTTTTTTTTTTTTTTTTAAGCGGCACGTGGAAGTTCCCAGACCAGGGATTGAATGAGTGCCATAGCAGTGACCTGAGCCACTACAGTGACAACACCCAATTCTTAATCTACTCAGCCACAAGCAAACTCCAGATTAGGCTTGTATTTTAAAGTATTCTAAAATTTTCATTTTCAAGAAATTCACTTTTATTAAAAAATACTGCTAGGGAGTTCCTGCTGTGGAGCAACGGGTTAAGGATCCAGCATAGGCTGCAGCTGTGGCTGGGATTCCATCCCTGGCCTGGGAACTTTCATATGCTGCAGGTACAGCCAAAATAAAAATAAAAATAAAAGGATACTGGATATGGCTTAATTCCCTTTAAGCATTCATTTGATAGTCCCCACCCCCAACATTATATAAGAGTAGCATTTTGGAAAAGAAAATAGAAAATAGAGAAATTTGTAAAGAAAAAAATGCTCATCACATCATCTAACGACACCCACAAAGTACTTAAATGTCAGGGTTTTTTGGGGGGACCCCTGCACCCACAGCTTATTGAAGTTCCAGGCTAGGAGTTAGATCAGAGCTGCATCGACCAGTCTACACCACAGCCACAGCAATGCCAGATCTGAGCCATATCTTCAACCTAACCACAGCTTTCTTCAGCAACAATGGATCCTTAACCCACTGAGCAGGATCCTGCATCCTCATGAATCCTCATGAATGTCTGTTGACATCTTGGTTTATTTTTCTATTTTTAACTTGTATTTTTGCATAATTGTCATTCTACAAATTATATAACTTGGATCCTATTTTTTTCATTTAACATTACAAAGTATTTCTCTGTGTTATAGTCATTACTAAAGATGCCATTATGTAGATGATTCATATGTAGATATCTCAAGTGATCCCACCTATTGTGCAGTTTTTTGGTTTTTGCTTTGGGTTTTTGTTGTTTGTTTTTTTTTTTTTTTTGTCTTCTTAGGGCTACACCCAAAGCCTGCACCCTAGGGTTCCCAGGCTAGGGGTTGAATCAGAGCTGTAGCTGCTAATCTATGTCAGAGCCACAGCAATGCAAGATCCTAGCCACATCTGCGACCTACACCACAGCTCTCTTGGCAACGCCAGATCCTTAACCCACTGAGCAAAGCCAGGGATTGAACCCGCATCCTCATGGATGCTATTCAGATTCACTTCTGCTGAGCCACGATGGGAATTCCCTATGCATTGTTTTTTAATCAATTTCTGTCTCAGAGTCTGATTTTTCTAACAAGTTCAAGAAAAAATGCAAATGTGTTTAGCACAGACTGGAAAACATTAAGAATGAAACTATTAGCTTTTCTTACTGTTATAGTTATCAGGAGTTTGATTGTTCTAAGAAAACTTAAACATACAATTTTTAGGCATTCTCATTGCCCATACCCGGGCTCATACCTTCATAAACTGAGTGTCCCAACCCAGAGGATTTGATGAGGAATTTTACAGCACTCATCCAAGGGCAGGATTGCTGATAAGGATCAGGGTGTATGCAGGGCCCGTATTCCTTTAATCTGGCTGAGGAGGGTCTCCTGATGAGCTTCTGTGGTTCAAGGTTATCAAACTGTGACCTTCTCTCTGAAATGAAGAATGCTTTATCATGTAGTTAACATCTTCCATTTGTTGGGGGTTTTAGTTCTGCAGAAAAGCTCAGAGATATTATGTGTATCTGTGTCCAGGAGCCTCATAGGATCCTGCTCAGTTTCATTCCCACTCCTCTATATTCCTAAAATTCTCAAAAATAGTGCCTTTTGGAGTTCCTGTTGTAGCACAGTGGTTAATTAATCTGACTAGGAACCATGAGGTTGCGGGTTCGATCCCCGGCCTTGCTCAGTGGATTAACGATCCGGCATTGCCATGAGCAGTGGTGTAGGTTGCAGATGTGGCTCGGATCCCACGTTGCTGTGGCCCTGGAGTAGGCCGGTGGCCACAGCTCCAATTGGACCCCTAGCCTGGGAACTTCCATATGCCATGAGAGCAGCCCAAGAAATGGCAAAAAGACACAAATAAATAAATAAATAAATAAATAAATAAATGTTAAAAAAAAAATAGTGCCTTTCACCACGTATAATTTGAGGACCTTTGTTTATTTTATGCTTCTGGTTTATTTCCTACAAATATATTGCTAATGAAAATGATCATGTGAGTTATGGAACTTTATGCCTGTGTGTCTATAAAATTCAGCACCATAGCATATATTAGGCTTTAATAATGGCCTTATATCTTTGCTTGGACACTGTCAACAATTTATGAAAGCTGAATGGCATGTTGTGATTCAAGTCTTCTCAATTCTATTTCTGCATCTATGATCTACTCATTTCTACTGTCCTCATCATTGTCTACACTGTCACTATCCACCATTTAGCAGGACAGGACACCTCAAGTCTTAACCTCCTCCCAATTCTATTGTAGGGTTCCCTCCAATCCATTCCCCACAGAATAGCGTTGGGGAGATGGCTCGGATCGTTGGTGTCAGAAAATGAGACACAGGAACACGGGGAGATCTCAACAAGGCTCTTTACTTCTGCTGAAGGGTGTGGGTACTCAAAAAGTGCATGCAAAGAAGAGAAGACCCTCCCTATTTATCCCGAACACAGGTGATGTACCTACCTGTCCCCTTCCCATTTGTCAGGTCAGGGCACACATTCTTCTTGGTTGACTAATTTGAAACATTGTTACTGGGAGAGCAGGGAAAGAGGAAGGTGTTGCAGGAAGGCGCTTCAGTGGAAACCAGAGCAAAATGGAGTAACCAAGATTTCCTTTGACAGAAAAGACAGTATGTTACTTTCCACGACAAGAAAAATGATTTTCTTAAACTATTTTATTTCCCGTTCAGCAGCTGTTGCTCATTTGTCCTTAAGATAAAATGCAAATACCACAGCTTACAAAGTCCCTGAAGGATGCAGACCCCCACTTTTCTTCCCTTTTCTTATTTTGCTGCAGATCCTCAAGTCTTTAGCTTCCTGAGCCCAGTCAAACCCTTCCCACCCTGGGTGTTTGTGCTGTCATTTCCTCCATCAAGAGCCTCTCCTCCTCCTCCTCCTCCTCCTGGGTCTCCTGGGAGACTCTGCCCACTCACTGCATGTGGAAGTTCCCAGGCTAGGGGTCAAATCGGAGCTGTAGCCATATTCCTACACTACAGCCACAGCAACGCAGGATCAGAGTCGAGTCTGTGACCTACAGCACAGCTCACAGCAATGCCAGATCCTTAACCCACTAAGCAAGACCAGGGACTACACCTGTGCTCTCATGAATGCTAGTCAGATTCATTTCCACTTAGCTGCCATGGGAACTCCCCTTCACAGCACATATTACAACTTAAAATTATATTGTTTGCTTAGTTACTTGGTATTTTCTTTCCTCCTTTGTATATAAATTCCATTGGAGGTAGAAACAATGTTTATGTTGTTCATGATAAAACAGCTGAATGCCTGGTTTGGCTAGGCATTTAACAAGTATTCAGGAGGGAGCCAGGATATTCAGAGCTGTTGGGGGGGGGGGTGTGAAAACCCAGGGAGTAACCAGATCAGGGCTAGGAAGCCCTAAGATAAAATCCCTGAGAACATTATCCTCAAAGCGATTGAGAAATTAAGAGGAGCCTGCAAAGCAAATTTAGGAAGACTGGGAATGGAATGCCCAAAAGGATGTCAGGAGGGAAACTAACTTGATCATATCCAAACAATATTGGTTGAGCATCTACTGTGTGCATTAATGTGTCAGAGGATGACAGAAACACATATGACAATTATCTTAAGTAGAAGAAATTTTGAAATGCTTCTATACTCCTTTTCTCTTATTCAGCATCTTTTGGTGATGAAATGAGCTATAAAAATACACTAAGATAAGAGTTCCTTGGTGGCTCAGCAGGTTAAGGATCCAGTGTTGTCACTGCTGTGGCTCAGGTCACCTCTGGGGCATGGGTTTGATCCCTGGCCCAGGAACCTCCACATGCCCACAGGCACAGCCAAAAAGAAAAAAAAAAAAAAGAGAGAGAGAGAGAGAGAGAGAGGAAAAATGCACTGAGATAGCCCTTGTATGTTTGTTGAACATGTCCAGTTGAAAAACATATTGTGATAAAGGCATGACTACTATAGCTTATCTATTAAATAAATGTTATTAAGTTTGCCAGAAACTGCTCAAGAACATTCCTCCTTATGTAAGGCTTACCCTAGCAATGCTGCTTGGGTCAGTGTCTGCCTGGATTATCTGCAGTCTAAATGCCAACTCTGTAAATTAAACCTGTCAAGAGACAGCTTTGCCATAGCATGCATAACAAACCTTTAAAATTTATTTATATTCCATTCCCTTTCTCTGGCCAGATTAAATTCTCCCTTCCTCAGCTGTTTTTGCCTCATTTCAGACTGTGGCATAATTCAACACATTCTAAACAGTTACATGGAGACTATAGCCCTCTTGATTTCCAATTCCCAAATGACTTTTATTTGGACTTTGGAATAGCAAAATAAATGTTTCCAGGTTCACTAAAAATAAGAATTTTCTCAAACTAGATTCCCCTGCACCAGTCATAATAATGGCATGCTATAAGAATGCTTTGAACTATTATAGGTTCATATTATAACACTTTATTCAGTGTCCCAAGGAAACAGTTTCTTCCAGTATGCAAATAGAAATGTTCTTTTTTTTTTTTTTTGTCTTTTTGCCTTTTCTAGGGCCGCTCCTGTGGCATATGGAGGTTCCCAGGCTAGGGGTCTAATAGGAGCTGTGGCCTCTGGCCTACACCACAACTACAGCAACGCAGGATCCAAGCCGAATCTGCGACCTACACCACAGCTCACAACAGCACCGGATCCTCAACCCACTGAGCAAGGCCAGGGATTGAACCCGCAACCTCATGGTTCCTAGTCGGATTCATTAACCACTGTGCCATGATGGGAACTCCTAGAAATGTTCTTTTGACTAAGCTGTCTGTCACATCTTAATACATATGCTGAACCTCCACAGAAGTAAATACTCACTATTTTAAGTGGCAAGGTTTCAAATGTGAAAACACAGTTTCATCTGATTTGAAGACTTACCTGAGCAATTCTGGAGTTTATACTCAAGTTGATTAATATTAGACGTGAGAAGTAAAGGGACGTGGAGTTTCCACCTTGTCACGGTGGGTTAAGAATCCTATCACAGACGCTTGGGTTGCAGCAAAGGTGTAGGTCCTATCCCCAGCCCGACACTCTAAGTTAAAAGATTCAGCACTCCTGTGGCTCAGGTCGCAGCTGTAGCTGGGATTCAATTCCTGGTCCAGGAAATTCCATTTTTTTTGTCTTTTGTCTTTTGAGGGCCACACTCCAGCATACAGAAGTTCCCAGGCTAGGGGTCTAATCAGAGCTGTTGCTGCCGGCCTGCACCAGAGCCACAGCAACACCAGATCTGGGCCGCATCTGCGACCTACACCACAGCTCATGGCAACACTGGATCCTTAACCCACTGAGCAAGGTCAGGGATGGAAACCCTCAACCTCATGGTTTCTAGTTGGGTTTGTTTCCGCTGCGCCACCATGAGAACTCCAATATGCTTGTTTTAAACAATGTTCATGCACTGAAGATTATGTTCACAGAAATTAAGTATTTTTTCACTTTTTTTTAAAACAAATCATACAAGAACATTCCTTTTAGATATAAAAGACTGTTCTGTAATAGCAAAAGGAAAATAAACTGTTACAAGTTTGATAGGAGTCATCATTGTAACCCTGAATTTTTAGGATATTTTTAATTGTGGGGATGTACTTTAGATCACACTCTCCTCTAGTATTCAGACACCTACCAGGGTATTTTCCTCCATTAGGTGTGTTTTGTACATCATTATACTTTGCAATCTAGTATTCTTTTCTGGCTTATTATTGTCACATTTGACCTATCATTGCAATAGTAATATTCTTGATTTAGTAAAAAAAAAAAAGAAAGAAATCTTAATCAGATTTCCTCATAGCCTCAATCTACCATTTATAGCCCTAATAAATCTGAGAAAGAAAGGGGTAAAATTTTCCATTCCTTTTATGTTTGCTGTAAGTGTAATCATTCAGTGTTTACTGAGAGATCTGCCATCCTGTAAAGATTTCTTCATTAGTTTTTGCTGATTTGTGGTCTTCTGCAGTGTTTTATCTTCCATAAGGATTTTCCTCATAATGAGAGTCTCCTTTATCTCCCAACTCTTGGCTTTGGCATTTTGAATATGCTGATGAAAAGTCCTGCCTACCATGAAGAGCTCAAGGACACATGATATGCTGGGAAAAGTAACTGCTACCTGGGCATTATGGTTAGCTGGAAAAGTCTGCCATCTTTGGGCTTCTTTCTGGAACATTGCCTTTCAGAGATGTTTTCTTATTCCTGGATGTCTGAACCACCATTTGCAAGTCTGTTGGCTCAGTGTGGAAATGCTCTGCCTTAACAGGTTCAAGTGATGAGGCGCCAAGTGCAAATCTATAGAGGTTAGTGAGTCCTCTGATCACAGGAGCCCCCTAACCAACGATGGGACCGATGTACTCCTGTTCCCTAAAAATCAGCAGCTTAAAACTATGGTGCTCAATAGAGCAGACACACTCAGCACAGCAGTGAACTACAAGACCACAGGACACATATAAACATGGCAGCTGCCAGGGTAGCAGGCCCATGACAGAATTTATCGAGCTGATCAGCAAGACCACATTTATATCTTGTATAAAGTGTGTCTTTTTCTCAATAGCAAAAGCTTCTTCTAGTCTTTCATCCTTGAACCGTCCTTTCAAAGTAGAACAAGGTGGTACTTTATCTGAGAGGCTAAGACCTCCCCATTAACCAAAGCTGATTAGTCCACTTGTGAGTTTGAGCCCAGCTTTAAGAGCTTGATGAGAAATAGCTGACTAGATACTTCATGTCAGCACTGCTCGTGCTAATTACAGGATCTGGAACACAAGGCTCACAACTTGTATCACAAGTTCTACAAGAAAACTGGCTAATACTGATTTGGCTCTGCTTACCATTTGTTGAATATTTATTTTGTCCCATCAATTCATTTTTTGAAAAGCTTTCACTCTTTCAACTAGCATCACTGTGCTGACAAACTTTTGAAGTGAGAGTAGCCCACTGAATATGTGATTTTACCTACACTTTTTTTTTTTTTTGGTCTTTTCTAGGGCCGCTCCTGAGGCATATGGAGGTTCCCAGGCTAGGGGTATAATCGGAGCTGTAGCCACTGGCCTACACCACAGCCACAGGAACACAGGATCCAAGCCGAGTCTGCAACCTACACCACAGCTCATGGCAATGGCAGTGCCGGATCCTTAACCCACTGAGCGAAGCCAGGGATCAAACGCTCAACTTCATGGTTCCTAGGTGGATTCGTTAACCACTGAGCCACGACGAGAACTCCTTTTTTATTTTTATTTTTTTATTTTTTTTACCTACACTATTGTATATGTAGCTCAAGCTTTTCCATATCAAAGTTTTAAATTTTTACATAATGAAATCTGACTTTTCCTTTGTGACTTGAGTTCCCTTATCTTCTTAACAAGGTTTCTCTCATCCTAGGACAATTTTTTCAATACTCCTAATTTTTTTAGGATTTTAAACATTTACATTTTTACTCGTTTATAGTTTGTGAAGGGACATCATATATTTCTCAAGCTCTTTAATCTTCCTTGATGTAGATGGAGTCATAAGTGTCCTAGGCAAGCAGTTTCTTTAAAATGAAGATGACTTCTGTTCCTGTGAAAGCCTGCCTGATCCAGTTCTTTATTTTTTTGAAAGCACTTTGTTTGCAGAGTATATGCTTATAAACAAAGCTGAATATCACAAATGTCGTAATATTTATATGTGGAATCTAAAAAAAATGATATAAATGAACTTATTTACAAAACCGAAACAGATTCACAGACTTTTAAAACAAACATGGTTACCAGAGGAGAAAGGTTGGAGGAGGGATAAATTAGGAGTTTGGGATTAACATATACACAATATTCTTTATAAAACAGATAACTGACAAGGACCTGCTGTATAGCACAGGGAACTGTACTCAATATTCTGTAATAATTTATGTGGGGAAAAGAAGGGATATAGGTATAACTGAATCACTTTGCTATACACCTGAAACACAACACTGTAAATCAACTATGCTCCAATAAAAATTTTTAAAAAGTTGTCTACACAAGCATAGTCTCTTAAGTAGACGTTTTAATAAATCCTAAGATGCTGCAGTACACTGACCAAGAAAACAATTTGATCCCTAAAGCCCTCTCCAATCTATGCTCAGTGAAAACAGCAAACAAAAGGCCTGAGTAGAAAACCTAGTTCTTCAAAGCAGGTAAAACTCCTGTTTACTCCTTCCAGAAGAGAAAGAGTTTTCAGATCATAAAAGTCAGAATTGCCCGGGTGCAAGACAGAACAACTGTGATAAGGCTTTACTTCCTAAAAGTCTAAATTACGAACAGTGGAACAGTTCTGAAAATGAACAAAAAGGAAAGCAATAGCTTTGACGCAAAGAATCACATCAGTCTTTGGCCAAATCGAAGATTCTTAATTTTTAAAACGCTGCCTAACCTTTTATCTGTGACAACACATCAAGTGAGCAGCAGTACAAAGGATGCCTGTGATTTAGAAATGCCACGCTTGAGCAAATTACAGTTGCCCGCGTGCGTAGCATGAAGGCGTGACCAAAAAAGACTGGGGAACAGAGGGCTTTATCTGCATCACAAGACACTCTCCTTTTTCTATACATGAATGTTTGCTGATGTTAAGCCCTCTCCGCTCGCGCTACCGGGGGCAGGACCGAAACATCACAGGTGTTGTCGCGGGCAGGTGGAGCCACAGGAAGATTATTTTACGTTGGGGATCGCAGGGCGCAGGTGCCCAGGCAAACCGCTGGTCAAAATGACTGGGATCTGACTTACGGCAAAAGAAGTAGGCCTGGGATTGAGACTACGCTCCAGCCCTAAGTGCACTGCATTCTAGTTGAGGCCAATTTCGGGCCTCCTCCTGAGATGAGAGTGCACTCGTCAGGGGTTTAGTTACGTAGAGCAGCCTCTCATCCCCATACGGGGCTTCCCCTGCAGACCCTCCGATGACCCTTCCCACCCCCGCCTGGTAGGCACTCTGATTGCAGCCGGTCGCCATTCATCAACCGGTTCACACCGGCGGCCGCCGCCGCGCTGTGACGTCGGCGAGGCGGGCCTCCGCCCCCGCTCGTCAGCGCTAGGATTGAGGCCCGACTGCGATTGGCCGCCTGGGCGTTCACGTCACTCTTGCTATAAATAAGAGGGCTTGTGACGCAAGGGCGCCTCGGCGCACGTATTGGCTCATTGGGCTGCGGGCCGGCGAGGCTGCGCGCTCTCCCCGGAGCCGCTCGCTGCAGGATCGAGTCCACTGCCCTCGCTGCCTCCCGCGAAGCCGCTGCTAGCCCGCGACGACCACCGCCACCCCTGCCCTACCGCTGCCGCCTGTGTCGCCGCCGCCTCGGGACCGGCTGTATGATTAAGCCACAATCTTCAATGAGTAGACATATTCCTGTGAGTACCCGTACCCCGTGCCGCCGCCTTTGTTCGGAGCCTGGCTCCGCCCGGGTCCCGGTGGTACTGGCGGGCGGGCGCTGAGGGCCAAGCCCGGGGCGCCGGGCTGCGCGGTGGCACGGGAGCCGCTTTGTGACCACCACCTCGCTCCGGCACCCGGCGGCGCCCCAAGGCCCCTTTGTCTGCCGCAGGGCCCGGGAGCGGGGACGTGGCCCGGGTGGGGCGCGGGTTGCGCGTCACTGCAGCGGGCGCGCCCCCAGACCCTGCGGGCGGGCGGGCGAGGCGGCTGCTCGCGGGCTGGGCCGGACTCCTTTGCGGAGCCGGCGGGATTGGGCCTGTGCGGCCACCCTGGGCTCCGCGGCTGCGGCCGGCGCTCGGACAAAATGGCCTCGGCGCCGGACTGAAGACGCGGCGCGAACCCGTGACCCGGGCCCGCGCGGCCCCACCAGGTGAGCGGCCTGCCCCGCCCCACTGGCTCCGGACAATGGGAGCAAGTCCGGGCTCGTCCCTGCTCCGGGGCGGGGCAGGAGGGAAGCGGCCTGGGTCTGAGCCTGGGGAAGCTTCCGGACCGCACTGCGCGAAGCCAAGGGGGCCCGGTGCCGCCTTTTAATCCGGCACCCTTAGAACTTCCTGAAACCCCAGATGTGCTGTGTTTGTTGCCTCCTGTTGGCTTGCATCGCAGGGCCCAGCCAGAGCCAGAATTCTGAGGTTTATCTCTGCCCGTGGAACCCTCTGCGGTTCCAAATGTATTTCATCGTTATTTACACTGCAGTTAGAACCATCGATTTGCTTGAGATCTAGATTATGAGCCAGTGCTTCCCGTTATTCTATATGTGAATTTTGTTTGGTGGCAGTGAAAAAGTTGAAAATCAGAAAGCTAGATCATTCTGAAAACTAATCAGCATTTTATACTGGTTATATTCCAGGTGCATTGCTTAAGGTATAGGTAGATGAGGCACAAATTGCAACTACCTACCATCTGATAAAATAGTTAACACAGATTATTGTGATTATGTACAACTGATAAGTGGAAGAAGAAAAAATTCCTTGGTATTTCTAGATTGCCTATCATGGATAGATTTTCCTGGGGCGAAGACATTGGGAATGGGGAAGTCCTGGGCAGAACAGAAAGGTGTTAGGTGTGCACAGTCACTTCCGCTTTTGTGGAAATTCATCATCCGTCTGTCCCCTACTGGGTGGCTCTATCCAGTCCACTGAAAGAATTATTTCTGTATTGCTTTCTGTGCTTCCTGGTGAGAAATTGCTAGTTGAAGGGATATGGCCAGACAGCTGTAACAGGAATTTTAGTTAAGTATGGAAGTAGTATTGTGTGTTTCTCTACAGATCGCCTTTAACTTGAAAAAAGTAGTACCTGGAAGTCAGAATACTGAGATAAGAGTCTTTGACCTTAACAGCTTTGCAAATTAATTTATCGTCATTGGGAAGGTGCCAGAAGACACTTTTTATTCCAAGGAAGTAGTATTTAGGATTTGAGGTAGAAAGTATAATTGAAATTACTTCAGTTACTGCAGTCTCAGGTAAAGTGTTTGGGGCAGTGGCTGGCTCTTGGTGCTGTTATTAACCTGTTCTTAATGTTTGTCCTTTGTTTACTCCCAGCCACACTACACACAAGCTCCTTATAAAGTACTTGGAAGAAGAGCAACAGCAATATCAATGCTTTTTGTGTATTCATTCTGAAAATACCCTGTGAATATTCATTTAATATTTGACATTGGCATAAAACTGTTTTGGTTTCTTAAGAAGACCTTAGGAAAAACATGATTGGTAGTAGTAGTAATCTTGCTTTTGAGACATGGGAGAAAAAAATGGAATTTACACCACTGCCCTCAGCCCCTCCCCCCCACCTCCTTCTCTCTTTTCTTTGGATTAGATTTTAGTTAAAGATGAAATAAGTGGAATTTGGGCTTTACAATCAAAAAATTTTTACTGAAATTATGAACAGCTTTTTTATAGTTATAAGTGGGAATTATTTATATATATACATTTCTTTGTAATACTTCACATAACAAATTGGTTAACTTCCAGAGTCTCAAATGAGAGATAATCTGTTAAAGGGGAATGATAAATTAATAAGTTAAGAATCAAATGAGATGGCGTGTATGTGTTTTGAAAACCAGTTTTTTTTTTTTTCTCTTGAGAATATTGGTTAAGTCTTTAAAAGAATAAGTGAATTACAAAGACTAACAGCTTTCGAGTATTCATGAAGTTTGTAATGTGTTAATATTTTGGAAAAATCGGTATAGAAAGTTGCACCTGGTTTTTTGTTTGTTTTTTGTCTTTTTATGGCTGCACTTGTGGCATATGGAAGTGCCAAGCTAGGGGTTGAATTGGAGCTGTAGCTGCCAGCCTACACCACAGCTTACAGTAGTGTTGGATCCTTAACCCACTGAGTGAGACCAAGGATCGAACCTGCGTTCTTAGGGATACTAGTCGGGTTCCTTAACTGCTGAGCCTCAACGACAGGAACTCCTGTGCATGGTAATTTATAACAATGTAAAGGAAACAGCTATTAAAAGGAATAATTAATAAAAGAATGTGTATAAGGAATATTCACCAAATAAAACGGGTATTCTTGCAAGCGGTTTTTGTATTAAAGTAATCTTTAAATGCTTGTGTGATGCTTATTGATTTAACCTGTAATCACCCTTGTATTTTGTGATTCAAGTAAAAGTTGAAAAAGTGACTGAGGCCCAAATTTGAAAAGATAGCTGTGCGCTTAAATACTGTAAAAGCATAGCACGTTCCTTTTGAATTAGAAAACAACTTTTTTCTCTCTTTCTCTCTCTCTCTCTTTTAAACAGCAGTTCTGTGGTGTTCTTGGTCACACATTTATGGAGTTTCTGAAGGGCAGTGGAGATTACTGCCAGGCACAGCACGACCTTTATGCAGATGAGTGAACTGTAAAAACTCATTGCTACTCCACCAAGAAGCCCCCATAAGAGTGGTTAACCTGGACACAGAAGTGTTGAATTAAAATCCACAGAGCATTTTTTACAAGAGTTCTGACCTGGATGGGGTAAACCTCAGTGCACTTCGTTTCTATTGCCTCAGTATTACTGGATTGGAAAGTTGCTGCTTCTTTTTAGGAGGTTCATTTCATTTCCCATTACTCCCAACTTCATACTCAGAAGCACTGAGAATTTCAAGTGGAGTATATTGAAGTAGACTCAGTTTCTTTGCATCATTTCTGTATTCAGTTTTTAAAATTTTTTCATAACCCTATTGAGTTTTTTTAACTAAATTAACATGGCTCGAATGAACCGCCCAGCTCCTGTGGAAGTCACATACAAGAACATGAGATTTCTTATTACACACAATCCAACTAATGCAACCTTAAACAAATTTATAGAGGTGAGTGTTTTTTAATGTCTTTAACTGATTACAGTTAAATAGTGGGACTTTTATGTAACAAATGTTTGCTTTGGAAATTTTTAGGTGGTGTAATTACTTACCATTCCAACTCTCCAAAATATCAGTGTCTTGTTTAAGTTAGAGGAAAAAATTATTTTATACATTTTGAGGAGGACATATACTTGATTTAGTTTGGATTTGTGAGTTAATATTTAGTTCTTTATGCCTCACAGTTCAATTTAGATTTGTATGTGAGTAGTATGACTTGTCTTATTGTAAGAAATTTATAGAAGGAAGGCTCCACTTAACTGGTTTTTCATATGTCTGCTTAGCATAATGACCAGTACCATAAACCAAAGTTCACTTATGTCTTAGATCCATTTTGATAGTTAAAATACAATTTTGGCTACAGATATACTAATTCTATCTCTTGAGGTTGCTGGATAGCCAAAACCATCTCTTCTGACTGTAATGCTGAATATTTGGATGCATACCTGTTTTATTTTGTAAATAACTACAGATAGTCAGAAACAACAAACAGGCCTCCCAAATCGTAGAAATGCGTTTATTTTTTATTATCATCTGTATCTATCTATATGTATTTTTTTCATTTTAGGGCTGTACCCACGGCATATGGAAGTTCCCAGGCTGGGGTTGAATTGGAGCTAAGGCTGCCAGCCTACACCACAGCCACAGCAATGCCAAATTCTTGATCCGCATCCTCATGGATACTAGTCAGATTCATTTCTGCTGTGCCACAACAGGAACTCCCCATCTATATATTTTTTAAATGCTAGAAGAGTTATAATTAGTATAGTTATGAGTGATTCCTTTGGTTCTGTGTATTTATCTTTGTTCCTGAATTGCTTCCATTCCCCTTTGTTAGTGCTTCATCCTTCATTACATAAAGGGCTACCTGAAAATTTATTAAAAATGTATGATGTGTAACATTCCCTTCCCTTTGATGCTAGTCTAGTATCGTCACTTAAAACAAGACTTTCCTTCCCTGATAAACAGATGTGACTTTCTGTTAACCTGCAATACCAATTGAAGAGATGATCAAATTAGAGATGGTGAGCAATAGTGACTTCATTTTTTTTTTAATATATGTTTTATTCAGGAACTTAAGAAGTATGGAGTTACCACAATAGTAAGAGTATGTGAAGCAACCTATGATACTACTCTTGTGGAGAAGGAAGGCATCCATGTTCTCGTGAGTATTTCATGGCTCCTGTGTTTTTATAGTATTGTACTGCAAAAGTTTATTCACATAGAAATTGAGCTTTTTGAAATTGATGGTTTAAGTTACAAATGATATACTTAATTTCCAAATAAGGATGAAAGCTGATCAGAAGTTTGAAGTAATAAAAGATCTTTATAAAGATTGAACATTTAGGAGTTCCCACTTGGCACAGTGGCTTAAAGGATTTGGTGTTGCTGAAGCTGCGGCTCGGATTCAGTGCCTGGCCTAGGAACTTGCATATGCCTCGGGTGCAGGCATTAAAAAAAAATCACCATTTATTTACATTTTATTGACAGGTTTTATAAAACAAATGTTTTAAACATGTTAAGCCTTTTGGAAATGGTTATTAGTATGGTATTTATATTGAAAATCTAAAATGTTTGAATATTCTTTTGACTTAGGATTGGCCTTTTGATGATGGTGCACCACCATCTAACCAGATTGTTGATGACTGGTTAAGTCTTGTGAAAATTAAGTTTCGTGAAGATCCTGGTTGTTGTATTGCTGTTCATTGTGTTGCAGGACTTGGGAGGTAAGAGAATTTATTAAATCCTTTTAATGATTTCGGTTTTAATTCTAAAGTAGGTGAATATAGGAGTTTCCTTGTGGTGCAGCAGGTTGGGGATCCAGCATTGTTAACTTGGCGACTTAGTCACTGCTGTGGTACAAGTTTGATTCCTGGCTCTGAAACTCCCACGTGCCACAGGCGCAGCCAAAAAAAACAATTAGGTGAATACAATAGAGTAATTATTCCAGTATAGTTGGAAGTAACATACTGTCAATGGAATTTATACTTGTCTCTGTGAGCAGAATTATTTAATTATGTGTTTTAGGTTGTGTCAGTAGTATTAGAATCATTGCCCAAGCTCATTGGAAAAAAGGATTATGAATTGTCTCTAAGGTGGTTTTACATTGCATGTGGTAGATTTTTGATAGGGTTTTTGATCCTGGAGATTTTGAATCAGTAGTAACTCATTACCCAGTAGTGCCAAAATACACATACCCAGATTTGTAAATCACTACCACTGCCCCCCAAAAAAGTCCTGTTCTAAGTGGAAAGTATTTTTCAGTATTAGAAAATACTGTCTGCTCTTATCAAGATTTACCCTCTTCTCTGGATTTTATTTATTTATTTATTTATTTTTTGAGATTGCTGTCTAGTAATATGGCTTGTTTTCTAGATTTATTTATATTAATTAAGGATGTAGTTCTTTTTTTGATTCTAGATTTAAAAAAAACCCATGACACATGGCATTCCCAGCCAGGGATCAGATCCAAGCTATAGCTGCAGCAATGCTGGATCCACTGTGCCAGGCCAGGGGGCGAACCTTCATTCCCCACGATCCCAAGAGGCCACCAGTCGCCCTGCTCCACAGTGTAGTGATTAATTTTTTTTTATTTTATTTTATTTATTTTTGGGTCTTTTTGGCTTTTCTAGGGCTGCTTCCCATGACATATGGAGGTTCCCAGGCTAGGGAGCTGTAGCCACCAGCCTACGCCACAGTCACAGCAACGCAGGGTCCAAGCCGTGTCTGCGACCTACACCACAGCTCATGGCAACACCAGATCCTTAACCCACTGAACAAGGCCAGGGATCAAACCCACAACCTCATGGTTCCTAGTCAGATTCGTTAACCACTGCGCCACAACGGGAACTCCAGTAATTAATTTTTAATATAAAGTACAGGAATTCCCACTGTAGAGCAGCAGGTTAAGGAGCTGGTGTTGTCTCTGAAACGGCTCAGGTCACTGCTGAGGCGTGGGTTTAGTCCCCAACTTGGTACAGTGGGTAAAGATCCAGCACTGCCACAGCTGTAGTGTAGGTCACAGCTGCAGCTTGGATTCATTCCTGGCCTGGTAACTTCCATACGCCTCAGGTGCATGAGAAGAAAAAAATATAAAGTCCAACATTTATGACAGGTATTTAGCATAGGAAGTGTGATAAATAATAGTTGCTTATGGGCTGGGGAATGTTTGGAGGATTGAACTTTCTAGAATTTGACTTTGAAAGTGATTTTATCAAAACTCTTACTTTCCCAGAGCTCCAGTGCTTGTTGCCCTAGCATTAATTGAAGGTGGAATGAAATATGAAGATGCAGTACAGTTCATAAGACAGTACGTATTTTAAAATGTGAATTTTTTGTTTGCACTTGGTTCCTCATCGAATGTCAGTGACTTTAAATATATTACCAAAGGAGTTCTCTGTTGGTTCAGCAGGTTAAGGATCCAGCATTGTCACTGTTGTGGCACAGCTTCAATCCCTTGTCCCAGAACTTGCGCACAAAAACAATTATCTGACTGTTTTGTTCACTTTTAAGATAATATTCGCACCAGGAATTAGCTTACCTTCTTTTTTTGCATTCCATGTAGATGTTCATATTATAAAGATTCTATTCCAATAATAATTCTTTGAATTATTGTTTGACTTTTAATTATTGATTGTTTCTTGTTTGCCTTTTTAGTGAGGTATAGTTGATTTACGGTGAACCATGCAGGTCTCAAGGTAGATGAATTGACAATAACAGCCAAATAAAATTAACCATGCAATATGTAGAATATTTTGATAATTCAAGAAAGTGCCCTCAGGCTCTTGGTAGTCTTCTTCCCAGCCACAGAGGCAGCCTCTTTCTGACTCCTGTTGAAGTAGTGTTGTCTTTTCTTGGACTTAATATAAATAGATTTGTAAGTTTTGACTATAATCACCACTCAGAAGATTTAGGGAGTTCCTGTTGTGGCTTAGTGGTAATGAACTGAACTAGCATCCACGAGGACACAGGTTTGATCCCTGGCCTTGCTCAGTGGGTTAAGGATCCAGTGTTGAAGATGATTTAGGAAATAAACTTTCTACCAGCCCGTTTTCTGTTTACACATGGTTGCTGGTCCATGTTTCTGCATTAAGTCACAGTGTAATAAAAGCTAAATTGCCGCAGGAAAGGTGATGATTGCCTCCTGTAGCACAGTAAATATTAGTATAGAGGGACTTCGCTTTAATTCACCTTTTGTTTTCTTCTTTCTAGAAAGCGGCGTGGAGCTTTTAACAGCAAACAACTTTTGTATTTAGAGAAGTATCGTCCTAAAATGCGGCTGCGCTTCAAAGACTCTAATGGTCATAGAAACAACTGTTGCATTCAATAACATTGAGATGCCTGATGTCATTGTTTGGAAGTGGAACTTAAGACGTGGCTGAATTTGTCGTACATATTAGCCAACACATTGGCTTGGTGAATATGTTTAATGAAGCTTCCATAGGAGTGTTGAAAAGCAGTTTCACCAGGCCACAAGCCTGGTAGAATTTGCAACCTCTATGTTTGAGTTATGATCAACCTATTTGGACATTTAGCAGAGGGTTCTTGCTGTTCAGCATTTAAAATGTGCTTAGCATTTGTACCAATTGACCTTCCCTGAAATCATGCAGTATTGAGTTAACATCATCAAATCTGTTTCCATGCCACAATCTTATCAATAAGGAATTTAGAAAGACTAGGTGCCAAAATACCCAGCACAATACTTGTATATTTTTAGTGTCATATAGAACTAAAATCCCAGGAACTATGAACACTCTGGACCTTATGTGGTTTATTTCTTCCATCATTTCAGACATAAAAAGGAGGGCCTATGTGGTTATTTGTTCACAGGATGTTTACATCTCCCACATTCATACCAGTATACATCAAGATTTGCTTTTTTTTTTTTCCTGTTTATTAACCAAGTCTTACAGTGATTATTTAATGTTTTTCTGTAAACCTCATTTTGTGCTGTCATAAAAGACCTCCATTTTGAAAATCTACATTGTACAGAAGCACACGTCTTTAATGTCTCCAGACAAAAAAAGCCTTACAGTTAATTTTAATGTTTGCACTTTGGGGTGCAACTTACAGGGAGGGCCTGCAAAAAGAGTGGGAGGGGGCTATTAAGTATTTTTAGTAAAATGTTGCCTTTGTCTTGTGCAGAACATGTAGAATATGCGCTTTAATTTAGTAAATATTTTTTTAAAAGGTAGAAATACTTTGTTATTGTAGCTAAAACAATTCTTAATCATAAAATTTCTGAAATTGTAATTTTTTTTCATACTTATCTGAAGTTGTTTACCAACTTATTTTTGTTTGAAGTGTGGTTCCCAACCTCTCTTGCAAAAAAAAAAGAAGTGGGTTTCTGCTAATGAATTGAGCAGACATTTAATATTTTATATGCCTTTTGAGCTGTGTAACTTAATATTTGGATACTTGACAATTTGTTTTATTATGTAACTGATAAAATGGTGATGTGTATTAACGTTAGCTCAACCATATATTTATACTGTCCGGGAACATGTGGTTATAGTTCTGTGGGAGAAATAATTTGTCAGTGTTCACCAGCTTGTAAAAATTTAGTGCGAGAGCTTAAACATTAAATAAATAATGAAATGCATCTATCATCATTGAAATTGTTTTGCTTAAAGTTAACTTATTTTGTAAAAAAGATATGAAAGAATTGCATTTCACTTAGTGCCATTTGAAGTGTGCTTTTTTTTTTTTTAACAAATGAAGGATTAAATGAAGTTGGCATTATGAAAAGCTACTTATAGACGTAATTAGGATCATGGGAACTGTTTCATATTAAAAGTGCTTTCCATTATAAGCTGTTTCTTTGAAGGTTTAGATAATTTTGAACCAATGTGCTGTTCTGTACTGAGGAGAAACCATGTGTAGCAGAGCCATGATTTGAAGCTCAGTTCCACCAACCAATAACTGGTTTTGGGCAACTTAACTTTTAAGTATCAGTTTTTCTCATTTGCATATAAATGACATACCTTTATAGGTTTTGAGGTTAATTTGAACACAAGTTTTTGGCATATGAAGTGTCTGAAATTTTTGCATAGCTCATGTTAATCTAAAAGGAACAGATGTCCTTGTCTGGGTTTTTTGTTTCTTTTTTTAAACAGATACAACTGAGTAAAAGCTTCAACATTTGAATAAAAAATGCTACTCCACCTTATGTTTTAAAGAATTTGCTTTTATCTCTTCATAGCAGTTTAACACTTAGTATACTGCATTCTTGAAATTTAGAGCATTTAGAGCCACGGAAAAAGGAGACCCCCTGGGGACCATTGCATTTTTAAATCCTAGATCTCCTGTGATTATGTAGCAGGTAAACTAACCTGGGTTTTGTTTTGCAGCTTACTCTAGGGAAGATAATTTTGTGTCTGATTACTAAGCAATAATTACTATTACCACATAACCCATAAAACAGTATTTGTGTTTGAGAGGTGGTCCCATCATGATAAATGAAAGTTGTTTTCTGAGTTTGAAACATTTAGTTTGCAGTGTTGAATTGTATATATGGTGCTAAAAATCAATTTACTTTATAAATCTCATTTGTACAGTATTCAACATAAGATTTGCTTTTTATCCAAACACTTGTGTCTTGTAAATATGATTAATTACAGAAATCCCTGTAATACATCCTGGGAGATTCCCAATACCTAGTAGTAAAAGTAGAAATAGGAGTTGCTTTGAGTATACAAAGTTATCAAATGGTGTTCCAAATTCATTTAGTTGGTTTTGGATAACAATTTCGCTCAATAGGATGATGTAAATAGTGACTAGTTGACTAGGCTTGTCTGCGGGAACCATTATGTTGTTATGTAAGTGTATTTACTGAATCAAAATAAGAAAATGCTATCCTTTAGTTGAAGGAAAACCCTAGAAATAAATGCTAGTGGTCATTTTGTAACACATCAAACTTTCATTTTTTATTCCTCCTAGTGTCCCTTTTCCCTGGACAGTGCACTTTTATTCCCACAGCTCCATGCCTAGAATACCCAGCCCAGGCATGCAGTCACATCTGGTCACATCACTATTGCACCAGAGCACTTAAAAATGATACTGCGGGGAGTTCCTGTGGTGGCTCAGCAGTAACAAACCTATTAGCGATGAAGACATGGGTTCAATCCCTGGCCTTGCTCAGTGGATTAAGGATCTGGCATTGACATTATTTGCAGTGTAGGTTTCAGCTGCTCAGATCTAGCATGGCTGTGGCAGCTGCAGCTTTACTTCGATTCCTAGCCTGGGAACTTTCATATGCCATGGATTCAGCCCTGAAAAGAATAAAAAGATGGTATTGTGGTCCCTTAATTTAGCTTCACAATTTCAATCTTCAGAATCTCAAAGAGCTGTCCTGTTCATCTGACAGGTATCTACTCATTTCTAGGCATTTAAGAGTAAGGCAAAAACATTAAATATGGTGTCATCAGGTCTTGGTCACCAAATCTTGAGTACCCCAGCGCTTGGAATGCTTTCTATTGGAGTTTAAAACCATAAAATTTCAAAGGGAAGTGAAGCATAACTTTTTTCACACATAGACAATGACATTCTCTTAAAGTACAGTTTTGAAAAAAGTGGTACATGTTTATATTCCCTGATTCCTTGAATAAAGTGTGTGTGTGTGTGTGTATCTCCTTATGCCTGAATTGAAGATTAAAGACTGGTTTACAAGTGACAAAATGTTTCTGCATTGTTTGGGGTAACTGGCCTAAGCAGAATCTTAGAAGGAAAGCTTTAAAGGAAAACATACGTATTTGCCTTCAATAAGTTAGGCCAGTGGTGTGCATTAAGTTGTGAATGGAAAAATTAGTAATTCTATAATTTTATAAGTTATATAGCCAGACTAATCATGATTAATGTAGTTGTTATGATATCTACCACATATTAAGGATCTTTTCATGTAATTTTCTTAACTCGATTACCTTACAATAATCCTTTATTAGTTATCCTAAATTCATACATCAGGATATGATGTGTATGTATGTGCCTCTAGTTAGGTGAATAGCTGGTAAGTGGCAAAACTCAGGGACTCAAACCTATGTGACTGTCCTCATAACTATGACCACTTATGGTCTGTCCATTATAGGCCTGTCCGGTTTTTTTGTTATTGCTTTTTTGAGGTAACCATTTGTTAAGGACTTAGAGTCCTTGAGTTCCTGCCTATGGAACTCATTTTCCTTAAGAACAAAATATTCTTCATAAACACTGATTTTGGAAATGTATTCATTTAGAGTGAACTCTTCCCACCACCCTTTTTTTTTAGTTTTTGGTTTTTATGGCCCATAGCACATGAAAATTCCCTTGCTAGGGGTCAAATCAGAGCAGCAGCCTACGCCACAGCAATGCAGAATCTGAGCTGTGTCTGTAACCTACACCACAGCTCACAGCAATGTCGGATACTTAACGCACTGAGCAAAGCCAGGGATGGAACACACATCTTCATGGTTACTAGTCGGGTTCGTTACCACTGAGCCACAGCGGAAACTACCGAAACCCTTTTTCATTTCTGCAGAAAACCCTTTTTGAATTAAGTCAGGCTAGGCTAAGATATGCTGCAGAAACAGCCAACCCTGAGAGTATCTTGGATTTATTTCTCACTTAAGCTTCCTATCTGACATCACAGCGACTCAGGCTGACTGGTGAGGCATTTTTGGGGAGACAGTGCTATAGTTGTGACAGAAGCCAAAAAATGGCTTTGGAGTGACACAAACTTCTTGACTAAGAAATCATACAAAACACTTTTTTTCAACTTGTTGGACCTAACGGGCCATCCAGCACAGGAAATGCCAGGAATACACAGTGTTAATCACCGCATCAGTTTATAAAGTGGATTTGTATTTAAAGAGCATATCTATAGCAACCTCTCACATAACAAGTAAAATTAGGAAAAGGGGATAAGATTTCCAAACAACCAACCAGAGGTCATGAAGTTTAGTGCTTATGAAAGTGTATGCCTGTTAGGAACCATAGGTGCTTTTTTTTTTTTGACATTTAAAAGAAATTTACTATAATTTACATTCTGTCTAAGCCTATTTAATCATATCTTAGATAAAATTTTAGCTTTGGTACTTTGGTTTACTAGTTTGTATTTTATATATATGAATTAGTTGTTAATTATTGAGTTCCAACTCAACCCTTTAAATGTGACCCGGAAACTAAGGACAAGGGCATAAAAATGTATCAAACCTCAATCTGCTTTCACGAAGTTCTTGATTTAGCACCTTACACATCATCTGTTGTGTTAATTTGTTACACTAGGGCTTCAAAAGAATGGAACCCTGGACCAGTACCTTTTGATATAGGGATGTAAGTCAGAAAAGGCTCAAGAAATGGGGTCTCTTGGAAAGCAGGGTCCTTGTGAAAAAAACACCATGCATGGAGTTCCTGTCGTGGCTCAGAGGAAGCAAATCTGACTGGCATCCATGGGGATGCAGGTTCGATCCCTGGCCTTGCTCATTGGGTTAAGTATCCGGCATTGCCATGAGCTGTCAGATCCCTCATGGCTGTGGCTGTGGCATAGGCCGGCAGCTACAGCTCCGAATCAACCCCTAGCCTGGGAACTTACATAGGCTGCGGGTAAAAAAACAAAAGATGCTATGCATGGGGCTCTGAGCAGCTGGGCTAGGCCAGGAGAGACGCAGGGGTACAGCAAGGACAGCCCATCTTTTTAAGATTTGACTGGAATCTACATTCCTTTCTTTTCCAGACCTCTCTTTTGAAAGGAGTCCTAGAAATAGTAAGTGAAGGAACAGAGGGATCATTGGTGTTGTGCCCCAAAACAGCTCACAAGCCTTGAGTGTGAGTTACTGGGAAGAAGAGGCAACAACTTGAAAGGATCTTTTCCAGGTTAGCTGTGCCTCCCTCCGAGGCTACAGTGTTTATAGGACTTCCACACACCTGGTCCACCACTGTGAGGCAGATCAAGAGGAGAAAGACTGCGAGCCCCCCCCATGCCTCCTGATCAGATAACTTTAGTTCCCAAATTCACAAAACAGCATGCATCATCTCATTTAAACTGTTCTGTGTGGCAAAGACAACAGGGATTATTATCCCTACCCATGATAAGAGCTCACATTTGTAACAGATTTTACTTTATGTAGAATTCATGCATACTTTATCTCAGGGTTTCCAATTGCCTGATCATAAGTTTCCAATTACTTGATTGTGTCCCCTGGGGAGTCTTCTGAAAATACAGATTCCTAGTCCCCTATAGTCTGAGACGTGGCAACTGGGTGAATTGGATCTGCAGAGGTGTTTATTTTGCTGGAGTTTTGAAAAAAAAAATTGAATTTATAGTCCTTTAGATCCAAATATTTATGTCCAAATATTTATTTATACCTATGCTTACTCTGCTATTCTTTCTGACTCTGCATAAAGGAATTTTGGATCTAGAAAGGGTATTATACACCATCCAGCCCTGAGCTGCTCCTGTTCTGGATTAGATAACCTCAAGCATACAGAACTTTCTGCCAGGTCCCCACTGAGAGGCTCAAATGCCACATTTGCATGAAATCTATAAAGAAACTTATCATTTGATTTGATTAGTCTTACCCGCACAATTCATCATCTGTGTCACTGATGAAGGGAATGAAGCTTTTTTTTTTTGCTTTTTTGCTTTCTTTTTTTGCCTTTTTTTTTTTTTTTTTTTTTTTTTTTTTTTGCTTTTTAGGGCCTCACCCATGGCACATGGAAGTTCTCAGGCTAGGGGTCCATTCAGAGCTGCAGCTGCCAGCCTATACCACAGGCACAGCAACACCGGATCCTTAACCCACTGAGTGGGGGATCAAACGTGAATCCTCATGGATACTAGTCGGATTCATAACCTGCTGAGTCAAAATGAGAACTCCTGGAACCAAGCCTTTTACAGGGCCCCTTCTTGTTTCTAGCTCCTTCCTTCATAGAGTTAAGACCAGGGAATGAGGCCAGTTTTGCCCAGGCCTGAATTGAGCATCATTGTAAGGAATTTGCATGAGTATTGTGGTGACTAGCAAAGTCTCCAACAAAATCATGACCTCAGCCCACACTTGGCATCATTCCATTTCCCTGGAATCTTGAGAGCTCATTTTCATAGTAAAGTCAAACTGGGACATGGCTTTTTTCCATAGTTTCTGAAGATCAAACAAAAGGAAAAACATTGAGAAGGCATTAGGATGGCCTGAGGTTAAGTTAAAGCAAAAACTCAACCCTGGAAGACCGTTCCAGTAACTGTAGGTAAAGGAGCCCTTTTATTTACTCATATAATCATTTGTTTAAGCATGTAACAAATACCAGGGCCTGTGTTGGCCTCAATTTTGTAAAGTGACTGAGACATGATCCATGAATACCAAAAGGTGGAGGGCGTCTGGAAAAGAGAGCTTTCAGTAATAAGAATGTGTCCACTGCAATAAATGTTGCAGCAGAAATCTAAATGAAGAGGCACAGCCTGTAAAAACATCACCAAGGACATCCTGATGCTTACTAGGAAAGCTGCCATGTAAGTACTTGCTCTCCTATCAAACAGACCTGGAGTCAGACACCAGCCTTGCCACACATTCACTACATAACCTCCTGCTGCTCGGTTTTCTTACCTGTAAAATGGTCTGAATAATCCTTACCTCATCAAGTTGGGGATGTAGATCAAATTAGATTTTTTTTGTGGAAAATGTCTAGCACAATACATGGCCCAGATTAGATGCTCAGCCTATGGTGGTATACACTGGGATGTGGCTTTCTAAGTACTTTTGTACCAGGAAAGTCTTAGCTGTATGGGGAACGCAAACATTCTAGTTACTGCAAATGTATCTTCCTCCATTGTAAATCAAGAAGTTTTTTTTTTTTTTCCCTAAATGCAAAAGTCTTTATAAATTGAGGTAGACTTTCAGAAACAATTCTGGTTTCATGGGGTGGGGGGTGGGGGGGGTTGTTTTCTTTTTGGGCCATACCTGCAGCATATGGAGGTTCCCAGGCTAGGGGTCTAATCCGAGCTACAGCTGCCGACCTACGCCAGAGCCACAGCCACTCCAGATCCGAGCCGCATCTGCAACCTACGCCACAGCTCACAGCAATGCCGGATCCTCAATCCACTGAGCGAGACCAGGGATCAAACCTGAAACGTCATGGTTCCTAGTCAGATTCGTTTCTGCTGCGCCATGACAGAAACTCCTGGTGTTGTTTTAACTTAAAAAATTTGACAACTCGGAGTTCCCTTCGTGTTGCAGCAGAAACAAATCCGGTTTGTATCCATGAGGACACAGGTTCAATCCCTGGCCCTGCTCAGTGCATTAAGAATCAATCATTGCTGTGGCTATGGCATAGGCTAGCAGCTGTAGCTCCCATTCAGCACCTAGCCTGGGAACTTCCATATGCCACAGGTGTGGCCCTAAAAAGCAAAAAAAAAAAAAAAACAAAACAAAACTTAAAATCATTTTTTGGATGACAAAATTACATAAATTGGGGTTCTCTTGTGGCACAGTGGGTTAAGGACCTGGAGTTGTCACTGCTACAGCTTGGGTTGCTGCTGTGGCGGGAGTTCAGTTCCTGGCCCAGGAACATCCATATGCCCCAGGTGTGGCTAAAAACAAAATAAAACAAAAAACAAAGAACAAAAACAAAAACAAAAAACATATATATATATGCATATATATATATACAAATTATGTAGTTATAATGATGTGTAACCCAAAAAGGGATAGAATATGGACTCTTTAAGAGCTCATGTTCTAATGGGGGAACTGAATTCTTTATTCCTTCTCCTAATCCCTTTGCAAGAATAACATCATCAGCATTGCCAGTGGAAGTCAAGTGTTAAACACAGTGGGAGGCTTCCAAAAGGCTCCCAGCTGCTGTCTCCTGCTCCCCTAAGTTTGAGATTCCTTCTTCCCCCAAAAGCAACACTCAAGTTTGGCTCCCACACTTTAAAAATAATACTTTTCTATTCTAACATTAATTTCTTTGGGGCATATTACCAAATTGTTTTGGCTTGTATTTCAGGAAGAAAATGTTTTTGCCTACCATTTATGCTTTGCAGAATTTGTAGAAGACTAGTTTCTTTTTCTCCTCCTCCTTCTTCCTCTTCTTCTTTTTGCTGCGCCCACAGCAAGTTGAAGTTTCTGGGCCAAGGATCAAAGCCGTGCCACATCAACAACCCAAGCCACTGCCAGATCCTTAACCCAATGGGCCATCAGGGAACTCCCAAGGCTAGTTTTCAAACTGATGGGGAGTATAACACATTAAAAAATGATAGATTTTATTTAGGGGAGGGGAAGTGAGAGGACATCTAGTTCTCAGAGAGTGTTCAAAATTTTTCAGGGGTAAAGGTGGTTGGCAGAAGTGCCAAGAAGCACAAGCAGAGTTACTCATTGAGGGAAAGGCTGAAGAACTTGCACAAAGCTGGATCACACGAACAAGAGAGCCAGCTGCATTCTCTGGTCAGAAAGGTGAGTGTATCCCTGGTTCTCCAACTCCTAGGAAGACACATAGCAGCTAAAGCTTCAACCTGATCAGGGCGGGGACTCTATTAGGTCTGAGATTCTGGACATTAGTATCACCTAGGGAACTCCGAAAAAGTCTGATGCCCAGGCTGAAACTCCCTCAGTTAAATTCTAGAGGTAAGACCCAGGGATCAAAATCGTCCAGAACTCCCAAGGTGGTTGCACTATGTGGCAAAGTTAAGAGCTTCTGTGTTAGATCTTTCAAGTTCAGGCTCCCCAGACTCCTCTTAACATGTCTGGAGACTGGCTACTGGTGCTTCTGATCTCCAGGGGCAAGTAAAGAGCCCAACTCCGCCCCAGTGGTTTCCTAAAATTTACTGAGAGTTTGGGTGACTCAGAGATGAATTTCTCTAGTGTACTGTTTCCTAGTAGAAGCAGGCTTCTGACCAGGTTGCTGCAAACGATTATGCTGGTTATTCATGGCACTAGGATGCTTGGTAAAGGAGAGGAAGGGACTGAAGCTACAGCCTAAACTCTGCTCACCAAACTGTCACCTTGGCCTTGAACTTGATGCAACTAGAAGAGTAATGGGTACCTATTTCTAATTCTCCAGTATTCATTCAAGTATTAAATGCCAAATTTAATTTTCAGATGCTGGAAAGAATAACTTTTTCTTTCTGAAAATAATAGAGAATCTCTGGTTTGTTGGCAAGGCTAGGGGCAAGAGGAGAAGCAAAATTCTAACCCTGAAAGAGCTATTGAATTTTTCAATTGACTAGAATATGGAAATTGTGCAACTGTTCCACAGGTGTTCATTGAGTGGGCATTTTATGCCCTGTATTTGGCCCTGAAGACAAAGTGATTAGGACAAACTTTGTCCCTGCCGCCATTGGATTTAGACTTAGCAGGTCAAATTGTCAAATTGCTAGGTATAGCATAACAGAAACCAGTATATCTAAACAAAAACTCTCCCTGAGGTTTCTAGCTTGCAAAAGAAGTATGTTAAAAATACCTCTGCTGCAAAACTGTATTCAAATAATTTTCACGGGCAGCTATCAGGTAAATGCCAGTAAAACACAGATTCAGGAAGTTCCCTTGTGGCGCATCAGGTTAAGGATCTGGCATTGCTGCAGCTGCAGCTCAGGTTCCACCCCTGGCCTAGGAACTTCCACATGCCTTAGGTGTGGCCAAAAACAACAACAACACTAATTCAAAGAAAGCAAATATTTCGACGTTAATTATCTGATAACAAGCTGTGCATGAAAATTAACGCTGCCAATTTTGATAGGGCTCATTGATGCATTAAACTAAACCCATCACAGACATGCAGCTCAAGCGAACAAAACATGACAAGATGAATTTCCAAGCCTTGGCACAGAGTTGTTTGACTGGTCACACATACAAATCAGGTTGTTCTTGTGGATAATCTAAAATTACCAACAATTTCTACTTGGAAAATGATTCTGCCCACTAATTCTACCTCCTGATGGACGAAAAACTGCTATTATGTCTAACAACCCTAACAGTACAAACAATGAAGTCTGTTTCTCTCACTGTTTTTTCTTTCTTTGAAAATTTTTTTGTGTGTATGGCCATACAATATAGGCAAAACAAGTTACTAGTAACTTTTCAGTAGAAGACAACTTACGATGCCCTTAATTGCAAGCATTTTCAGGTGACATTTGGCTACAAATATTGTTTACAAAATCATCACAAGGGAAAAAGAATTCTTAACTTGGTAACTTTGTTGAAGTCCTTCTCACTGTACTCTTTGTTTTTTAAATTTTTTAAATTATAGTTGATTTACAATGTTCTGTCGGGAGTGGAAAGGAATCTGACTAGCATCCATGAGGACGTAGGTCCAATCCCTGGCTTTGCTCAGGGGGTTAAGGATCTGGCGGTGCTGTGAGCTGTGGTGTAGATTGCAGATGCGGCTTGGATCTCGAATTGCTGTGGCTCTGGGGTAGGTCAGCAGTTGCAGCTTCAACTTGAACCCTAGCCTGGAACCTCCCTATGCAGCGGGTAGGGCCCTAAAAAAAAAAAAAAAAATATATATATATATATATATATATACACACAATGTTCTGTCAATTTCTGCTTCACACAAAATGACCCAGCTATGTATTCATATACATTCTTTTTTTCACATTATCCTCCATCATGCTCTATCACAAGTCATCAGATACTCACTTTTTAAAAAAATTATTATTTTTTCTAATAGCCACACCCACAATATATGGAAGTTCCCAGGCCAGGTATTGAATCTGAGCCACAGCTGCAACCCACACCAGAGCCCTTAACCCACTGCACAGGCCAGGGATTGAACCTGTACCTCTGTAGCAACCCAAGCTGCTGCAGTAGGATTCTTTTTTTCTTTCTTTTTTTTTTTGCTTTTTATGGCTGTACCCATGGCACATGGAGGTTCCCAGGCTAGGGGCTACAGCTGCTGGCCTACACCACAGCCACAGCAGCAACCCAGGATCCAAGCCGCATCTTTGACCTACACCACAGCCCACGGCAAAGCTGGATCCTTAACTCACTGAGTGAGGCCAGGGATCGAACCCGCAACCTCAGATTCGTTTCCACTGCCCCATGCTGGGAACTCCTGCAGTCGGATTCTTAACCGACTGTGCCACAGTGGAAACTCCTGACTATTCTCACTTTTGACCCAGCTTGCTTCTCAGTGCTTTTATAGCTTTTGGAAAGTTAAAGAGAGAGAACTTGCTTCACTAACTGCTTTGTACTTGCCTGAAAGAACTAATCATCTGCCCCATGGCGCAGAAGGCCTGGAAACAGTCACAGAGATCTAATTTACAAACCTAAATAGTACCCTGTGTCTTTGAACACCGGCCTTCACAAGATGGTGTTATTATCCTACTTGAAACATACTAAAATGAATTCCCAAACTCAATAAAATGTAAAATTAATTTTTAGCTCTCCCAACATCTTATTTCTTCCATTTCTGTCCACTATTTTCTTGTGTTTTTAGGTTTTGCCAAATAAGTGTGATTCCTTTTTCTGAATTATAACATTTTAATTTTTGAAAGTAAACAATAATAAGGAATTTTTGTTTGTTTGTTTTTTGTTTTTAGGGCTGCACCTGGGGCTAGGGGTTGAATCTGAACTACAGTTGGCAGCCTATACCACAGCCACAGCAATGCAAGATCTGAGCCACTTTTTCAACCTATACCACAGCTCATGACAATGCCAGATCCTTAACCCACTAAGCGAGGCCAAATATTGAACCCACAACCTCATGGATCCTGGTCAGGTTCATTTCTGCTGAGCCACGACAGGAACTCAAATATGGAAATTTTTTTTTTTTTTTTTTGGTCTTTTTGCCTTTTCTAGGGCGGCTCCCATGGCACATGGAGATTCCCAGGATAGGGGGTCTAATCGGAGCCGTAGCCACCGGCCTACGCCAGAGCCACAGCAATGCCAGATCCGAGCCATGTCTGCAGCCTACACAGCTCATGGCAACGCCGGATCCTCAACTCACTGATCAAGGGCAGGGATCGAACCCGCAACCTCATGGTTCCTAGTCAGATTCGTTAACCACTGCGCCATGAGGGGAACTCCAAATATGGAAATTTTTAAGTCATGTTGAGACTAGTCAAATGGTTCTTCTAGGAGTTCCCATAGTGGCTCAGTGGATTAAGAACCTGATTTGTATCTACACTGATTCATGTTCAATCCCTGGCTTCGCTCAGTGGGTTAAGGACCCAGCATTGCTGCAAGCTGTGGTGTAGGTCACATATACTGGCTTGGATCTGGCATTGCTGTGGCTGTGGCATAGGCTGGCAGCTGCAGCTCCAATTTGACTCCTGGCCCAGAAACTTCCATATGCTACCAGTGTGGCCCTAAAAACACCAAAAAAAAAAAAAAAAAAGTTCTTCTACCTTACCCCTATTCTCAAAGATAATGATTCTCAAACTTAAGCCTGTGTCAGAATCACTGGAGGGATTATCCAAAGATTGCTGCCTCCTCCCAGCATGTCTGATTTAGTAGGTCTGGAGAGGGCCTGAGAACTTGAATTTCTAACAAGTTCTCAGCTGCTGCTGCTAGACCTAGGAAACCCTTTCAGAACCAATGCTTTCGAGAAATGTGAATGCCAGAGCAACTGGGAATGTTGCCACGGGTCTGTTATGTGAAACTTGAGCCATAGTCTCTGCAAAGACTCAGAGGACTTGCCCTTTACAGTAATAACACTTAGAAATAATATTGCAAAATACCACAAAGGAATAAAATGGCCCAACTCCAGGGGAATAATGAAGTATTAGAGGTCAGGAGACAGTGCTGAACTGTCAGAGATAAGGAAGGGGAAATTAAGTCAATAAGCCACGGGGATGAAATGGTAATTAGAGGGTTGTGTCCCCTGAATCTGTGGTGATGGCTAATACATCATGGGAGTCCCTAAAAATGAAATAGAGGGGCAGCTTACTCAGGTGCTACTTGACACACATAGGTGGAAAATTAGAGATATCTTGTCGGAAAACATAAAGCAAGTCACCATAGTGGGACTTTTATGATCTTTTACACAGTTCCCTAATCTAAGCCAGCTCAGAGTCCAAGAGGGCCTGATCTCCTTTAAGAAAGGACTCTGCTCCTTTCCACCAGTGTGTATGGTGGAACTTCCCTCAAACCTTCCCTTGAATCTCTTAAGTGACTGGCTCCGAACTGAGGAAAGGAAAATACCCAGAACTTCTGGGAAGTCTATTAGACAATCACTCTGAACCTACACCTAAACCAGAGACCAGAAATACCTCCATGGACCATCAGTTAAGTGTTGTGTTTATGGAGGTACAAGGACAGAGAGGCTTGACCTAAGTCTATAAAACATTATGTCAGGGTGGTGGCCCCTAATGACCCCTTACCTCTCAGGATTATACCCACCAGGGGTCCCTACTATGTTCTAGCCAATAAAATATGGCAGAAGTGATTTGTCACACCTGAGATTACCTCAGCTTTCATCTTGGGCTGTGCTCTGGAGGAAGCCAGCTGCCACATCTTGAGGACACCCAAGCAGCCTATGGAAAGGAAAGAAAGTGAGACCTCTAACTACGGCCTCTACAGCCAGTGAGGAACTGAGGTCAGCCAGAAACTACTGGGTGAACACTGAAGCAGATCCTCCAGCATTCAAATGACTACAGATACTTTGACCCAGAGTCACGCAGTTAAGCTACTTCTGGATTCCTGCCCCATAGAAACTGCAAGATAAATGCTATTGCTTTAAGTTGCTAAATTTAGGGGTAATTTGTTAGGCAGCAATAGGTACTTAATACCCTATCATACTGAGTTCATTTGAACTAATTGCCAGTTATAATACCATTTCATCCAAAATATATTTGGTGTACAGCTCTAAAAGATAATTTATCCTTTCTAAACATTCCACAATATCACTATCAAGCCTAAAAATTAACAGTAATTTCTTAAGATCATCAAGCATTCAGTGAGATCCAGAATCCAATCACTGTACAAATTAGCCTGATTGTCTCATTATCAAAAAGTCAAGAAATAACAAGCGACGCTATGTGAAGAAAGCAGAACCTTCACACACTGTTGGTAGGTATGTAAATTGGCATAGTCACTATGAAAAAACAGTATGGAGATTCCTCAAAAAATTATGGGTCCTAATTGCCATATGATCCAGCTATACCACTTTTGGGTATTTATCCAAAGGATACAAAAACTCTAATTCAAAAAAGCACATGCATCCCAATATTCATAGCAGCATATTTATAATAGCTCAAACAACCCAAGTGCCCATCAGCGATGAATGGATAAGGAAGATATGGTATATGTGTGCATCGAATACTACTTAGACATAAAAAAGAAAGCTTGCCATTTTCAACAATGTGGATGGACCTTGAGGATATTATGCTAAGTGAAATAAGTCAGAGAAATACCACATGATTTCATTCATATGTGGAATATTCAAAACCAAATGAAGCAAAACCACTTAGATACAAATAACAGAGAAGTGGTTATCAGAGAAGAAAAGGGGTTGGGGAAAGGGTGAAATGGGTAAAGAGATCAACTGTACTGTGACTGATGAAAACTAAACTTTAGGAGGTGAGTACAACTGCAGTGTATACAGAAGCTGAAATATACTACTGTACACATGAAATTTACATGTTATAAACCAATAAAAAATAAAATTACCTTCCTTGATCATCTGATGAATTTACTTTAATATTATACAACTTAGGCTTCACATGAATTCCATACCTTGCAATTGGTTGGCATGTTTTTTTTTTTAATTTATAGGTTTTCTTCTCAATTAAAATGAAATTTTACCATTTGCAACAACATGAATGGACATGGAGGGGTTTTACTTAGTGAAATAAGTCAGATAGAGAAAAACAAATACTATGTGTTATCACTTATATGTGGAATCTAAGAAATAAAACAAATGAATGAATCTATCAAAACAGAAAAAGATTCACAGATAGAACAAAATCATAGTTACCAATGGGGAGGGGGAAGAAGGGAGGGGCAAGATAGGGATACAAACCAAGAGGTACAAACTATTATGTATCAAGTAAATAAGCTACAAGGATATGTTGTATAACATAGGAAACATAGTCAATATTTTATTATAATATTAAATGGAATATAATCTGTAAGAATTTTGAATCACTATGTTGTATACATGAAACTAATATTATACTGTAAATAATTATCTATATTTCAATTTTTTAATTTTCTCTTATTTTTTTGGGGGGGGGGCATGCCCGAGGCATGCAGAGCCTGCTGCATAGCTTGATTTTTTTTTTGTCTTTTTTCCTTTTTTTTAGGGTGGCACCTGTGGCACATGGAGGTTCCCAGGCTAGGGATCGAATTGGAGCTGGCCTATGCCACAGCCCCAGCAACACCAGATCCAAGCCGCATCTGTGACCTACACCACAACTCACCACAATGCTGGATCCTTAACCCACTGAACAAGGCCAGGGATAGAACCCACAACCGTATGGTTCCTAGTCGGATTCTTATCTGCTGCCCCACCGTGGGACCTCCCCATCGCTGGATTTTTAACCCACTGAGCGAGGCTAGGGATGGAACCCAAATCCTTATGGATACTAGTTGAGTTCTTAACCCACTGATCTGCAACAGGAAATCCCTAAATTTTTAAATATCACTGCAGGTTAAGGATTTGGCATTGTGTCAACAGTGGCTTGGGTCAATGCTGGGGCAGGGGTTCAACCCCCAGCCCTATACAGTGGGTTAAGGGTTCAGCACTTTGGTTCAGATTCCATCCTTGACCTGGAAACTTCTATATGCTTCAGGTTCAGCTCTATAAAATAAAAAAATAAAGGGAACTTTTCTTGCCGATCCTTGAAGGATTTGTCTATTGAAAACTATGATGCAAATGAGTTCTCAGGTGTATAAACCAATACTTTAGATGTGGTATATCCATGCAGTGTGCCTCACTGTGACTACTATTCTGAATACTGATTAGATTGCAAAACTAAGAACCTGATGTGTTTCCTTTTCTTCAAGTGACCTGCATATTGGAACACACATTTTCTTACATTCAAAGTTATATATTTTTTCCCCTGCAGTTCTTAGCAAAAGCATTTTTGGCCAAGATATAATAGGACTGGGATTTTTTTTTTTTTCTTTTTAGGGCAGCACTTACAGCATATGGAGGTTCCCAGGCTAGGGGTCCAATCCAAGCTACAGTTGCCAGCCTACACCACACCAACAGGAATGCTGGATCGCCGACCCACTGAGTGAGGCCAAGGATTGAACCTGCATCCTCATGGATAATAGGCAGATTCGTTTCCTGCTGAGTGCCACAGTGGGAACTCCCCGGAGCCTACCCTTTAATGTGTACTTTGGTTTTGTGCTTCTGGATTGCTGTTTAAGAAATAAACCAGATTTCATCTTTACTTTACAACTATTAATGGCAAAGAATTAGGTAAATGAGAGAGATGATGTATTTTGTCTCAGGCACTGCACCGCACCAGTCAGCCATGTTTATAGTGTTTGTAAGCCCTACCTCCACCCCCTCTCTAGTCCTATTTGAAAACAGCAAGTAATGAGCTTCATTTTGACAGAGCTTCCTACAAACCTTAGTAGTTAATTTGCAGCCTATGTGTATGATATTCCTAATTTATGGCACACATACAATAGACAAGTCATGATATATGCATAGAACTTTACAGGTGACAAGCAAGTATAAAATCATCACTGAATATACTAGATTTGTACGAGAATTTCATTTTTTCATTTGCTTCTGAATATTCTTACATTTTCAGAAATACTTCATAATGAAGTAATGAGAAAACCCCTGGGGCCTTTTTTAGTTACCTTTTTATTTTAAATTATAAAACACCTCATATATATCACAAAGTGTAAAAGTTGGAATTTCCTGATGGCTCAGCAAGTTAAAGATCCAGTGTTGTCACTGCTGTGGCTCAGGTTCGAACCCTGGCCCAAGAACTTCTGCATGCCTTAGGTGTATGAGAGAGAGAGGCATCTACAAAGTTAACATCTGACCATCAGTGCCCCTCCTCTCTTTCTCTCTCTCTCACTGACTTTCTGTCTCTCTTTTCTTTCCCTCCCTTTCTCCACTCTTTCTCTCAAAATAAATTACAGGTACAGTTAAAAAATCATCTCCATATTTTTGTCCTCCCTTCTCAGAACAGCTAGACAATACTGCACAGATTATATAAACATTGTAGTTTACATAAATAGTGCCCCAGAGGGTCATGCAACATAGAACATAATTATCCATTTCAGGCCCAGAATGTACAAACAGTACAATTACAGTAATTATAATATTCTAATCTTAGGTTCATATGTATTTGACGTATTAGATGTGCACAATAAAATAACCCCCTGTCTTAGAGTTCCTATTATGGCTCAGGGGTTAATGGACTTGACTAATATCCATGAGGGTATGGTTTTGATCCCTGACCTCACTCAATGGGTTAAGGATCTGGCATTGCTGTAAGCTGTGGTGTAGGCTGCAGACACGGCTCGGATCCTGAGTTGCTGCGGCTGTGGCGTAGGCCAGCAGCTGCAGTTCCGATTGGACCCCTGGACTGAGAATTTCCATGTGCTTCAGGTGCGGCCCTAAAAAGCAAAAATAAATGAAAGAATGAATGAATGAATAAGTAAATAAGTAAGTAAATAAGTAAAATATCCCCCTGTCTTGAAAACTTTACAGAAGCATTTTTCCTTTCATCAAATATAAGACTCATATGAGCCTATGAGAAAACTTAATAGTCTGTTCCCATACCAAGGGACAAGGCAAAGCAATAAGTTAGTCTTTTAAAAATATCTATGGGAGTTCCTGTTGTGGTTCAGTGGTTAACAAACCTGGCTAGTATCCATGAGAATGTAGGTTTGATCCCTGTCCTTGCTCAGTGGGTTAAGGATCCAGTGTTGCCATGAGCTGTGGTGTGGGTCACAGACTCGGCTCGGGTCTGGCGTTGCTGTGGCTGTAGCATAGGCCGGCAGCTGTAGCTCCGATTAGACCCCTAGCCTGGAAACCTCCATATGCTGTGGGTGAGGCCCTGAAAAGACAGTAAATAAATAAATATATCTATGAACCAGCACAATTTTCTTTTTGAGTTGGACAAGCCAAAGACTATTAAGGAATATTTAAAGGCTGAATAGACTCTAGTGGCAACAAAGTTAAATAAGGAATTTGGGAAGAAACAAACTGTTTAATATTAACAATGCAATATACCTGCTAGGTTCCAGGTTTTCTGGGTCAACCAGATCAGTTTGAATATCTTTAAATCCTGGATTTTGAGTTTAGTAAAGTGTTGTATAGTATCTAGTCATGTCACATACCTGATGAAAGTGCTTTTTGTTCTTACCCACTGATTTGTAATACCACTTCTGTCACAAATCAAAATCCATATACACATGGGTCTACTTCTAGAGTCAAGTTTCTTTTAACCGGTCTATTTTGTTATTTGTAACAAGGACATGTTTTAATTAGTATAGATTTATTGTAAGACTTGATGACTGGTGAGAATAATCTCTCTTCTTCAAAATTGTCCTGGTTCTTCTTGGCCCTTTCCATTTGGGTTTTAGAATGGGTTTTTCAAGTTCCATTAGAATTCTGTTGGGAGTACAATCAGAACTGCAATAACTTCATAGACTGAGTTGGAAGAATTGTCATCTCTGTGATAAAAAGATCTTTGTTTAGGGGTTCCCACTGCAGTACAGTGGGTTAATGATCAGGCTTGTCTTGGTGGAGGCAACAATCCCTGGCCCGGCACAGTGGGTTAAAGATCCAGCATTGCTTCAGCTATGGAGTCGATAGCAGCTCTGACTCAGATTTGATTCCTGGCCCGGGAACTTCCACATGCCATGGGTGTGGCCAAAAAAGAAAAAAAATATATATATAGATTTTTTTTAAAAGGATCTTTGTTTGAACTTTTCCTGATGATTTTAGGTTATCTTTACTGTGATATAAGTTTAAAAACAAGTTATGCATTTGCTAATGTCCATAGAACCATACAATACAAAATATGAACCCTCATATAAACTATGGACTTCAGTTAATAGTGTATAAATATCAGTTAATCAATTATAACAATATACCACATTACAGCAAGGAATTAATAATAGGGGAAAGTTGGAGTTCTCCTCATTCCTCAGTGGTAATAAACCCTACTAGTATCCATGAGGACACAGGTTCGATCCCTGGCCTTGATCAGTGAGTTAGGGATCCAGTGTTGCCATGAGCTGTGGTGTAGCCCACAGTCACAGCTTTTATCCCTCATTGCTGTGGCTGTGGTGCAGGCTGGCAGCTGCAGCTCCAATTCAACCCCTATACTGGGAACTCCCATATGCCATGGGTGCTGCCATAAAAAGACAAAAAAAAAAAAAAAAAAAGAGTTCCCCCTCTGGCTCAGTGAAAATGAATCTGACTAGTATCCATGAGGATACAGGTTCGATCCCTGGCCTCACTCAGTGGGTTAAGGATCTGGCATTGCCATTAGCTGCGGTGTAGGTTGAAGATGCAGCTTGGATCTGGAGTTGCTGTGGCTGTGGTATAGGCCAGTAGCTGTAGCTCCTATTTGACCCCTAGCCTGGGAACCTCCGTATGCTGTGAGTGCAGCTCTAAAAAGACAAAAATGAAAGAAAGAAAGAAAAAAAAAGAAAAAAGAAAGAAAGAAAAGAAAGAAAGAAAGACGAAGAAAGAAAGAAAAAAGAATAGAAAGAAAGAAAGAAAGAAGAAAGAAAGAAAGAGGGAAGGAAGGAAGGAAAGAAGAAAGAGCAGAAAGAGAAGAGGAAGGAAAGAAAGAAAGGAAGAAAGAAAGAAAGGAAAGAAAGAAAGGAAAGAAAGAAAGAAAGAAAGAAAGAAAGAAAGAAGAAAAGAAAGAAAGAAAGAAAGAAAGAAAGAAGAAAGAAGAAAGAAAGAAAGAAAGAAAGAAAGAAAAACTGTAAGGAGGTAAATGGGAGCTCTCTGGGAGTTCCCGTCATGGGAGAGGTTAATGAATCCGACTAGGAACCATGAGGTTGCTGGTTCGGTCCCTGACCTGATCAGTGGGTTAAGGATCCGGCGTTGCAGGTGGTGTAGGTGTAGGTTGCAGACGCAGCTGGGATCCTGCGTTGCTATGGCTCTGGTATAGGCGGTGGCTACAACTCCGATTCGACCCCTAGCCTGGGAACTTCCATATGCAGTGGGAGCGGCCCTAGAAAAGGTAAAAAGACAAAAATAAAGGGGGGGGAGCTCTCTGTAATATCTGCTTGATTTTCTTTAAACCTAAAACCTCTCAGAAAAATAAATATATTAGTTAGGGAAAAAAATCCTTAAGCTATGATGCCAAATCTTCATAGTTGTGGGACTTTGATCTTCATAGTTGTGAGATTTTGGACATTGTTTTGTGTAGGGTGTTTTTGTGTATGTGTTTTGTTGTTTTGGGGTTTTTTTTTTTTTTCTTTTTCTGAGGAGGGAGTGCTGGGTTGTGGCACCCATGGCATGTAGAAGTTCCCTGGCCAGGGATCAAACCCATACCACCCCATCAACCCAAGTTGCTGCTGTGACAACGATGGATCCTTAACCCATGGCACACAAGAGAGTTCCTTTTTTGGTTGTTTTTGTTTTTTCTTGGTTTCCTTATCTGTATCATAGGAGTTATAATCGTACAATGATGGTGCTTTACTGAAAGGGTTATTGTAAGGATTATATGATGTGTGTAAAGTGCTTAACACAGTGGCTGGCAAATGGGAAGAGCTTAATAGTGGTAGCCAAGTTGGAACCCTAATACCTCAGAAAGAAAGACTAAATCCCAGCTTTCCCCACCCTTTAAAAAAATTATAGTTGATTTACAATGTTGTGCCAATTTCTGCTATACAGCAAAGTGACATAGTCATACATATACATACATTCCTTTCTTATATTATCTTCCATGATGATCTATCTAAGAGACTGGATATATCGCCCTGTGGTATACAGTGCATCTCATTGCTTATCATAAAGTAGAGTTGCATCTACTAACCCCAAACTCCAAGTCCCTCCCACTCCCTCCTTCCTCCCTGCCTTGGCAACCACACATCCCAGTTCAGATTTATCCTCTGATTTAGTTCTTAACTGAATCATTCATCTTTGGAAAGATTTATTCTGGTCCAGATGTTGTGTTAGACACTACAAATACAAAGATATAAATTTTATGCCCTCAAATAATTTATAGTCTAGTTGTGGAAAGAAAGAAGTAAACAGACAATGATGGTATGGGCCATAGTGCAGAAAAGAAGGCCAGCCCGATGTTCTTCCAGGATTTCTAACAGAATCGGACTGGGACCCAACCTCCCTGATTTGTTCTACCAAGTCACTGAAAAATCGAAGTTCTGAAAAAATAGTGAATTCCAAAAAGTTGCGGCCCCATAACTCTACATAAAACCATCACCATGAGCTGGTGGTGTTGCTGGTCGATTGGTTCTTCACGAAAAAAAACTACAACAAACAGCAGATGACCACTCTCAGAAATTATCTTCTACTTTTTTTTTTTAATGGTTCCATCGCAGCATATGGAAGTTCTCAGAACTAGGGGTTGAATCTGAGCTGCAGTTGCAACCTATGCCATAGCTGTGGCAATGCTCAATCCTTAACCACGCCCCAGGCTGGGAACAAACCAGCATCTCTGCAGCAACAGTCGCTGCAGTCGGATTCTTAACCCACTGCACCCCAGCAGGAACTCCAGAAATTAATACCTTCTCCATGAATTTTAGAAATCAGGGTTTGCCAGCAACACTGCTTCTGTTTCTCTAATCAGGCCACTCATTTCCACAAATACATTGCCACCAAATACCAAGCAATATTGTCCAGAACAAGTGCTCTGCCTTTCAGAGTCACAGGAATCCTTTGTGCAAATTCCTGTGGAATTCCTATGACTCTCTCTTTCTCAGTCCTCACTATATTCTGAATTCTTCATGAGGCAGGGGCTCAGAAAACTTCTCCCAAAGACAGTGACTCCTGAACAATGCTAAAGAATTTATAATGTCTGCTAAAAGATCTCTGGTTCCAGTGGTCATCTGGAAAGTGTTGCTTTGTGGCTTTTATTCCCTATCAGTAATGACACCATATCATGGTTTCTTGCTTATGAAGGAAACTATTTTCCATTCTGACCATATATGAGAAGAAATTAAATGGGTTAGTGCTTTAGAAACTCTTTATCTAAAATCACACTCTCTTATTCTAAATTAAACTAAGCTTGTTTCCAAATTTAAATCATGGCTTGAGCAGATACTATCAGAGGCTTCTTTTTTCTTATATAATATTATAACTAATATTTACTGGCTATTTTTTTGTACTAGAAATGTGGAAAACTCAGTAGCTGATAAGGTCTTGAAAGAAGCATCTTTATTTTATTCATCTTTTTATCTTTAGTGAAATTCAGAGCCTCACAAGAGTAGACCCACACAAGTGTGTGTTGAATTAATTGGAGAATTTTTTCCTATCAGTCCCTCAGAATTACAGGGAGCCTTACTGAAAAGTATTCTAAAATCTCAAAGATCATGCTCCTGGAACCAAGTAGATATGTTTTCTCTGATGGAGTGAGTTCAGGAAAGCCCTTTCTTTATCTTGCCTTAAAAAACAGATCATGTGCCTGGATTTTAGAGTCATGAAGACTTGCATTCGCAACCTTGCTCTATCACTAACAAGCTTGACCTGGAAGATTATAACCTCTGTGAATCTTAGTTTTCTCCTCTGTAAAATAGGAACAATAGCAACTTATGCTTATTCCAGTACCTGAGATATAGAAAGCACTGAGTATGTCACTGCAACGTCATGATCCTTTCCTGAAGGCACATCCATAATTAAGTAGTCCAAGCAACTATGATTGTGGTTTGAGGACCTGCAAAGTGATTGGAAAAAGAGAAGTTATAATCCTTGTGTGACCTGGAATTTGATTTTATCCTTCTTATAAACTAATCAATGTGTATGTTACTGCTTCATGAATATTGGCCAAACACCATAGGACCAATGGGTCAGAGACAAAGGACTTATTTATTTATCTTTTTTAGGGCTGCATTCATGGCATATGGATTCCCAGACTAGGGGTCGAAACAGAATGCAGCTGCTGGCTATACCCCAGCTCACAGCAATGCCACATCCTTAACCACTGAGCAAGGGCGGATCGAACCCACATCTTCAAGTATACTAGTCAGGTTTGTTACCTCTGCTCCACAATGGGAACTCCTGGTCTCTCTCTCTCTCTTCTGCTCCTCCTTAAGATCCCAATGAGCTTCTTCATTCCTTTCCATCCCTTCCCTCCCCTTCTTCCCATCCCACTTCCTTCTCCTCACTCTGGCTAAAGGTCCTTCTGAATCTAATTGCCTGAGCTAGAGAATGAGAGAGGAAGTGAGGATGGGAGGTTTGGGGGGCCAGCTGGCTCTTAGATCTGCACATAATGGAGGAGATGAGAGAAAATTGATTACCTAGTTCAGTCTCAAGGTCAAAATCACCAGGACAACAAACTTTTATTTTAGCATTGACTATAGGGTGTAATTTTGCTAAAGAGTATCATAACTTTTCTTCATCTCCTTGTATTATCCTGGCTTGGGGTGAGCTACATTCCAGCAGAGTTGTGGGTAACTGCCAGTCCCAGAAAAGGACAGGGAAGTGGAGTCTCTACCCAGAATACTCACTTTTATAAATTGTGGTTCACTAGCAACATCACATAATACTGCCTTCTCTCCTGACCCCTATTGTCAGCCCTAGCGATGGGCCTATGTCTTCACTGGCTTGTCACAGAGCACACAATACTAACAATTGCAAATTGCTCTATTTTTATTATCCCCTGGGGGATCTCTCCCTTTATTTTGTTTTCTGTACCAAAATTTATCATGTGATGGTATTTAATTCAATCCTGAAAAAAGCATATATATGCACACATCCCTTATATTCTCTGCTTATACCGTAAACTAAGAACAAGTTGTACTTCCAATTTTTTTTTGCTTTTTTTTTTTTTTTGCTTTTTAGGGCCACACCCCACAGCACATGGAAGTTCTCAGCCAAGGGTTCAATCTGAGCTGCAGCTGCCAGTCACAGCCACAGCAACACAGGATCCAAGCCGCATCTGTGACCTATACCACAGCTCATTGCAACGCAGGATCCCCGACCCACTGAGCGAGCCAGGGATCGAACCCAAATCCTCATGATACTAGTCAGATTCATTTCCACTGAGCCACAATGAGAACTCTCCTTTTTTTATAAGCTCAGTACATATTGGTTGACTAAAGGATACGAGTGTGAATATATAACTAGTCTCTCTTCTCTTAAACGCTGTGGTGGCTCTGTTTCTGTATTCTTAATCTTTTTTTATTTTTATTTTATTTTTATTTTTTTGCTTATTGTAGCTGGCTATACCTGGCCACAAGCCACCACATGATTAATTCCTCAGCCTAGGATGGACATCACTAATGGCATGGTGCTGCTAACCTACAAGCAGGACATAGAAAGTAAGGAATTAGCGCCAGCTGCTGACCTATGACCACGCCTGCCCAACAGTCTGATGCCTTTTTAGACTTTCTTATTTTTTTAGCTTCGTGACCTACCACGCACTACTCAAGTCAGTGACACATCCCCCGCCTGGACTAACCCACATTGAGTCATAGGCAGGAATCATTACCACTCATATCACATGCATTTAGTTGGTTTCTTAGTACTGTCCGCAATGGGAACTCTCTCTTTTGTATTTTTACAATAAGTCTCACTAAAATGTTTTCTCATCTTGAATTCTAGGCCATTAGCTATTGCCTCTTTACACTATTTTTTTTCAAAATCAAAGTATATTTTAAAAACCAAAATATAATTTTTTTCTTAGCTTTGACTTTGTTACACAGCCAGAATTGTGACATTTATGTACCATTTCACTAGTAGTAATGAAACCCTTGATCAACTTGAACAGGAATGTGTTTGTTTCTAATGCATATTTTTATATTATGGATTTTAAAAGTTAATATGTCTTCCTACTTTACTAACAAGAATGCATTGTTTGTTGTGCTGTTCTTACAATGTTTAGTTTTAGAAGTTTTAATCTAGCAATCCCTGTTTTTAGGTTAAAGGTTGTGTCCTCAAACATTAATGTTATTGTTAACATTATAGCAAGAATGGCAGAATCTTTCTTGATGATTATGTGGCTTGCTCTGTGAAACTCCAAGCATTGACACCTTCACATATTTTTATAGTGTTGTGATATGGTGACGCATTTTAATAATTTGTAACGTTTTTTAATATCATCTTTAGGCACATGAAATGAATATCTGCAGCTACATGGCAGATGAGGCACTTTCAACCAGAACAAGCTTGCTTTCTCATCTCAGGAAGTTATCTGCCATCTTCCCAAGTATTAGCATATGAACATATAAAACTGAAAGGAAGCAATCTTTTCTGTTAAGAGAACTTTTCTTGGAGTTCCCGTCGTGGTGCAGTAGTTAACGAATCCAACTAGGAGCCATGAGGTTGCGGGTTTGGTCCCTGCCCTGCTCAGTGGGTTAAGGATCGGCGTGCCGTGACCTGTGGTGTAGGTTGCGACACGGCTTGGATCCCGAGTTGCTGTGGCTCTGGCGTAGCGCGGGGCTACAGTTCCGATTGACCCCTAGCCTGGGAACCTCCATATGCCTCGGGAGCAGCCCAAAGAAATAGCAAAAAGACAAAAAAAAAAGGAGAACTTTTCTTTTTGGCCTTGCCTGGGCATAGGAAGCTCCTGGCCAGGGATCACACCTGCATCACAGCAGTGACCTGAGCAGCTACAGTGACAATGCTGAATCCTTAACCCACTGAGCCAAAAGGGAACTCCTAAGAGAACTTTTAAAATGTGACTGTGGAAAGTTAGGAAGAAAGTGATGTTTAAAATTTAAATATTATGTATGTATTAATAAATTACTATAAGAAAGATCTAAAATGGAAATTTGGAATTCTTGGTGGCTTAGCGGATTAAGGATCCAGTGCTATCACTGCTGTGGATCTTTGGGTGAGGCCAATAATAAAATAAAATGGAAAGTAAAATAAGAGAACACTACCTTCAATTCTCTAGTAGTTGCCTTCAGAGCTCCATAACTCTAAGTAGCTTGAATACGTGCTGCACATTGACCCTTTAATACACATTGTGTTCTTTTCTTTTCCTTTCTTTTTTTTTTTTTTTTTTTGATTTTTAGGGCTGCACTTGAGCATATGGAGGTCCCCAGGTTAGGGGTCAAATCTGAGCTGTATCTGTGGGCCTATGCCACAGCCACAGCAAGGTCAGATCCGAGCCACATCTGCAAACTCACACACAGCTCATGGCAACACAAATCCTCAACCCACTGAGTGAGGTCAGGGATCCTCATCCTGTGTCCTCATGGATGCTAGCAGATTCGTTTCCGCTGAGCCACGATGGGAACTACACCTTCTTCCAGATTAAATAGTTGTTTCATTTTCAGTCTTAATCTGCCATTACTAGGTATACAAACTTTGGCAAGTTATTTAACCCTCTGTGACTCAGTTTTTCTATCCCTAATGGAGGAAAGCTGAGTATTTCATGGATTGTTGTGAAGGTTAAATGAGTAAGCATATTTAAAGAACTGTGCCCAGCATATAGTAAATGCTAAGTAAATAATAACCCTTACTATTGTTTTCTTCAAATTTACATTTATAAATGATACTATATTATTAAATATTAATTCCTCCTTCCATCAACTTAGATGTAATAGAATCCCTACTCTGAAAGCTACCTTGCATTTTCTTCATTTGTCCTTCCAATTTATGAAAATTAAATAGTTTAATTTATGTATTAATTTAATTCAATGATTAATTCAGTTGTATAACCAAAATTTAAGTTTCGCGTTTTGTATAGAGTCATCTTGAAAATGTGATCCCCCCAAAAGATATCATTTACATTATTTTGACTGTGTAAATATTATTTGCTACAGTGAATGGGATAACATGAGTGTACTTCATATTAGTCCAATATCAAAAAATAATGTCCCACAGAGTTCTAGTGGCCCAGTGGGTTAAGAATCCAGCATTGTTTCTGCTGTGGTACTGGATCCATCCCTAGTCCAGGAACTTCTACACATCAAAAAAATGTGTCCATGAGGATGTGGGTTCAATCCCTAACCTTGCCTAAGGACCTGGTATCCCTGCAAGCTGTAGCTTAGGTCACAAATATGGCTCGAATCTGGTGTTGCCATGACCGTGGCATAGGCTGGCAGCTGCAGCTCCAATTCAACCCCTAGCCCAGGAACTTCATGTGCTGAAGATGCAGCCCTAAAAAAAAAAAAAGAAAGAAAAAGAATTGTTGCTTTACAATTTCCATTGGGTTTTTTAAAAAATTAAAGGACATGTGTTACTTTTATAAGAAAATTATTGTTTTTAAAAAATTTATTATAGTTGATTACAATGTTCTGTCAATTTCTGCTCTACAGCAAAGTGACCCATTTATACATACATATATACATTCTTTTTCTCATACTATCTTCTATCATGTTCTATCACAAAAGGTTTGATATAGTTCCCTGCCTTATACAGCAGGACCTCATTGCTTATCCATTCTAAATGTAATAGTTTGCAACTACTAACCCAAATTCCCAGTCCAAAGCTTGTCTGTGAAGGAAAGAAGAAGGGAGATAGATTTTGTTGTTTGTTTTTTGCGATGTAGAAATGTTCCTGGCCAGGGATAAAATTCACGCTACAGCAGTAACCCAATCCACTGCAGTGATTCTGGATCTTAACCCACTGTGCCACAAGGGAATTCCTGTTGTTTTTTTTTCAAAATGTATCAAAGACCTAAATGTAAGACTGGAAGCCATAAAATTCCTAGAAGATAACAAAGGCAGTAAACTCTTTGATAAAGTTTTGGCAATATTTTTTTAGATCTGTTTCCTCAGGCAATGGAAACAAAGGCAAAAATAAATGAAACTGCATCAACCTAAAAAGCTTTTGCACAGTGAAGGAAATACCAGCAAAAGTTCAACTGCAGAATGGGAGGAGATATTTGCAAATGACATTTCATAAGAGGCTACTATATCCAAAACATACAAAGCACTCACACAAACACAACATTGAAAAAAAACAACTCAATTTAAAATAGGCAGAAGAATGGAATAGACATTTTTTTCAAAGAGGAGATGCGGGTGGCCAATAAACACATAAAAAGATGTTCAATCACTAATCATCAGGGAATGCAAACAAAGCCAATATGATATCACCTCACATCTGTCACAATGGCTGTTATCAAAAAGACAACAAATAACAAGTGTTGGTGAGGATGTAGAGAAAGGGAGCCCTTGTGTACTGTTGGAGGGGACATAAATTGGTGCAGCTACTATGGAAAACAGTATGATGAACTTCCTCAAAAAATTAAAAATAGAACTACCATATGATCAGCAATTCCACCCTGGGTACATATCCAAAGAAAACAAAAGCACTATTTGAAAAGATATTTGCATCCCAATGTTCATGGCAGCATTATTTATAATAGCCAAGATATGGAAGCAATCTGTGTCCATCAACACAGGATAAAGAAGATGTATTAGGGAGTTCCCGTCGTGGCGCAGTGGTTAACGAATCCGACTAGGAACCATGAGGTTGCGGGTTCGATCCCTGCCCTTGCTCAGTGGGTTAATGATCTGGTGTTGCCGTGAGCTGTGGTGTAGGTTGCAGACGAGCTCGGATGGATCCCGCGTTGCTGTGGCTCTGGCATAGGCCGGTGGCTACAGCTCCGATTCAACCCCTAGCCTGGGAATCTCCATATGCCACGGGAGCGGCCCAAGAAATAGCAACAACAACAACAAAAAAGACAAAAGACAAAAAAATAAATAAATAAGAAAAAAATGTTTTAAAAATAAATAAATTAAAAAAAAGATGTATTATATATAAACAATGGAATACTAATCAGCCATACTGAAAAATGAAATTTTGCCATTCTCAAAACATGGATGGATCTGGAATTAATTATGCTTAGTGAAGTGAATCAGAAAAACACTGTATGTTATCACTTACATGAGGAATCTAAAAAATAAAACAGATTACTATAACAAATAGGAACACACAGGTTAGAAAATAAACCAGTGGCTACCAATGGTAGAGGTAAGTGGGAAGGGGCAAGATAGGGGATGAGGATTAAGAGGTACAAACTACTATGTCTAAAATAAATAAGATACACAGGGAATTAGGCCTTATTTTATAATGACATTAAATGTGGTATAAATATAAAAAAATGAAATCACTATGCTGTACACCTGAAACTAATAAAACATGGAAATTAACTGTACTTCAGTTAAAAAAACATCCTTTCATTGAGAATGAAATCCTCATGCAATATTCTTGGCAGATTTAATCATCAGCCAAGGAATATTTATTGAATTTTTTACTATGAGCCAAAACACTGTACCAGATGCTAGAGATAAAGGTTTGAGCAGCATCTACTTTTTGCTATTTGAAGCCATTAAACATTAAACGATTAATTTACACATGCTTCCACAGTTAAGAAGAAGTTGAGGGATGCCCAAGAGGATACAGTGGGGGACTGTGGTTAGAGGGTTAGGGACTGTATTCCATAGGAAGTGAAGCTTGAATTGAAACCAAAAAATTTGATTGTTTGTGATTTCATTTATTCGAAACATCTAGAATAGGCAAATCTGTAGAGACAAGTAGCAGATTAGTGAGTGATTACTGGTGTTACAAGTGGCAGTGGAGTGTGATGACCAAAAGATAAGAGATTTATGTTTATTCTTGGCCACACCCTCAGCACGCAGAATTTCCAGGGCCAGGAATCACACCACACACCAGCAGTGACAAACACTGGATCCTTACCTGACACAGGGAACTCTAGAGATTTCCTTTCTTTCTTTTTCTTTCTTTTTTTTTTTTTTTTATTAAAATACTTAAAGCATTTTACCAGATGCTAAAATTTTTTCCCCACATTCCACAAAACAGATTCATGGAGGTTTTTTGTTTGTTTGTTTGTTTTTTCTTTTTAGGGCTGCACCTGTGTCATAAAGAGGCAAAAGCTACACTTAACCGTCTTTCAGCAGATGGCCTTCACCTCCTTGATCACTGAACTCTGGTGTTCCCTGGGATCTTATTTACTCTGCAACTCTCTCAAGTGAGAGCTACATATATCGCACCCCTCTTACACTGGGCTAGGTTTTCTGTTTCTCCATGGCAGCTAATCTAGGACAATGTAGCTCTCTCCCTTTGGGAAGAAAAAATTTTAAAAACCGCTCCTTTGAGATTCTGCTTTCAAGTGTACCACATCGGTTTTCTCATGTCATCATCCACCTCTCCCTTGTGCTCCCCCCACCTCTGATGACTTTAGCTCCCGGTCAGCGTTCTTCTGCGCTTCCTGTTCCAACCTCATGCTCAGAGATGCTGGTTTTCATGCAAATTTCATATTAATACAATGAAACCTCAGATCCTTGCACAAACCTCAGTTTACCTTAACTATGCACTCCAAGTTATATATATGAGAACTTTGATTACCTGGCTTCAATACTCCAATACTCTTTTTTAAGATGTCTTTTTTATAAAAATCTTATTGAAGTAGAGTTGAATACAATGTTGTGTTAATTCGCTGTACAGCAGTGATTGTTATACATGTATATACAATCTTTTCCATATCTTTATGTTATGATTTATCACAGGATATTGAATGTAGTTCCCTGTGCTATACAGTAGGACTTTTTGTTATCGACCTATGTGTAATAGTTTGCATCTGCTAACCTGAAACTCCCAATCCTTCCCTACCCACCCTTCTAATTGTCTTGATTTCAATAATCCTATAGTAGTCACCAGCCTAGCCGTCACCACTTTTGTTTTATTCTCGCTAGTAATTTCCTACTCCTTCAGATGTCAACTATTGGACCCCACCATTTTCTCATTCCTCCGTCTGGTCTTTATTCCCTGTCAGTTTATAGTCCAAGATCCACCACTGTTTATGTCTTCCTAAACAAAATCTTTCATTCATCCTCTTTTTCTATACATTGTGGCAAAATTCAACTCTAAGTGTCAATTACTCAGATTCTTAATGCCTGTGCCTGAGCAGGAGGCTGTTGCTGGATAAAATCTTGCCAGCCAGGCTGACCCGGCTTCATTTATCAGCACCATCCTATAATAGGCACCCAACACTCCCCAGAATATCTCCTCCCTTTCTCTTGGTAAGCTTGCTTTTCTACTCTTAGATACATTAATATCATGCTTCTTTCTCTCCCAATATGCCAAGATACCTCCTTTGACTTACTCTCAGTCACCAGGAAAGAAGCCCCTCAACAACAAAACAAACGCTTTAACTGCAGCTACCCATTCTTCCCTCCTGATTAAATGGCGAGAACATCCTTATAACTATGTAAGGCCAAGGTTTATGTTAGTGCTGAACAAACAAATAACTAAACACGCACAACATACCACTGTCCTTGAGCAGACTCTGTCCCTCCAGCCATACTCCATTCTATTCTTCCCTTAACAACAAAACTTCTCCAAACAAGCTGCTAAACATGCTGTCTCTGCTTCCAAATCTACTTAGGGACATTATCACTGAAGCTTCTTCTATTTGCATGGAGGGACCTCTAGCTACAAATCAGCTTGTCTTTTAATACCAGGCTTCATACTTTTCCTCTGTTCTTATATGACAAAAACATCACTATGAATTGCATATCTTTTGTCAGACACTATGAATCAAAATTGTCTTGATAACCTAAAATACAGAAGAGACTTCCAACAAGCCAAGCATACCCTTTGTTGAACATAATTATGAGAAGAGCAACAGAACTCAGAGTGCCTAAGAGGATGTGGGTGTGACTGTGGCAAAGGCTCATTGGTTCAAGGTTTACACTTCAGTCTGCCCAGAGTTACTCTTTGGTAAATTAGAGTGTCAATAGCACTCAGGATATGCATGAATCAAAAATGAGATATAGAAGATATTATAAATATATATATGAAAATAAATACAAAAAACAGATACAGAAAAAATATATGTAGAAGAGAAATAGTCAGAACCAAGTAACATTATAAAAAATGAGTGCTGAGGGAAGGAGGGAGGGCAAGACAGGGGTAAGGAATTAAGAGGCATAAACTACCCTGTATAAAATAAAATAAGCTACAAGGATGATAGTACAACACAGAGAATATAATACATATTTTATAATAAACTATAAATGGAAACATTACTTAAAAATTGTGAATCACTATATTGTATAGCTGAAACATACAATAATGAATTTCAACTATGCCTCAATAAAAAAAAACAACATGGAAAAAAAACAGTGTTGTATGAAGCCATATTAACCAAATAAGCCAGGCAATGTGCTTACTGTTAGGAGTAAGGAGGAGGTTCCAGTTGTGAAAATGAAATGAATCCAACTAGTATCCATGAGGATGGGGGTTCGATCCCTGGTCCTGCTCAGTGCGTTAAGCGGGATCTATGCTTTGCTGTGAGCTCTCATGTTAGGTCATAGACGTGGCCCGAATTCCGTGCTACTATGCTGTGGTGTAGGCAGCGGTGCAGCTTCCATTTGAACCCTAGCGGGGAACTTCCATATGCCGTGGGTGTGGCCCTAAAAAGACAAAAAAAAAAAAAAAAGAAAAAAATCAAGGACATCCTGGTCTTCTAGAGTTCAAGTTCTAATGGGAATACAGAGCAGCCAATAGGTTCTATAATAGAACTATGTGCAACTGAAAAAGCAGGGAGTTGAAGTATTCTGCTTATGAGGAGAACTTTTCAAAGGAGATATCGAGTAAGAGTTTGCCAGACAGGATTTTCCAGGCAGAAGGAGCACGTGCAAAGGAAAAGAAGGCTGAGATCAACAGCACAGATATGAGGACTTTTGTGGCTGGACCATTGAAAGCAAGAAAGACACTGGTGAGTTGAGATCAGACTATGAATAATCATGCTCAGAAATTGGACATAGGATTATATTTGAGTCAGTGTGGAAGTTTGATAGGTTCTAAGAGAGGAGTACATTATTAAATTAGCCGTAGGGAAAAGAAGATACGGCAGTGGTAAATACATTGAAGGGAAGGAAAACTATGGGGAAGTTATTCAATAATTAAGTCCAGAGGAGGAGCAAATCTAAAAATATCCAAAAGGATGAACAGACTGAATTTGGCACCAACTTGTTTCATTTGGTCATTCCAATAACTCAGTCATTACTTCAGAGGAAAAGTTTCTAAATATCCAGAAATTGGGAGGTGTTGTTAAATACAGTCTTATACACATCCATGGGATAGAATGTTTACACAACTTTAAACGTTGTAGAGTCACATGATTAATATGGAATTTTTACTGTACATCATTGATTTTTAAAAAGCAAAATCAAGACAATATGTATGGTAAATCCCTCTTTATTATTTTATTTTATTATTTATGTATTTATTTATTTATTTTTTTTTGTTGAGGGCCACACCCGTGGAACATGGATGTTCCCAGGCTAGGGTCTAATCGGAGCTGTTGCCACTGACCTATGCCACAGCTACAGCAATGCCAGATCCAAGCCACGTCGTGGACCTATGCTGCAGCTCACAGCCAATGCTGAACTGCATCCTTAACCCACTGAGTGAGGCCAAGAGATCGAATACAACCTCATGGTTCCTAGTGGATTTGTTCTGCAGCACCATGACAGGACTTGGTAAATCCCTCTTTTATATAAACTTTTGCATACTCAACCATTTATTATATCAGATAAATTTCCAAAAGTTGTATTCCAGAGTCAGAGGATTTTAAAGTTTAAAAATACAGAGAGGGTGTGTGTTGCATGTGTGTCCAGATACATGTGGTATACAGAACAAGGTTCTGTGGTAGGGTATATGCTAACATGGTATTGTGCTTGTAGATCATTTCAACTTTATGTCTTTATAGCATTCTTTTGAGGGCTGATCCTATGGAACTTCAGCATATGGAAGTTCCCAGGCTAGGGGTCAATGGGAGCATAGGTGTCAGGCCTAACCACAGCCACAGCAATGTGGGATCCTTAACCCACTGAGCAAGGCCAGGGATCAAACCCGCATTCATGGATTCTAGTCGGAATCGTTTCACATGACACCACAACAGAAACTCCATTAAGCATTCTTATACATAATCCTTAGTCCAGTCTAAACATGGAAATTCTTCAACAAAAAGTGTTCTTATTATAGGCTTTTGATATACTTGCCAAATTTCTCTCTACAAAACTATATGTTTGCATTCTGCCCTCAGTAGGTGGACAGTTTATCCATTTCTGCATCATCATGAGTGGTGACTTTTTTTTTCTGGCCATGCCCATGCCTGTTGGAAGTTCATGTAAGGGCCAGGAATCGAATCCTTGCACAGCAGCAACCCAAGACACAGCAGTGATGATTGGATTCTTAACCTGCTGTGCCAAAAGGGGACTCCAGTGGTGATTTTTTTTTTTAGATTTTACCTTTCCACTAGATGATACCTAATATTTGTAGTGATCATTTTCTGACAAAATTATTAAAATTTATTATTTGTTTGTTTGGATGTGCGGAAGGCACATGGAGTTCCCAGGCCGGGGGATCAGATCTGACCCATGTCGAACATGCTATAGTTACAGCAATGCTAGACAAAGTTTGTTTTTACATTATTTTCTGTTCATACACTTGCCTTTTTAACCGTTTATTTTGAGATATAATTCACACACATACAAAATTAACTCATTTAAAATATCCTATTAATGGGTTGGTATATTATTAATTTTTTAAAAATTGCAATAAATAGATATACAAAAATGACATTTTAACCATTGGGGTGTACAATAGAAGGCATACAC